>NW_027263562.1:0-467743 GCF_044049455.1 Aspergillus lucknowensis | reverse complement strand
AAGTAGTTAAAAAAAGAAAAAAGCAGGACAAGAAGACCTACCTCCTCATAGTCAGGCAGCTCGAGGCGACCTGCTTCAACTTCGCGAAGATACCACTGGTACCACTTCTAAAGCAACAAATTAGCAGTTAAAAAGCGGAAAAAAGCGATTATATTGAAAAGGGGGCTTGAAATAATGATTATTAAGAAGTTTTGAAGCGCTTTACTTACGTTTTTAGCGAGTGCTGCCATCGTGAAGTTGATGGTAAGTGTTTTGAAAGAGGTGGTGTGGTTCGAAATTTTCCTGAAGCCAGATTGTGGGTCACATGAGCGCCAAGCCACTTACTAATCATTTTCGTGGGGCGCGACCGAAAATTCGAGGCTTAGCGAGCTGCAACCTGCAAGGTGGATGTGGAGGGCCACAGCCCACCTGAGAATTGCTCAAGCTCAGCATACCCTCAACACGTGATGCTAGGACCATTATAAGCTATTTTGACTTGGGCGACTGAATTAACAGCCCTAACTGACCTGGAACCACAAGGCGGATTCCTTGAAAGATGTGAAGCCCACTTCAAGCTGGCCATTATTGTCCAAAGTGAGATAGACAACAGTGCTAGCAGAACAGTCAAGTATACATGCTCTTAATATGCTCTGGTTTTCCAAATTCTTCCACAAACTTCTTGTTTGACTGTGCCGGCATTTCCAATTGTTTGTTACTCATCCGCTCTCCATCCACCATAGCCAGTGCATGTGCGATTGAGGTCAGGGTTTGAAGCGGGTTCACACGGTCAACGGGAGGCATTCATACACACCAGTCGGGGGCTTACCTCTCGTCCGTTCAAACAACCATATTTCGAGTACGTTGTTATCATGTCAGTCCGTGTGAGTTGTATATGTGACATGCTGTCAAACAGGAAAAGCATAGAATAATGAATCTCAAGGCTTCAATACCAGACCTCTTGCAATTAGATAAAGAGGCCCAAATTTTCTTCGGGGAATTATCGAAACATGACCTTCCAAAAGCTGGACTCTCTATCATCAGTACACAGAGTTAGCAAATACTCCGAAATAGAGAAATTACTTGAGCATGGACTCCTAACCATGGCCCAGTTTCCCCTTGCGTACCTCCAGTTAGATGTAGTTGAATTCTATGGGTTTTTGTGCCTGAATCATGGTATCCCCAGCCCTAACAAGGACGTTTCAAGAGCTTAAGGCAATAGAGGAAGGACATAACGGCTGCTACCCAGATAAAGGTATCTATGACAGGACGCTGCAGATAATTCCAGCTAAAGAAAGCATCAAAGAGTGATATCTCTTCTCCGCGACAAAGGACCAAAGGACACTACTCTGAAGACAAGATGAAACATAACCCAATTATCACAAGCGCAAAATCAAAGCCACTGTCATTTGTAAAATGTCAGCACGAGAAACAAAGACACAGATACTAGATAAACCTCCGACTCTAACCCATCCTTACCACTCTTACCACCCATCCCACCACCCAGCCTCATCTTGGAAAAGACAATATCATGGACACCAGCATTCAATCACGAGCCGCATCAACCTTTAGATCTCTGGCATCCACGACAATTGAACTCGTCAAGACCCTGGTCGCATTCATGCTAACTCTGTCGACGACGGCGCCAATGCCCCGCGCAGTGAGGATGGCACTGACCGGTGTGTCAATGGTAATTTTGCAAATGATAATGCTCTCTAGGGTTATCCAGTATGTGTCCATGCGCTGGGTGAGGACCTCTGCAGCACCGCCGGAGACTCCTCCGATGGCGAGGCCGCTTGGGGTCAGGGCGAGGATGAGGCCGAGTTTGAGCTGGGTGGGTTGAGGGGGTGATGTGGTGGTGGCAATAAAGATATTAGGACAGAATGATATGTGGCTTACTGGTATTTCTTATCCAAATGGCTGATCAGACAAAGAATAGTAGATGAAATAGTAGAGACAGCAGAACAAGGGCTAGAGCTGTTATGTGCAATTAGCCTGGGTGTATGCCTAGCGAGACTCCTCTCAAGGCGCAGGTATTATGTTTTAGGTTTCAACTTCATGCTTTGTGGGTCTTTGATCTTTGGGTCTTTGGTGTCTCCTCTGGAGAGAGACGTCAATTGCTTTATTGCCTGTTCCTTCATGCTATGAAGGAGATATAAAAATGTTGGGGCACCATCTCACAGAAGACAAAGACTAAACAGATACATTGTCAGCGACAAAGGGTCAGAGAATCACGGCATTGTCAAGCGTAAAGAAAACAATGATATAGATCCTGCTTTGACACCACAGCAAGGTATATAATCCCCCATACTACCCTATACAATGTGCCAATTCTCAGACTCAACCTCATCTTACTAACAGTTTGCTCCTCCCCCTGATCTATATACTAACTAACGATGTCTAATACCAGCGAAATCTGGGTATACCGTGCCCCCACCACCGGCACTGCCACATATATGTCCGCCGGTTTCGAGGATGACCACACGGTCAACGAGTACGAAACCCTCGTGCGAACCTCCAACACCAACCCCGTCATCGGCCAACGCGCCCACGGCTTCGCGCAAACCGCCGAATGGTTCGCGAAATCCACCACGGGAACCGTAACCAGCGTCGTCAACTTCACCAAACTGGTCATCGTGACCCCCGCCGAACCCGAAGACATCGACGGCCTTTACCCAGTGAACCTGGAGGAATTGATAGCGCTCAAGGACGGACAGGGCTTTGCTGGTGAGTACAGCATTGGTGATATGGCGCAGGGTGTCTGGATATCGGCAGATGGGATTGCGAAGTTTGGGACTGGGGTTGTCACCCATATCTTTGAAAATGCGGCCTTGCTGAGTGTGGATACAGATTTGATTCCGAATGAAGTTGAGACGAGCTGGGGGAGGCATTTGGGGAATGGGACCCATCCTGCGCTTGGGTTTCGCTAACTCTTAGGTTCTTGCTGGGCGGAAGCATGACCATTAGAGACAGGTGAGTGATTATTTACTTGTTTTGGTAGACTAATATGTGAATGCTATTGTGATTTGATATGAGAATGCCAGGCCAGTATTTTTGAAGACATCACGAGTCATATAGTCCTGCTCTCGGCGAAAGACACTTTTCGCCGATAGCCACCGAAACTTTACGTAAGGATTGAAAGAGCACTTAATACCCTATAAGCATTAGAGTAAAAGAGAATTTTCCTGCTTCTAAGGAGCAGCCTTCTCTCTGTATTGTTAGATGTGTAAGTATCCAGAACTGGAGAAATCTGCACCCGCGCCAGGAAAACAATAAGTATCGACCAAACCATAGAAGACAAAAGTTGCTCTTAACGGGGAAAACGCCTCTGAGGCCCGAAAATAGCTTCAGGAGACATCCCAGTAAGCTTTTCATAGATCAACGGATCTGCCCCCAATCCAAAAAATATCAGCCAAGTACACTCATCCGGCCAGAGCTTGTCGAGCAGGGATGGATTCGTCGTCAATCGCAGTATCCGACTCCGACAATATCTGTGATTTTTCGAAACATCAGGGGTTGGAGAGTGCTCCGGTCCGTCATTTTGGTGAAAGTGCCTTTCACGCTGTGCCCAGCATTCTATATCTATAACTGTAGCCCTAAAACGCTGGCGACACACCAACTTCTGTTGCGCTTCAAGTGGGTAATGATATGAAGTGCACGCTGGAGCGTCGCCGGACATTTTTGCCATGGACGTTACAATTTACCCCCCGACTTAAATCTCTACACGAAGCTCTACCTCATCCTGCTTCATCGGGCCTTGATAAGAAGCTGTGGTGGGGTTAACTTCCTCCAGTGACGCAGGCACTTCGGAGTTTCGCAAATACGCCGAGACTTGGCCCTCGTATTCGCCTCCAAACTTCGCACCAAATCGTAGCTGGAATGCTACGGATAAATCTCTCAACCGCGCGTGTAGAGCTCGTAATTGCCTTTTTTTCACTGCAGCATGCAATAATCCACTACCCGATACAATGCTGCTGTCTTCGTTATCTCCTCGACTGCAGGCGAGTTCTTCACGTCTAGCCGTCGTGTTACGCCACCACCCGCAGCCGAAATACCCGCCCGCCGCAATGGCCTCCCATTATTCATCCCCCACCAGTCGTGGTAAGTTCGCACCTTACCTCCAGATACTAAAAGCTAATCTCACCTAGATCAATCTCCATCACCTCTGACTGGCATCCCCCTCCGCCTCATGCCCCTCGGAGGCTCCATCACGCAGGGGGTCGGCTCTTCCGATTCCAACGGGTACAGAAAGCACCTCTTCGACCTCCTCCAGTCTTCAGGATGCAACATTGACATGGTCGGCTCTCGGAAGACGGGCTCTATGGCCTCGAACTCGCACGAGGGCTGGCGCGGGTTCCGACTCGACGAGATCGAGAGGAAAGCCAGAAGATCTGTACCCGTATTGCAGCCGGATCTTTTCACCGTTAATGCGGGGTCCAATGATTGTCTGCAGAGATTTGAGATTGATGTCTTTGGGGAGCGGATGGGTGCGTTGCTTGCGTATTTGTGGTTGGTGGCGCCGCGGTCTACGGTTATCTTGTCGACGTTAGTGATTAATGCGGATGGGGGGACGGATGAGGTGGTGAGACGTGTTAATGAACAGATTAGGGAGGTAGTTACGAGAGAGGCTGCGGCTGGGAAGAGAATTGTACTAGCCGATATGTATTCCAAGGATGGGCCGGGGCTTGAGGACTTGGGAGCTGATGGAACGCATCCGGACGACGTGGGATACGAGAAGATGGCTCGAATTTGGTTTGACAGCATTCACCGAGCTGCGGTGAGTGGATTCTTTATATCTCACCATCAGACAAGCAACCAATAGAATCTATACCTTATAGAGCATTAGTGTGGGCGGATAGAGCAATGAAGCTGATATAAGTATTATTTCCCAGGCAAGGGGTTCTTTGTATCTATTGTCTCTGTACGTTCGAAGCAAATGGCGTTGTTTTCCGAGCTTGAAGTTCATTCTTTGAATATCCCATGCATAAACAATGGCGACGCTCCAACTTCATTGTTTGTATGGAGGAGAGGCTCTAGCAACCCGTCAAAGACATTGTCAGGCACCAACAACCAAAGCAGCAAAGAGATCATCAAACAAAGAAGTCCGGGGTATAAATACACAATCAGTCCCTTTCAATCACATTACCTACTGACCAACAAGTCGAAAGCTCATCTACTATCTCATCCTAACAACCCCACAGACAACATCATGTCCACCATCAGCCCTACTCCCAACAACACCAACCCCTCCATCAACATCACCGACACCAATATGACAACCAAACCCGCCATACCCCCGAACCCAGAACCTCCCACCCCCAAACCCCGCTGGATCTTCTACACCTCATCCAAACCCACCCCGGCCCTCGGCACCCGCGCCCGCGGCTACTGCGAGCTCGAATCCGGCCACATCTTCTCAACCTGGGGTCGCGCCCTCGAAGCCACACGGCTGGCGCGCGTCGTCATCGTCGTCCCCATCCCCGACAAAAAGGATATGCTTGTCCCCACGACCCGGCCCGATATGGTCTCGACGACACGCGCGGATGGCCCGCCGCCTGAAGTCGGGTCTGAGGCGGAGGGGTTCTGGGAGCCGGATCCGGAGATGGGCTCGTCGGTTGTGTGCTATGGGATTGGGACGGTTGTTGCGGTCTACGAGGATGTCACTGTGTTTCTTGTTGCGAGGGCGGGGGGCGCTGTTCATCCGAAGAGTGGGTTTTTGAGTGTGATGTTGCCGGTGTGAGCGGGGAATCAAGAAAGGAGCTAGAATGTTGATTGTTTAGAAGAGCCTCGTTATTATAGAGATTTGTTGAATGGATTTCTGATTTGAAGTTGTATAACCTTGATTCCCTGAAGAATATAACAGGAGTAGATACCGAATAAAAACCACCTGGTTGCGCAGATGGGTCAATATAGTGGTCTTAACAAAGTGAGTAGCATATGTTGCTCCGTAGCCCCCCGTATTATCAGCAAAGGGCTATCAAATTAGGGTTATTTCCTGTGTAGCTGTTTTTGGATCATAGGAAATCCAAACTTCGTGGTAAAATATGGAACCTGATCTTGAATATACCACGCATTCCACCCTCAAGTATGACAAGCAACATACATATTCAAGACTTGCTCCCTTGTTATGCCAGTGTTCTTGTGCCAGATAAAGCAACAGTTCATAAAGCACTCTTGACCAGGTAAAGAGAGAAGCGGTAAACAACGAGGTGGCAAGAATGACCATTGTTAACATAGAAAGAAGCTACAAAGACTGCAACACTTTCTCCCAGAACAAAGACTTGAAATGATACACTTGAATTCGAAAGGAAAGCAGGCAGAGGTAGAAAAGTATAAATACCCTCCCCCAATCCTACTTTCTAGAGTACCATCTCGTCCCATCACCATCTAAACCAACAACAACACCTTAATCAATTATATCTACACACATTCAATCACCAGCCTCATCATGACTTCCTTCATCTACCAGGCAAAAGCCCCCACCCCAGGCCAGCAAGCCTCCGGCTTGACCGAAAACACCGACGGCTCCCTTTCCATAAGCACCGGAAAGGTGGTTGAGGTCATGGACATGCCTAGAGTCGTGCTTGTTGCCCCGGCTCGAGGCCAGAGCACTGCAGACTTTAACCGTCTAACCTACAACCGTCTCAAGACTATACGCGATAACGCGGACGCGTCTGCACCGCGCCCTGCTGTGGGCCAGGAGCGCTATGGCATCTGGCAGGGTCCTGATGGTGTTGTCAGCGCGGGTTTGGGGGTTGTGACTTGGGTGGGTGATCATGTGGCTATTGCTATTGTGGAGTGAGATATTTGAGGGTGATTGCGGTTGGTGCTATTGTTTGATAGACTCGGTTTTGCCTGGGAACGGCTATAAAATCATTAAATTGAACAAAAATATATTTATTGATAGTTGGTTGCATTTCTTAGCTTGCAATAGTGCATAAATAGATTCAGTTTTGCTATGATATCTTAGATTACCGTAATTCTGTTGTACCTCAGAGAAATGTTTCTCGGGAGAAAAAATTGGCAATATAACCACTGGCAGTAGATGGTATATTAACCCCCTATATTTTTATGACAGCCCTGTCTCGTGTCCTATATATCAACTCGTCGTATATCTCGAGCCGGCAGGCTCGATTCTCGATAGACAACTGGTGCAACTCGATGTTTTAGTGGCCATGTGGATAAACAAAGCCGAGATATAAAGATATGCTCTTTGCATACAATACAAGAAGTATGCACAGATTCCTTGTTCCAACAATGGTCATTATCTACTATCAAAGACAAAAAAGTGAGACAAAGGACAGAAGATACAAAGCCCTTCTTTACCAGAAACACAAAGAGACATCTGTATTCAAATACAAAGACATACAAGATATAAAAACACCAATCCCCCTGGATATAACAGACTATCACCACTGACTTGATATCCAACAACCTCAACCAAATCAGAAACCAACCAATCTCGCTAATCCAGCCAACAAAATGAACCCCTCAACCTCCAAGCTCAACACACCCCTCTTCTACGAAAACCGCCCCCCCGGCCCGATCGGCACCCCAGCCCGCCCCCACCCGCCAGCACCAGGAACACCGCACACCCTCGGCCTCTCCGAAACCGCTGACGCCCTCCTCTACGAAACAACCGGCAAAGTCCTACGAATCGTCCCCTGCAAGCGGCTAATCGAAGTCTGCCCCACGACGACGGGGCAAGCGCGCGCATTCATCCCCGCGAACTCTGCGGATTTCCTGCTAGCCGTCATGGAGACGCAGTGGGGGGCGAATGTTGTTCCGCCTGTTGTGGGGGCTGTGGCGAGGGGGTTTTGTAAGGGGGTGGATGGGAGCGTGAGGTTTGGGATGGGGGAAGTAGTGAGGGTTTGGGAGGATTTTGAGGTTTGTTTTGTGGATCCTGATTCTGAGTCTCGTTCTGACAAGAAGAAGGGGGGCTCGAAGAGGGTGAGGTTTGATTTGAGTGAGTGAGTGATGATGCTGATGCTAATGCTAATACATCTTACCTGGTTTAGATGCTTTGGATAGAGGGTTTTTTTTCGGGGTTTGAGGTTAGTTTCCTGTTTGTTTTGTTTGCTGACATCTAGCTAGGTTGATGATATTAACTTAGAAGATGGTTTGACATTTAATTATATTCATTTTTAATTTGCGGGCAGTTTAGGTCCCAGTACCACTTATGGAAGGTTGCTGGGCCCACCTGGGCAGGACAAGTACAGTAACCAAGATGCTGCAGATTTGGAATTAAGCTGCTTTCACACAAAGACGTCCATTCTCTGAGGACATTAGTTACTCAATTGTGAAAAGGCATTATGCGCAAGTCATTCCTTTACAACTCCAAACCACATTGCTATCAACATGCATGGAAGCTTCTACCTCTCTTACCCGTTTACCACACAGGCAGATTTCCTTGATCTATCTCAGAACTTCAACTTCAGCCCTGCCGTAGGTTGAGGGAAACGCCTTGCATTTGCATCAACCTGTCGCTGACTCGCCGAGCTGCAGATACGGCGTGATTAGGGCTTTGGATTTACACACCTTGCACCGTGCCTAGCTCATCAGCTAATGAGGCTAGCATGTTATACACCGCAGTTTGGACCTTGGAAACCAGGGTCCGCGTTGTATAGAAAGACTCAGAAATAGAAATACAGAGAGAAAACTCTAGATGAAACCCGGCAAACCAGCAAATTCTGCGGTAGCCTTAGGCCACCAGCCCTATCTTTGCCATGAGTGGGTACCTTGAGGATAAATTGGCAGCATGGAGCAGGTAGTCCACGATGCTGGACATTGTGCCACACCCGCTCCTTTCGAGTGTTGCTTGTTGAAGAAGCACTGGAAGGCATCATTACTTCCAATCTCCAATGCGTCTACAGATAGATATGCCCATTTCCTGCCATAAGCCTCAGAGTAACACACAGCACAGCTAAGTGATAAATCTCTAGAGATAGCTAACCAGTGGTCAAGTCAGTCCTAAAAGAGATATGTGAGCCAGGATTGTGCCTTCAAGAAATCTTATCACAGATAGCACAAGCTTGTTCAAGATGATGCACCCTGAAAAGGAAGACCGCTCTATAGATGCTTCGCTATCGATCATCTATCAGCGACAGAGATCTGTTGGTTTGCTAACCGAGGACGCCTAAACCAGGCTATCACCCAAGGTATGAAAAAAGAGGAGAAATTACTGGAGTCGATTGGGCCAGTCGAGGACCGCCTGCTAATTTTCTATGAATAAACTAACCGAAAAGTGCACATCACACCCCTTGAGAGACTAATATGGAAGGATTGAATTGGATTTCCAGCTTACCTCTATGAAACATCTCTTCTCTGGTATGAGACAGAAAATTGCCAAAAGTTCCTCATCACGCTCACATACCCTCTGCAGCTTGCTTCTGCCACCGTCCCCATAGCCAAGATATCACTATGGCGAAGATTATAAACACAATGGACACACGGAGTTCTTGATCAATTTTCAGCGTCAAGTTCTGCCTCCCGCTTGGGCCCTCATTGATGTTTGTTCTAATCCAAACTAATAGGGTGCTAAACTCGGACTATATGTGGAGCAGGTTAGCATTCAATATTCAGTAAGATATCCTATTTGGGACTATCGTAACACCATTGCAAGGAGAAACACACCTTTACCAGTTGCAGATGTGAACAACACGTAGCTAATATAGTCGCGACATGTCTTTGAATGACTCTGTAAGTGACTGAAAGCATGTTCTCGGTCTCGACTGCGCCATGGTGTTTTGGAGTGTTGCTGAACATCTAAAGGATAAGTAATGGAGGTTAGCTCTTATCAAAGCCTAAACGAGGACAGAAATAGGCAATCAGAGAGGCTCTATGTACCATCAATCTGATGTTTTCCGAGAGGACCAGCAGCTTATCTGTGGTTTTCACGTGTAGCTGCACCTCGTTGGTCAGGATCTGAATTTCATGCTGAAAGCCAGTATGAACGGATGCGGAGAGGTTGGCCTTCTCAACGAGCACGTTCTCATGTCTCGAAACTGTTGCGAGTGTGTTAAGGGTAGATGTGAGTACTGCGTGGCTGTGGTGTAATCTCTCCTGCAAAGGTTCTAGCTGTTCGTTTACAGAAGCATTAATCTCGCCTTCGGCGCCATGTTTGGTAGTGGAAACTTCTTCATTCTGTATCGGTCAAGAAAACAAAGGCTGTCAATAACTTGTATCCTTGGCAGGTATAAATACAACTTGAGGCGGGTTATACATACCAATTCATCCAAGTTGCAGGCTATGTGGGCTAAGTAAGCCCTCCAACATGCGATGGAGGCATCTAGATATCGGATATGAAGGCTCATAGGATGAGTTGTGGTAAACAATTTACCAGGTTTGAATCTTTTAGAGAACAAAAGTGGGGTTTGAATAATGATCCAGCATGACCGATTTGACGCAAAGCAATATTTGTGGTAGAGAACTGAATGCCGGCTTGACCAAGGACCATCAATCATAGGGCCATCGTGTTCAAAGTGAAAGACGTTGTAACAGAGCTCTGGGATGAGAGATAGTCAGTTTTTTGTCATAGCCACTCTGGTTGTGATGCCCACCTGCCGCTAGCCAGTCTTGCCCCGCCTTCCCTTTGCTATTATTGAAACCCGACTCTTTGCTGATGCTAGTCGAAGAGAATCGGCTATAGCAAGCCATGAAATTTTCGTCGGAAGATGGCCGCTTGCTCCCAAGGCCCGTAACAAGCTTTAGGTAAAAGGGTGAAACCTGATTTAATGCGCAGATGGCGTGGAACATTTCAAGCGTTACCTGTATCTCACCCAAAGCGGCAAACCCGTCTAACATTCTAAGACGGTCCATAGATCGTGTCAAAGCCAATATCCCACCACTCCCCAATAAGTGTGTAGGTACTTACACTAATCTTGAAGAGCCACACTGCATATTGCGCTAGGGCGCCAACAAGCACAATTATCAGCATCCAGACCATGTGAGGAGCCAAGGTACCTACGGTGATGAGGTCATTGAGATGACCGATATCCCAGGCGTGACTCTCTCCCCATCTTTCGTCGGCTAGTGGATCTGCTGCAGATCTCGATGGAGAAGCCCCTTCTGGAAGATGTATCACATCACGTATCCCCGCCTGACTACGGAGAGAGGATGTGAGAAAGAGATCAGCGGCAATTGTTTTGAATTCGGCCCAACTCTGCTCAAAAGCGAATTCATCCTCTGCGTGCGGACAAAACTTGAACGCGTCTGGATTTACAGTAGTATCGGTGAGATCCTCTGATGATTTCATGCTAAGCTGTTGGGGGCATCGGCCCCTTCAGCCTTTCTGATAGGTGTCAGTCCTGCTTGACGTAGAATTATGAAACGGACAGCTTGGCTGCTTTGGGGGCCAATGAGGTGCGCGTATCTTGACAAATATTTGCTTCAGGCAGTCCAACTTTATACAGAGACAATGTTTGTTGCTGATAGCTAGAGAATTTGCAAATATAACTATAGCAAGTTTGCTCTCAACAAAACGCTGTGCTGCAACCTGTCTCGAATTCTCAGGTGACAACGATTGGGCAGGAAAATACGAGGGGGTGAGTACATAAGCAACGACACTGCCACGGCAGGAAAAGGCAGGCATCAGCCTCGATGTCAGTTGATCTTGCTTGCGCATCCATGTCTTGGGATCCTGCTAGAAGATATTGGCAGGAACCCATTCTTGACCTGTTTTCATCTTTCTGTAACTCCAACGATGTCCTTCACCAACTCCTTGTTCGAAAATCCTCGCATTTTCTTCAGTACACCTCCAGTGCAGGCAGACAACACTCCACCTCCCTCATACAACTTCATTACTCTGCTAGCAGTTATACAGCACTTTCAAGTCAGAATTATTCGCGTCACATGGCAGCCGAACAGAATTTTACTCGGTCGCGGGGGAACCAGCCAGATTAACCAGGCCGCAATGAACATGCAAACAAGCTTCGCGTTCAAGCGTGTTTCACTCAAAGATAAGCTTGATGAAGACAAAAGTGAGATATTCCGACGCCTTATCAATGAGATTATGGTGCTACGCCATCCTGCCCTGCTCAACCATCCCCACATCCTCGATTTACAGGGGATATGCTGGGACATTACTGAGAGTGATGCGAAGATAACACCACATGACCTAGTAAACTCGGAGCAGGAAGTGTGGCCTGTCCTTATCTTTGAAACGTCACATTTTGGTGACTTATATCAGTTCGCTCGACAAACTGTTGGACGTGAACTTGGACTCAAGGACCGTTTAAAGATGTGCCTAGAGATTGGTGGGGCTATCTCACATATGCAGTCTTTTTGTAAGTCTCCCACCGTGTTGTGCGGCTGAGATAACCATTCTATAGCGGTCATCCATGGAGATATAAAGCCACAGAATATACTGGTCTTCAAGAACGATGATCATTCATTTACACCCAAGGTTGCAGATTTTGGGTTCTCCATAGTGCATCCTCATAATGATGCTAGACTCATGCTACCCCTTTCCTGGCCATGGTATGCACCAGAGATCGATGAATATCCGAACTTTACACCTGAAGGAGCTGCTAAAGCAGATGTGTTCTCATTCGGGTTGTTGTGTCTGTGGTTCATCTTTGAAAAATACATTTCTGGTGTACTGCTCCTCCCGCAGGCGGCGCGAACACTAGGCGCCGTTAAAAGCTACGACAAATCAAGTGCGGAGTTGGGGCTTCTTCAACATCTGAAGAAGAAAGGAAACGGCGCCTTGGTGAACTTCGCCAAACAGCTCGTGGACGCCGCCAACGAGCTAAATACGGAGGAGAAACAGTTACTGCGTCATCTATTTAATGGATGCCTCGCCTGTGACCCAGAGAAGCGACACATTAATGTGCAGCACTCCCTCAACTACCAAGATACGCCCAAGTACGAGACTCCCAATCTCAACCTCACTACGATTAACCTTTTTACAGAGCTGAGTCGACAGTAACATCACCTATAACTGGAATACAATCTCCAGAGAGGTATAAATTCAAGGTGCAGCCCAGAAATTCGCTTTCACCGGCTTATCTAACTAATGTAGTTATTTACCACTCTAGGAAGCTTCTATGCGTCCGACTATAGGCTCCGAACTCATATTCTCAAGCAGCTGGAAACGATAGTCAAGAGGGATCCTGCCACTGGCCTATCCACGGAGTTAGCACTTTGTTACCGGCTTGGATTTGGGGGCATCGGGGCGCAAAATCAGCAATCTCTAGTCCCAATCCCAAAGGAACTAGGTCACGACAATCTGGAGGCCCTATTTCATTCACCATCTCCATATGGGGGGACATTATTAAACGAGCTGTCAGCTATGGGCCACGATCTGACAAATCTTGCTGAGCCTTACGATACCTACGACCGCTTGCGGCTAGCCGAGAAAGTTATCAAAGAGGAAATCAAGGTGTTGGAGCCGATCTTCAATGCGCCTTTTGCCATGCCAACGCTAATATTCTATCTTAAATTTACCTTGACATGCATACTTCGTGATTTAGGACAATTGGAAGAGGCCGGGAGGCTAGCGATTGTTAACACTGATTCGATTCAGAACTTTCGGGGGCAGGACCATATGGACACTCTCAGCAGCATGCGGGTTCTGGCAACGATATACATGGAGCAGGGCCAATTTGAGGAAGCTCAAGTAATTGTAGCCAAGGTTATTGAAGGCCAGCGGAGAACGTTGGGGGAAGAACACCCAGAGACTCTGAAAAGTTCGGAAGATTTGGCTATGATATATGTGCGTCAAGGTCGATATCGAGACGCAGAGAGCGTTCAAGTCAAAGTACTTGAGATCAACTGCCGGACCCTGGGGCAGGAGCACCCTCTTAGCTTGAGAAACCTGGCAAATTTGGCCATGGTTTATGGAAGTATGGAGGAGGAGGAGAAGGCTATAAACCTTTTGTCCAGCGTGGTGAAGACTCGACAGAGGATATTAGGAGAAGACCATCCGGATACTCTAAAGAGCTTGGGCAATTTAGCCATGATACACGTGTTTGGAGGGCGGCTGAACCAAGCTGAAAGGGTTTTGTCTTACGTTGTAAGGCAAGAACGGAGAATACTCGGCCCAGAGCACCCGGATTCTCTGAACGGTGCCGAAACCCTTGCATGGTTATGGAATGACCTAGGTCGGCATGCTGAGGCCTGGCAGCTGATGTCTTCATGCATCGATATCCGCAGGAAGATTTATGGACCGAGACATCCGGAGACTCGAGAAGACATAGAGTTACTAGAGTCATGGGCCCGGTCCTGGAATATCGCAAGGATCCAGATGTCATTGAGGATCCCATTACTAGTCCGTGGTTTTCCTGTTATCATCTGTATCATTTTTCTTTTGGTAAATTAAATTATTCCGCAGTCACCTATGCAAGGTCAATCGCGTCATATTTCGGATAGAATACTTGACGGGGAAGACGAAAAATGAGTATATAGCAGATCATCCAGACGGTGCAACCTATTTACGGTCATTACGGATTGTTAAGCGGCCCAGGCCAAGTATGGACATGAGTGTCTAGGATATCTTGAAGAGTACCGTGTGCACAAGCGAGCACACTAACTGCATCCCCGAAATCAACCCCCACCCCGCAATAAAATACTTTACCCACGAGACTGTGATATATGCATTAGTCTCGCATAGTGTGTATACTAGGAGTTCTCCTCACTGAATTGTGGAAGACGATGGATTTCATGGAGTGCCAAGACAAGGCTGAAATCTGATTGCCCCAGCAGTACGAATTTCATCTCGGAGTTATGCTTGTCAGCGTGGATTGACGGACTATTGCTTGATAATATCCCATCGACAATATTCAAGAGGCATAATTTACATGGATTGGTCGGGCAGAGCCTGGTCAGAATAACTATCGACCAAGGCTGTATGCAGGAGAACTCTCGCGACGAATAAAGGCAACGCCTCGAGCTACCAATCAACATACGAGCTGAGTCCATAACCTGCAGGATGTGAGATCGTCTCATCTCAAAGCACCAATCACTAGACTGGGAAATTTCCGCAACATATCCTTATCTCCATATCCAAGGATATTAATATGATTTGGTATCCAAATATTATAGGTGATGGGAGTGGTCAACCATCGGTGTGCTAGAGATCTATACTACTAGCCTGTTGTAAACATATGCCAAGTTCCTAGAATTGAATCAACTCTAATCAAGTTCTCGGCTTGTTTCGACCTAGTAAGCCTTTGAGAGAACTAAATTGCGGTTTCTCTGAGAATCTTGACCCTCGCCAACTTGTTTGCCTTTCACCTCGAAGCCCCCGCAGATGCCAGAGCATTCCCAGGGCACTTCCCATCACCATAGCCTCCATTCTAGAATTCATTCCCGGGGATACCAGAAGAACCCCTTCGCTATATGGAAGTGACAATGACGCTCCCACTCCAATATGATGGTATATCGCGACAATATCCAATGGGCTGGGGGGCACAGTTGATTGCCGCCACGCTGGAACACGAACAAGACTGTATCTCATCCGTCCGTCATGCTCGGGATGGATCTCCCACTGAAAAAAAGTTGTCTGTTTCTCCTCTTGGTCACTTGGAATTTGAAACTTGAAATAAGGCTGTTTGAACGTTCCATCTCGAGTTTGTAATGGTGGAACGGGATACCACGTTGACATTGGGAATCCCCTAGACATGCTGGTGATATGAGTGCCAGCCCTTGGGGTAAGGACAGCAGCGACGTCGTCGTTTGTTGTCCCCATAATCGTCCTAGTATTGAGTCAGCATCCTCATTATTTATATTACTTTGGTTTCTCGTCGGGTGGCCGACCGCCGTGGAACATACACCTCTAGTTCGTCTGTTGGCGCAAATCCTGATATGTAAGGGAACGGCTGCCGCAGAATCGATCCGACTACCGTGCCATTGACGTCGGCGGACCTCCTAAAATGTACTTCATACGCAAGCGGTTCCGAGGAGGGGCACGGTTTCGGCATCAGACCCAAGGCCACAACGTACTGGCTCGATCCAATTGGGACACCGCAAGTAGCTGCGGTGTACTGGGAACTTGTGTCATACACCAACAGGCTTGAAGCGTTGCTATCATGATAAGGGATATATAAAGCGCGGGATAGATGTGTCGGAGGCGCCGCAGAGAACTGGCGGTTGTTGAGAGCCGCACTCGAGATTTCATCCTGATTCGTGGAGGCGTAGACTGTCCATGGCGAAGTCATTTCGATAATAAGGCACGTGAATGCAAAGTCGTGATATGAACTGTGAGGTTTTTCCAGTTCGAATCTCTGGCAAGGAGAGGGCAGAGGCTTTGCTTTTGGTTCTTCCCTTTGAGGCTGTGCTCTTGGGGCTGAGGGGGCTTGTATAGTTCTTGGCGGCTTCATCCGCGACATGAATCCAGCTGGCAGTCTGAGGGGAATCAGGTCTGATGAAATGATTTTCCGAGATCCAACATGCCGCCTGAGGCAATGAAACGCGAGGATAAACAACCTGTTCTGTGTCTCAATGGTAAAAAGATAGCCCAATGGTGAAGTGACTACTAAGGGTATTTTTATATACTGTTCGCTTTAGAACCAATAGTCATGGACCCCCACAAAACCACCAGCATTTTCTCGACTTTACTGACACCGAGAGCCGGAATTGAAGGGAAGGGGCCTGTCCAAATACAGTTTCGTCCATGTCTACAGTCCCATAACCGTTGAAAACAAAATCCTCATGCTCCAATAACTCTTCCTCGAGAAGGCACCGTTGATACTAACGTCGATTCTTGTCTATGTACAGCACGCAACCTTATATCCACAACACAGCCACAACCCAGTCAGACAGGCTACAGCGAATCCTCCCTCCCATCCCGCCACTCCCTCAGCCACCCCCCAACAAACCGCACAATCTGCCTCTGCACATGCACGATCTCCCTCGGCGGCATAACCCCTCCACCCCGCTCCTCCGGCAGCCCATTCTGATCCCAATGGTGCACGGCCCCGCGAATCCCATCCCACACATGCTCCCCGGGGATATCAATCAGGATAAACGGCTCGCTATCCGTCGACTCTCTCCCCGGCAACCCCTGCGCGAGCGGGGTCGCGTCGCGCCAGGGGTCCGCGGCACCGCCGATAATAGCAACGCGCGGATACGAGAAGTTGAAGCCGCCGTGTTTATTTATGCGGTCGACGTCGGGCGGAGTCGTGATTCCGAAGTCTGACGAGCAGAAAGAGGATAGGTAGGGGATGTCGATGAGGCGCGAGAGTAAGGGGCGGATATGCGGTGGGACTGTGGCGCCGCCTTGGTAGTAGCCCCATTCTGTGCAGACCTGGTAGTTCCAGCTTGTGGTTGAGTCTTTTGGGAGGGAGTCCTTTGCGGCCTTGGTTGATTTTTTGGCGGTTTTGGATTCGATGAGGGAGGATGGGGTTGTGCCGTTTACGTAGCCGATTTGGTTGCGCAGCGAGGCGACGAGGGCCTTGTCGGTGGGATCGTAGCCCGCCGCGGAGAGGAGCTTGGGCAGCAGGGAGGTGTAGTTGTTTGGTGGGTAGAGCGGTTCCGGCGAGGTGATGTTGTCGCAGTAGTAGCGGAAGTCGTACGAGCCCACCGAAGGGTCCCAATTGCGGCCCTGGAAGCCGCCCAGCGGGTTTTGGAGGATGAAAGCGAAATCCGTGTTGTCGATGGCGGGGGAGACGCCGAATGCTGCCTGCAGCTGGGCGTGCAGCGCGGTGTTGTCGGGATTGTCGATGAGGATTCCATCCACGACGTCGGTCAGCGTCTGGATGGAGTCGATGCAGTCCGCCGGCGCATAGTTGCGGATCGGCTCGAAGTACTTCCAGTAGTCGACAACAGCGGCCGTAACGCCGGACGAGGACACGGCGCCCCAGAAGACATCCGGGTACACCTTGCGCAGGAAGGCGACCTGCGCACCGGCGTAGGAACCACCATAGGCGACCCAAGGCGTAGCTGGCGCAGTCAAGTCATGCGCCTCAAGGCCGGGGAAGACGATATTCTTCGCGAAATAAGCATGGTCGGCTAGCGACTGCTCAGTGGTCAGGAACCGGAGATTCTCAGCGGTCACCTCCTCGAACGGGTAGCTGGTCCCATAGTAGCGGTGCTCGAGAATCACCCCCAGACCATGGTAGGCTTTCGCGAGCTGAGTGACGATTCCCTGAGAGAGAAATTCGAATCGGTCCTCGCCGCTTGTTTCACCGGCTGCGATTACGAAGACAGGGCCTCCGGGGCGGTAATAGGAGGAATCGAACCAGTATCGCAGGTCGAAAACACCGTCAGAGTGCGGTTCGTACCGGGTTTCATTGTGGAAGTGGTCAATTGGGACGGAGAAGTTGTATGCCTTGTAGGGCGCGGCCTGGGTCAGGCACGCGAAGAGCGAGAGGGCCAGAAACGCAGGACGCATCGTGACGCCGCTGAGGAGAGAAGTGAGAGAAGAAGGGGAAGGGGAAGAGGAGACGAGAGACGAGGTTGCAGAAGATGTCAGCAATCGCGCAAGATCGTCTGCTTAGCCTCGCCTTAGCCTCGTTCAGGATACGAGACTGCCTATCACCAGTCGGCCCGGCCATGTTGCATCGCGTCAAGGGCTATCCACAAGCTGGAGTCGATGGTGTTCTTCGGGTTGTCGGCGAGGAGCGCTTGTTCACTCAGGCTGTCTGCTCAGAAATATGCTGGCACGTTCAAAATATACAATCGCTCGTTGGCCACGTATCGCCGCAGAATACATCGCAATTGGAAGTAAGAACGCAAGCGCTCATTATTGTTCCCAATGTGGTAACTCCATCTCAGGAACCTCAGGAACAGAAATATCTTGGCTCCGAATTAAACTATTTTTTCATTTCACGTTCACATGAATTCCAGCGGATCCATCTCTCTCTGTTGATTTCCAAGTGCCAAGCGACCTCCTCACTGTGGCTGCAGCCGAGGTTTGCAGATCCAGCGGGGAACCATCCACCCGAGGAGCGAACCCAGGCCTCCCGAGGTCCCATCTATGGGTTCTCTGCCCTCAAATTCTCGTCTGAACTCTCCCAAGATTTTCCTCGAAGAGCAAAAAGATCGGAAACAACATGGGGAGCAACCGCCCGGTCGGGAACCATGACTACACCCAGTCAACGGTGGTGATTATCGGTGCGGGGATCTCGGGTTGGTACACACCCCTTGCGCGCCTGAGGTGCTGGCTGACCGTGGAGGAATGTGCATGGCCATTGACCTTCTTCGCCGGAACCATCGAAACTTCGTCATTCTCGAAAAGGGCAGCTCGATCGGAGGGACCTGGAATGATAACAAGTATCCCGGGTGTGCATGCGATGGTACGTAGTCCCCCTCTCGCCGATGCTGGGAGTATCACGGTAACAGGCGCAGTCTGGAGCACGCTGTATAGTTACTCCTTCGAGCAGCGCGCGGAATGGACGCGAGAGTACCCCGGACAGGAAGAAATCCTGGCGTATCTGACCGGAATCGCGAGCAAATACGGCCTCTACCCGCACATCCGGTTCAACTCGACAGTCAAAGAGGCGAGATGGGACGGGAAAGACCGCCAGTGGAAGGTCCAGGTCAGCGTGTCGGGGTCCAAGGCGAGCGAGTACCACAGCGCGTACGAGCTGTCGGCAAATGTTCTCATCTCTGGGGTCGGACAGCTGAATCTGCCTCGATGGCCTGACATCCCCGGAATCGACGACTTTAAGGGCAAGAGCATGCACTCGGCGCGATGGGACTGGACGTATGACTTCGGCGGCAAACGCATCGCGGTGATTGGAAATGGTATTTCGCTCCCCGCCGCTGCTATTTGGTTGACGTTGCTAAGGTGTTAGGCGCAACCGCGGTCCAAATCGTCCCGGAGTTGGTGAAAACGGCGTCGCACGTGTCTGTATATCAACGGACACCCCAGTGGATCATTCCTCGGATGGACATGGCCGTCCACCCAGCGCAAAAGGCACTCCTAACGGTTCCGCTCCTCCGCCGATGCAAACGAGCGATCATGATGTACCTGCGCGAACAAACTCACGATGCCATCGTCAAGGGTGATTCCGCCATGTCGCAGCAGGTGCGAGACATGAGTAGAGGCTTATTGCGGAAGGGGCTCCCCGATAAGCCCGAGCTGTGGGATATCTTGACGCCCAACTATCCTCCGGGCTGCCGGCGTATCCTCTCCTCGGACGACTACTATCCCGCGCTGAACCTCGACCACGTGAAACTGGAGACAAGAGATATCCAGCGAATCACAGAGTCAGGAATTGAGACGGTGGATGGTGAAAATACCGAGTTCGACCTCATTGTGTATGCCACGGGCTTCCGCACGGTCGAGTTCCTGCACCCGATTAAAATGTACGGCGCACGGGGCCGTGAATTGTCAGAGATCTGGGATGGGGGTGCCACTGCGTACTACGGAGTGACTGTGGAAGACATGCCGAACTTTGGCCTCTTGTACGGGCCAAACACGAACCTGGGTGAGTCGACCATGGAATACATTTGAAGGGTCGCTAATGGACAGGCCACAACTCCATCATTTTGATGATTGAAGCGCAGAGCCGCTATCTCGCAGCACTGCTCGACCCAGTCATTCGGGGCAAAGAGTCAGGCCGGTCGATTGCATTCCAACTGCGAACCGAGATCGTGCAGGAGTTCAACCGCGATCTCCAGGAATGGCTGGCCAAGAGTACCTTTGCGGACCCTAGCTGCAAGAGTTGGTATAAAACAACTAGTGGTCGCATCACCAACAACTGGCCGGGGACAGTGGTCGAGTACCAGAAGGGCTTGTCAGAGGTGCGATGGAGCGACTATCTCATCGAAGGAGACGCAAATGAAGAGTTCGCTGGACAGAAGAAGGTGACACGCATTGGACATGTCGAGGAGATTTGGCCGATCAACAAATCAACACTCGCGCTGGGGCTGAGCGTGGCGTTGGCTGTGGGAGGATATTATTTCCAGGGGTCCAGGGTGAGGAGGCGGTAGTCTCAGAGTGACAACTCAGAGTAACCATGGTGAGACATGTGGGTTTGGCGTGTTTTTTTAGGCTGCCACATTTCCAGATTCCGTGAAAGTTCGATTCCTGAATTTGAAGCATTGTTCATGAAGAAATAAGGTGACGATGAGGCCTCTTCTCTGGCCGAGTCGAGTCAGGCCTCGAGAGTCCAGACCATTACAGGATTTGAGGAGAAGCAACCAGGCACAAGGGGCCCGGGGATGTTGAGCCTGGTGTTCTGGGCGTCTTGGCGGCTTGCTTGGTGCCTCCAAGTGGAGTAACAGATCCTGTCACAAACCACGAGAGGCGTGTCCCACAGGTGACTTCACAAGTTCCTGCGACCGTTCGGCGGGGGGATTGCATCATCACGAGTTAATCTCTCATCCTGGAGAGCGAAATCGTGATGGTCTTCAGTCTGAGTCTGCTTCAAGAGAGCAGTGAATGCGAGGGTTGCCAGCCTGACTGCCAGCCGCAGAAGCTGCGGGCCAATCACAGCCACGGCGCTGAAATCCGCCCACGAGGCTGAGAATTGGGGGCCGTGATTGGTGGGCGTGGGACGAAGGAATCCCGTTCGGGAAAGGCCGACCTTCCCCAAAGAGAAGGTGGTCACCTGCTCACGCTTGGATTCCAGAATCTCTCAGGCTCATCGCCTCACAATAATCGCTCACTCGACAGCAAACTGCCTCAAAGGAGGGGAGAGAGCCGGAGATTTTGTATCAGAAGAAGAGGTGGAGAGGCTGCACTGCCATGGCAGGGGTTGAAAACCCTGTCTCTGCCTCCGCCCCAATATGAACCTCGCTCGAGTTCCGAGATGGTTCTATAAATGGCTCCACACGGTGCCAATCAGGGTCCAGGCTTTTCTGCTCAAAGTTCCATCGTCAAACTGCGCGTTGCCGGCTGTTGGACACTCCACGTTTTGCGCTAGAAGGATGCGCCTCTGGTGGAGTGCTCGATTCACCACACCTCTTCTGGCTGGGGTCTGCCACTTTTTCTCTTCCCTCCAGCTTCTCTCCCTCCAGCTTCATCCTTTACCCTCCTCTTGCACTCACCTTCGAGTATGTCCCGCCGACGTCGTTGATTGGAGGCCGCGACGACCAAGATGAGATCCGTAACCCACAACGTCAAGCCCTTTCGCCGTTGCACCCCGATATGGAATCGTCTGCGGTCGTCGCCTGTTGACTTCTTTGACGCCTTCTGGAACTGGACGCGACGCTTCTTCTTCACACTCGGCTTTCTCGCTCTGTTCAGCGCCAAAACCGTCCACATTTACGCCCATCTACACTCCTTACCTGCCGCTAAGCTCTTCTTATGGTGCATCACTTTCTATACCCAGGATGTTGCCTTCACCATTTTCGTCCGTATTCTCACTCAAAAATTCCCATGGCGCTGGTTGGACGCCATTGCGGCGGTTTTTGTCATCCCATTCAGGTACGAAAGCCAAACGACAATGCAATGTTGAAACATGACATTACTGACATTTTCCTCTTTTTTTTCTCTCGTAGTCTGATGATGTCTGGGATGGCCTCTGCCAATATCTCATTCTACTTTACAGCCGGAGCAGAAATCAACTGGCGACAGGCCAAGTCCTTCCACAGCAATGCTGCTGCCATCCGAACACTGCTGACCGGGCTGACCGGGTTCTTGATTGTGGAGGCCGTCCTCGCTGCAATCTCCTGGTTCTTTGCCCCGGTCATCCACCGCATCGTTGGGGGGATCCTACATGTCCTTGCCGAACCGTTTAAGCTTCTGTTGAAGCCGCTGTACAATCGTCTATTCGCCTACGTTCGGAGCGTTCGTGGACGATACCAACCCCTTCCTGACCCCGAAATCTACGAGCAAATCGCTGCAAATGATTACGACGATTTTAAAAGTGATGATGAATCCGAGTACATGCTAAACACGTCGCAACCTCCACAACAGTCGTCGACGCCCGTCCCGCTCGGAAAGCGTCTGGCTGTTTGGCTGCCGTTATGCGTTTTGGCTGTTTTTCGCCTTGCTCGACCGCCGTATCCATCGTACATTTTCCTCTCGAGTGCGCTGCCGATGACCCCCTTCGCGGGAATGCACCGTCCGACGTTGTCAGAACAGGCTGGTAATATCCCGGATTATGTATGGCTTGAAGGTCAGACTGCTCTCGCCGAACCTCCCGCATGGGACTGGATGCCGCCAGACACTCTGCCTGGGTTTGAGGACTGGAAGGGCAATCGGCTGCATTATACTCCGTCCAAGGACCCGCTGCACTTGTCAAACCTGCAGGAGCCGGTTCTGGATCCGCTAAGGGCGGCTCTGTCAAGTGGAGATGTCAATATAAAGCATGTAATCCTGTTGAAGTTGGAAAGTACGAGGGGAGACGTCTTCCCTTTGCGGAATGGTTCGTTTATATGGGACAAAATTGTGGGTTCTTTCGATGGAAAGGAGATGCCAGAGAGCGCCGTTAAGACCGTCGCGAACCTGACCCGTACCGCAGAGTACTTGACCGGCTTCGACTCTGGATTCGATCAATACCGTGAAGGCAGGCGGAAGGCGTTCGGTGGGATCAGTGCACGCAACGGCTTCACGACTGGCACGTACACGATCAAGAGTTTGACTGGGACGCTGTGTGGCATCACGCCGCTCGTCGCTGACTTCAACCGCGAGTACAAATATCACATTTACCAGCCTTGTATGCCGCATGTAGTTAACGCGCTCAGCCACCAGAACGACATTACCGAAGAGGAGGACTACCGCACCTGGCCGTGGCATTCCATCTGGATGCAGTCGGTTACAGACGGATATGACCACCAAGACAAGCTGACGCCGAAATTGGGATTTGAGGACATCTACACTAAGGAGCGGATCGAGAAGCCGGACGCGAAGCACTATCCACTCAAGTACAAGGAGGTCAATTACTACGGGTACGCCGACACGGAGCTGGCGGACTACATCCGTGACGCGATTGACGACGCCGAGGCCAACCATCAGCGCCTCTTCCTCGGCCATCTGACTGGAACGACGCATCATCCGTGGGGGATGCCGAAAGGCGAGTACGAGAACATTTTGGGTCCCTCTTTCAAAGGGAAGAACAGCGATTTCAACAAGTACCTGAACACGATCGGGTTTGGCGATCGGTGGATCCGGCAGATCATGGACATTCTGGAAGAGAAGGGCGTTGCCAACGAGACGCTGCTGGTGATGGCAGGCGACCACGGCATATCGCTCCCCAACGACGGCGGAATTACCCCGTACAGCAACCCGCACATCGGCAGTTTCCACGTGCCGATTGTGCTCGCCCATCCCCAGCTCCCCGCAGTGGAAGTCACAGACCCTGTCATCTCACTGCAGATTGTCCCGACCATTCTAGACCTCCTGATCGAGTCCTCGTCGCTGGGCCCAAACACCACCGAAGCCGCCAAGGACATCCGCGGGCTCTACGAGGGCCAATCGTTGATCCGCCCGTTGTACCAGGAGTCCGACGGCATGGAAGACTGGCAGTTCAGCGTCATGAATACCGGCGGCTCGTGGCTCGCGGTCCGATCGGCCGCGATGCCGGCATGGCGCATTGTCGTCCCTTTGATTGACGATGTCGAATGGCGCTTCACAGACGTCGAAAAGGATCCCCAGGAGGAAAACCCGATAACGAGTTTCAGCTTCTACGACTTGACGGACGCGCTGTGGCAGCGATACGGGGATGAAAAGCGCAAGAAGCCCCACCACCACGACGACGATGACGAAGACGGCACGCAGAAGCACATCTTCCGTGACAACAACGCCCGTGGCTTCTCTGACCACCATCCACCTCCTCCGCATCCTCCTCACCACCCGCACGGCCCTCCGCTTCGTGTTCCTTCCGAGGGTCCAGGTCGCCATCCACCACCTCACCCTGCTATCGCCATCACTCCAGGGCGTCCTCAACCTGAGGACCGCCCGTGGGAACCTGAAGTCGTCCGCTGGGCACGCGACGCTGCGCACATGGCGGAGTGGTGGATTGCCGATAATCATCGCCGATATGAGTACAAAAAGTGATCTGAAACGCAAGCCCTTCACCCATTTATCCCCCCAACCCATCATCCAAACATCCCCTTCCCTCGGCCCAGAGGAGAATCTCTTTGATCTTGGATCTTTCCACCTGTCCGTGTATTTTACGAACTGTTGCATTGTGCATTTTGAGCATGGTGGCGCTGTACATAGTCTGCTGCAATTTTTTCAGCTCGATTGCATGAAGAATCTAATCAGTTTCAAACAAGGCCTTCGCTCCCCGGCTAAAGTAATGATTGTCAGGCACTGGCGTGCCCCTCTGTAATGTGCGTCATCTCATTCGCTCCCCTCCAAATTCCGATGGGGGGATCAACGCGGAAGACGGACCGACTGCGCTCTCCACCGTTTCGCATAGAGCAACATTGCCTGGATCTGGATAAATTCACATTCGTCACGGAGCGAGCAAGCCCTCTCTCATTTTCGCGACAAGTCCGCTCCGCAGTCTGCACACCAGCTGCCAAGCGTGCTTCAGATGGTAGGCCATGCGCCCCTGGCCCCCTGCCAGGCCGGCTTAAGTCGCCATCCTGGCTAATATACGAGCGAACATCCTTTCCTAGAGGGTGTTTGCTCCGGGTTTTTGGCGGACGGTTCAAGGGTTGTTTCCCCACATTTTCAGGGCACGGAAGCAGACAAGCGGTTCAGCGGTTTCGAGTCGAACCTGTTGGTTTCAGACATGGTTCTTCACGATGTCGGGGTAAACTCGGGGGGGAAGGGGGGGAGGGGGGGTTTATAAGTCACTTTCCTCCCCCGCCCCCAGGAGTTGGCTTGCCCTCTTCTTGTTCCTCCTGTCTGGTCGCTAGCTCGTCTTGATAGTTCGTCCTGGGGACTGCCTCGCTCCTTTTGCTCTTTCTTTCCTTCTTTCAGCTCTGCGGGCTCTTCGCCGCTCCGTGCGAAGATGCATACATTCACTCGTGGTTTCGCTGCCCTGGTGGCGGCTGGTGGCTGTTTGTCTCCCCTCGCCTCGACTATCCGGTGGTTATTCTAATTTAATTTGGGTAGTGCTGCAACCATGTCTCGCTCAAACTAGCAAGCCCGTTGCGTATACCGATCCCGACACGGGAATTGTCTTCGATACGTGGACTGTCGAGGAGAGCTCCACTGCTGCAGGGCTGACCTTCGGTGTTGCCCTGCCCGAGGATGCCCTGACGACTGATGCGACGGAGTTCCTTGGATACCTTGTACGTACTTCCCTTATTTGAACAAGATGTGATTTTTTTTTTATTTTTATTTTTATTTTTTTTCGTTTCTTCTCTAACGACGAAATCAATAGTCCTGTGGCTTAACCGAAGGAGCCGGCTGGTGTGGTCTCTCACTCGGTGGCTCAATGAACAGCAACCTGCTCCTCATGGCCTACCCGCAGGATGAGGACGTCCTGACCTCCTTCCGGTTCAGCTCTGGATACTCCATGCCCGACGTCTACGCGGGCGACGCGAACTTAACCCAGATCTCGTCTTCTATTAACGATACGGCCTTCACCCTCCTGTTCCGATGCGAGGGGTGTCTGGCCTGGGACCACGAGGGCACGACCGGAAACGCGTCGACATCCGCCGGACGATTGACGCTGGGATGGGCGCAGGGCCAAGAGTCTCCGGAAGACGGCGCTTGCCCTGACGACCTTAGTATCTCCCAGCACGAGGCTCAGAGCATCTGGAGCGCTACGCTTGACGAGAACGCGGCCTCAGCAGACTATGAGACCTGGGCGGAACTTGCGACGGAAGTTGTCCCGGGCACTTGTGACGGCGATGGCGATGGTGGTGGTGATGAGCCCGTCGGCACCCCGGTTCCTGAGGGCGCAGAGTACGACTATGTGATCGTCGGCTCTGGACCCGGTGGTATGGTCGTTGCCGATCGACTCAGCGAAGCCGGACACAAGGTCCTCCTGATTGAGAAGGGCCCTCCCAGTACTGGGCTGTGGGGAGGTACCATGAAGCCGGAGTGGTTGGAGGGCACCGAGCTGACTCGCTTTGATGTCCCCGGCCTCTGCAACGAGATCTGGGTTGACAGTGAGGGCATTGCGTGCGACGACCACGACCAGATGTCTGGTTGCGTGCTTGGTGGTGGAACAGCCGTGAACGCCGGCCTTTGGTGGAAGCCCAACACCAAGGACATCGATGAAAACTTCCCGGAGGGATGGAGCTACAGTGACCTCCAAGCCTCCATCGACAAGGTGTTCGAGCGGATCCCGGGAACGACTCACCCCAGCACCGATGGGAAGATCTATCTCCAGCAGGGCCCGAATGTTATTGTCAATGGACTCCAAAAGAACGGGTGGAGCTTCTACAACCTGAACGAGTCGCCAAACCAGAAGTACATGACTGTCGGCCACAGCCCGTACATGTTCTCCAACGGGGAGAGAGGCGGGCCCCTGGCGACGTATCTGGCGACTGCGTATGAGCGCGATAACTTCGATCTGTGGCTGAACACGACTGTCAAGCGTGTTCTCAGGGATGGCAGCACCGCGACGGGCGTGGAAGTGGAACCGACACTGGACGGCGGGTACGAGGGCGTTGTCAACCTGACCGATATCGGAAGGGTCGTTCTTTCTGCGGGAGCATTCGGGTCCCCGAAGATTCTGTTCCGAAGTGCGTATCCTCTCTGTCGTGCGCGTGCCTGACTGGGTTCGATGAAGGCTAACAGAGTATAGGCGGCATCGGGCCGGAGGCGCAGCTCAACATCGTCAAGGAATCGAAAAAGGACGGTGCGACAATGATCGATGAGGCTGACTGGATCAATCTCCCTGTTGGAGAGAACCTGATGGACCACCCTAACGTACGTTCCACTGATCAATGTCAGCTGAAGATGAAACTAACGAACGCTGTATAGACCCAGATCCGCCTGTCGCACCCTAACGTCGTCGGGTACGACTGGATCGGCGCCTATGAGGATCCCGTCGAAGAGGATATGAACAGCTACCTCGGTAACTCCCCTCAGCACCTGGCATACTTTGTCACAATGCATACTGATAATCTGCAGACAGCCGAACCGGCCCCCTGGCCCAAGCCGCGCCTAACATCAACCCCATGTACGCAGCCCAACACCCAACCTGCCCATTTTAAGCGGAGGATACTGACATTCGAGCTTTAGCTTCTTCGACGAAGTCACCGGCCCAGACGGTGTTACACGCTCACTCGAATACACATCCAGTATGTCGGAGGGCTTTGGTGACACCGGTATTACCTCCCCCCCCTTTTCCAACAACGACCAAAGAAACGCTAACAAGCTGTGTAGGTCTTATCTCGATCACCCAATACGTCGGCCGTGGCATCTCCTCCCGCGGCAAGCTGTCCATCGACAGCCAGCTCAACACCGTCGTCTCCACCCTACCCTGGCTCACGGACGAGAACGACGTCGATGCCGTTATCCAGGGCATCAAGCGCGTCCAGCAAGGTCTTCGCAACGTCACAGGTTTGACCTGGATCACCCCAGACCCGGATACCGAGGTTGAGGACTACGTGAACTCTCTTCCGTTGACTGGACGGGGCAGCAATCATTGGCTGGGTGCGTTGTCTCCAAACCCCACCTCTCTCTCTCCCTTCGCCTGTAATGTGTTTCGAAAGGGATCGTGTACTAACGAGTGTAGGATCCTGCAAAATGGGCTCTGACGATGGCCGTGACGGTGGTACTGCCGTTGTTGATCTCGACACAAAGGTCTACGGCACGGATAACATCTTCGTTGTCGACGCGAGTATCTTCCCCGGCATGGTGGCCACAAATCCCTCGGCTTATATCACCACCGTGGCGGAGAAAGCTGCTGAGAGGATTCTGGCGCTCTGAAGGTCTTTTCTCAAATGTTTGCGTGGCCTGACGCGGAGGTGGCAGGAAGATAGATTCTGGGGGGTTGGGGGGTGCTGTGAATGTCTTTGTACATTGTATATATCAGTCAAGTAAAATTGTACCAGCCTCAGATTCCTGGGAGTCGTCTTTATTCGAGTCGATGGTGCGGGCGACAAGGCGGGCTGTCCGGATCGCTGGGTATACCTTGCTCGCTCACCTCGCGGAGGAAACTGGGGACACTCGTTTGTCATCTGTCTCTCCTCGACGAGAGCTCCGTAGGGACATCGTGAAATATTCCTGGCGCGTTTTGAGGGGGAGGGTGACATTCGCAACCTGGGCGAAAAGCTACGGGACTGTTCTACACGCAAGCTCCCGGAACGCGGAGGCAAAAGAGTAAATGGTGAGATATCGATTCTTTGCCGGGTGGATAGCTCCAACTTCTGACTCAATAATATAGTACTTGACAAGGCGAACAACGTGGCGCACTATGCCTGGCTCTTCAGGTAGGGAATCCCTGTCAACCTGAAGGCCCTCTCGCTCAGAACAGGCTCCTGGACTGGCTTGAACCGGTTGTAGGGACACTCCTTGCCGTCGCGCTTGGCCACATTCGACCCCGTGTGCTTCGCATTCGGCCAATGCGTAGTTCCCAGCCGGTTCTCGAATGCCTCCTTCTTTCGCACGAGATCATCCTGCGTCGCGTCCGCGACCGGCATGTAGCATGTATAAATACAGAACCGTGGGATCGTGCCCTTAGGACTGAGATTATAATGGGGAGTGCGCGAGTCCCAGAGAAGGAGATCGCCTGGCTCAGCGCAGACCTTCACCCATTCGCAGCCGCGATCGGCGAGCCACTTCATCCCGTTCTCAGTGAACCCGTACCACTCTGGAGTCCAGGCGGGGATGCGTTCCTCCCATGCCATGCCGCGGTGGAATTCCTCGGAGAGAAGGTGTGCACCGCGGCAGACGATGAGGCCGCCGTCTTCGGGGCCATTGGGGAGGAGATTCACCAGGCCCTGGAGACAGCGGAAGCCGGGCTTTTCTGGGTCTTGGTCTTGGTGTGGCCAGGGTTTGTTGGGAGGGAGGTCAGTACGACTGTTTTATTAGCGGAGTCGTTTGACTTGAGTGTGGTACAGCGATGGGTTACGCATACTTGGGAAAGCCAAAGTTGATGGCGTCGAAAGAAACGATCAAATCTTGGTCATTATAGACCTTCTCAAAGGTCTCGACGACCCCGGGCTCGCTGCGAACATCCCAGACGAACTTTTCGTGAGCAACGCCGTAGTGCAGGCACATTCCTTTCTCGTTGATAAGAGGCAACCGGTCCTTATGCGCGGTGGATAGGTCATTCCGGTCGAATCCAAGGTTGCTGTGCGAACTATTGTTAGCTAGTGTCGGGCTTTGGGTAAATTCGACGTCTTACAAGCCCTCCAACCAGGAATACATCTCGTCCGCGTATCTTCGCGCGCGGTCACTTGGGATAGCGCCCTTTACCACGGCAAACCCATCACGGGCTAGATCATCTCGGAAATCCCCAAACTTCGGGTCTTTTCCATCCAGGCACATGCGGACATTGTCCATAGCTTTGACGGGCTCGGTGATGACTGCGGTGGTAGACATGCTGGAGTTTTAGGGAAAGAAAGTCAGATCCTGATGGCGTTGAATTATTTTCTTCACGAATGATCCAACCCATGTATATACCATCCGTCTCGACCGCTTGGATCATCCGCAGCATTGTGGTCTTGCCCACGCCCTCGCCCACGCCCACCGCCCACTATTCCGGCTGTGCCCACTCGGCCGCCGATGAAGAGGGCAAGTGGGGAGTGGAGGCGGGGAGCTTCAAGTGGGCGAGCTGTCTACTATCGGAGCAACCATGAAAATTTGGTGTTTGGTTAGACTGGTTATGGTGCTAAGCTACAAGGTGGTTCAAAAATATATTATGAAACGAGATATCACTCTAACACTAACCGGTTATTCCAGGACAAATCATACCTGAGCAAGGTAGTTCCATTTAGCAGTGGCCGCATACTGGCTCACGGCGAGTACAATCACACTTTGCTTGAGGTATGTTTCCCAGCCAGATTGCTTTGAATGTTCTTCAAGAGCAGCAAAAGGAGTTTTGCAGTAAGACCAATCCTCGTAACCCGTTCACATCGGTGGTGTCACGCTCGCTTCATCACAAGGCCCTTGGCTGAAGGGCGAAGTATTTGAAATTGTTGCGATGGTTCCTGATGGTATACACCCCGTTGTGAAGTGGCAATATATATTGACCCTTCTCAGTACAAATGCTTGAGAATCCCGAAGCCAACAATCCTGGGCGTCGAAAGGTAGCCTGGGAGCAATGCGACACGCCCTCTCAGGAATCCTAGAATGTATAACAGGCATTTCAGGCTAGGGTATTCTAACCATGAAAGTCATAGGCTCTTTCTGACAGGTAGAATAAGCATTTCCCAGGCATTAGATCATGGAAATTGCGTGACACTGTATGTTGCTCTCTGTTATTGGCCTCGCTGCCAGTCCTTTCAACTATTCATGGGTTGTGTTCCGGAACCTGCACTCGCATGCAGGCTGCATTTAAGCGTATAATTGACAAGCCGCAAAATAAGGTACAAGAAGGGAGGAAAAGTCATGTGCAGACACTCTGAAGGCCGTTTTCTCGTCCACTCACTTGGTCCGAACAGTCGACCAGACGGTTTCATGGAGTTGATCTGCACGTATCATCATGGAATCGAGGGCTGGTTACGGCGGCATGCAGACTTAAAGGGGCCTCTAGCAAGCTTATACATAGTCTTCAAACCTAGGTATTATGGATTCCTCGATATTCCCCTCCTCCCGTGTATCCTGCTTGGTGTGGTATGTAACACCTGCCTAGCATATTTCAGGTCCATCATTGAGCAACTATGGAACAGAATGAGCCTCAAGTGCGTGAGAAATTGAAGATTCGGGCCCGTTCAGCTATGGTCGGCGACAAGAGATAGTTAAGAGAAGGAGGAAAACAAAGCTCGCCAAAGGGGGCCCGCAAGGAGGGCTGCCTGTTTGGGTTAGCGTCGGCACAACCTAGGGCCACATGACATCCCGACTTGGACTGGTCTCATCTCTCTCCAACTTGGAACCTTTTTACCTCTGCCTAAGATCTGTTGCTTCCGTTCAGCATGTCCTCGAGTTATACAATTTTAGCGGAGGAAAACACAGTAATGTCTCAATGTCGTCCCCCCGCAAGTCCCGCCGCGTCAGAGATGCCGTTAGCCTCCACAAGTGCCCGCAATGCCACAGGACTTATGAGAGGCCCGATCACCTCGCCCGTCATTTAGATTCCCGTGTGTCCAAGCCTTTATTGTCATCTTGACACTGGATACCAACTGATAGGCCAAACTAGACCGGAATGAGCGGACGTTCCAGTGCCCAACTTGCCGCCGCGGTTTCAATCGTAGGTGCGAAAAACCGATTGGATGCCACAGAATACTGCTAATACACGAATAAGGGATGTTCTACAACGGCATCGGTTAATACACGCAGATGGAAAGCTTATCAGCAAGCACAGAAGCAGAGTCATAGAAGCCTGCATGGAGTGTGCATTTGCAAAGGTGAGCTGTGACGATCACAGGCCATGCAATGTAAGTTACCATTATAGGAGTGGTTAGCCAATCAATACACTAACGCTGGCCGGCTCAGAGATGCCAACGTAGAGCTGTTCCTTGCCTTCCCAGGCAAACCCGGCGACGTTTAAGCAGGCCTGTAACCGCGCCTATGTTCGAGACCGACGTCTCGCGGGCTGGGTCTGGGGGAGAATTGGGCAAGGAGATTCACATTCCACTGTCTATTGAGCCTCCAGAGGTTGAGGATGGTCTCTATAAGAACCCGTTGGCTTTAGATAACGGGGGTGGTGATCTCTACTCGCCCAATGCTTCGGTCTCGTCCACTCCACCACTCCCCGGACGCACGTCGGCCCACTACATGTCTGCCAACACCGTTGAGATTTGCCAGGAAGTGAACGAATTTCCGGCTTTTTTCGAACAAGTCATGATGCAATCTGGCTCGTCCAACCCCAATGATACCCCGGGAGTACAGCAACCGCGAGGTGTCTTCGATTTCATGTGTGAACCAAACTTCACGAGCCCCGATGCTGGCCTATTTGGCTCAGATATCCTTATGGACCTCGACAGAATGCTTGAGTTTAATCCCTCACCGGCGGCCACCACTTCAAATTCAGAAATCGCTAGTGAGGACCTGAATACAAAGCAGCGAGTTGCAGCTTTCCGGAGATCCCTATGGTATGGTCCCTAGGTTTCCTTAAATACTGGTGGGCTAACTTTGGCTAGGCTCTGGGTACCTCAGAAAAATCAGAACGGCTTCAGCGAAGAAGGTCAGATCCCACTCAGAGACGGAGATATGACAGCTTCTATCTCGTCTTTGCACAGATCTCGACTCGAAGCACTGGATATCCGCGGAAAACTTACAAACCAATTACGGGACCATATTTTCCAACTAATATTGCGCACCGCAGGAACACGACTCTCCGTGCCCTCGTTTCCGACAGCGGAGTCTCTTGACACTCTTATCAAGATCGGTATCTCGAAGAGAACTGAAACAGATGCGTGGATCCACCCGTATACCTTATACCTCCAAGATTCAAGACCGGAGCTTTTGACAGCCCTTGTTGCCGCCGGTTGTGTTTGCTCTGCCATTCCATCTATCAATAAAACTGGGGTACTTCTTCTGGAGATTGTCCGAGTCAGCCTTGCTCAACTTGTAAAAGCACACTGCTCCTTTTATGCGTGCATAGCTAACACCACAATTATAGGCTGAGACAGACAACAGCGTTTTGCGCGATTTGCAATATTTCCAAGCGTCGATGATGTGGTTAGATATTGGCGTTTTCTGTGGCTATAAACGCAAGATGCAAATAACAGAGAGTCACCTCCAGCCACTCTGTACAGTACGTATACCGCGTTATGATGGCAGCGAAGCTGACATTTCCAGTCTTTGCGCAGAGCCGGTGCCTTCGACCGCTCATTCTATGCCCAGAGCACATCACCACAAAATATGAACGGCCATTCACTGGAAAGTATCTGGTATGAGTGGATTCGGCAGGAGTCGTTAAAACGGTAAGCGGGCTTCAGACATAGAACTTATGCACCGCTAATATGTCTCTCCCAGCCTCGCCTACCACTTATACGAACACGATGTAGAAGCCGCGGCAGCGATGAATAGACCTCCTCTGACCAGTTACACTGAGTATACCCTCCCTTTTCCCAATGCTCGCGAACTATGGCTAGCACCGACTGCAGCCGCTTGGAAACACCTTTGGGATACGAAATATTCTCATTCTATCCCATCGGCACTCTCGTTACGGGAGTTGCTTGCTGATCCATCCGCCCTTAAACACATTCCATCTAATATAGATGTCGGGGTAATGAACTCTGCGCTACTCCACGGACAAATGGCCCAAGTTTGGGAATTTCGCCAACAGGCGCTGCTCGCAGACAGCTGTTATTCTGCGACTCGGGCAGTCACCAAACTCTGGCTACAAAGTAGACAAGAGGATTTGTGAGGACATTTTCACCTCTGAGAGTACCACAGCTAACACAATCAATCGCATGATTTTAGGTTATCGTCCATCAAAGCGGCCCGAGAGGGCATGCTAAGGGCGCCGGCGATTGCAACCTTGCTGGGTGAATTCGCCATGATGTATCTACATGTGAACATTGACTCGATCCAACGCTTTGCGGGGCAGTTTGGGGAGTTAGAAGCGAGGCAGGAGTACCCAAAACTGCGTGACTGGAGCTTGACTAAAGAAGCTCGCACTTCCATCTGGTATGCTGGACAGGTTCTTCGTGCGGGACGGCAGGTCCCGCCATTCCAATTACGCGGATTTGATATTTTGGCTGTTTACCAGTCGATCTTGGTGCTCTGGGTTTTCGGGTTGCTCCGTTGTGGCGAGAGACAACGGGAGGATGCCATCAGTTCGCCGAATGGTCACGAAGATCCCCTAGTTATCCTAGACGGCCTCGAAACCGAGCCCACAGAAGCTTTCGTCAATCGGGACAATGGCCAACCGGGCCTAACTCTGTATGTTTCTGACCATGATGGAAAAGAAAAGTCGATGTTTTGTCAGCTACGAAGCCCTCGCTTGGTCATGGATGTCGGGGTGCAGGTCTTCGAGAGCAATTTCCCTGGTGCAACCGACAATTTACCACCTCTTGTTGATAATTTGCGAAACTTGATACGCGATCTCGGGAACTTGCCGTAGCAATCCGAGTGATATGAGGTGTCAACACCTCCCTTCAAACTTTCTCCGACGCACGATGGGTGCTTAAAGATGTCGTCCAGCGTTTTTGAATTTGGTCAGTAGAGGTTCCCCAGACACGTCGGGATGTGGGCGAACACTGCGTGGGGGTGCTCGCCCACGCTTCGGCTCCTCCACCCCCAGTGCCGGCAATGCCAGCGACTTTTCCCCATAGTTTCGGGTCCCCGCTTTCGCATCAGGTTCGAGGGCCCATCGCGTTCTCCAATAAAATCGGAGATAAAGCCCCTGACATTTCTCGTGGCCGGTTCGACCAGGTTCATGCTCTCAGAAGTCAAGTAAGATGGAAGAAAAAGCCGTGATCGAGCTAGATGAAAATATTGAGTCTGGGAGGCCGTCGGCGAGTCACATCCTAGTTGACGCTGATGGCCAGGTACAACGATTGCCCGTGCCCAGCAAGGACCCTAACGACCCCTTGAACTACACAAAATGGGAAAAAGTTGGTATCATCGTGAGCTGTTGCTGGTTCTGTGAGTCATCGGCGCGCATTTCGCAACCGGTCGAAGAGTCGATACTAATTATTGCCGCCAGCAACGATGTCATTGTCACTTGTTGGAGGCTTGGGGGCAATTCTTGACGTATTCTTCCAGATGTACATGGCCGATGGGCATACTACCAACCAGGTAGTCTGGCTCTCCACATTTCCTTCGCTTTTTGTTGGCATCGGTGAGTGAAAGCATTGTGTCGAGTAAGGTCACGTCCGCTAATTGACGTCGCTTAAAGGCAATTTCGTGGTTCTCCCGCTCGGCCTGTTATATGGGCGGCGTTTCACGACCATGGTCTCGACGGTCATCCTCCTAGCTGCAACGATCGGGTGCGCTGCCTGCAACACATGGGAAGAGCACCTGGCCCTACGAATCGTACAGGGCCTCGCAGCAGGTGTGACGGAGTCGGTTAGTCACTCGCTCTACGCTGACGGCTCGGGAGCTAACTTTTTTGCTACTCTAGATCCTCCCGCTTGTTCTCGCCGAGGTCACCTTCGTTCACCAGCACGGGATGGTATACGGCTTCTACTGGGCAGCACAGAGCGCTATTACGGGATGTCTCAATCTTGCTGCCTCTTACGAGGTTGCCGCGTTGGGGTGGAGATGGTATTACTGGGTTTTCGCCATCGCAGTTGGGTTCGGCTTATTCCTGGTGATCTTCTTTGGCTTCGAAACCAAATACAAGCGCAGCTCCCAGTTCCTAAACGGTCGCATGGTCACCACCGATCAGTTCGGCGTGACCAGAATGCTCACAGAACATGAAACGCAAGAGTTCCTTGAGACACATGGACATCCTGGCGGCGATGGCCATATCCCAGAGGAGCTTCGACCCAAGAAATCGTATCTGCAGATGTTGATTCCGTGGTCACCCCCAACAGAAAGCCCTTTAACGTTGGTGCCGCGGACCACTTTTCAGATTTTCGAAGCATTTATGTCACCCGGTATTCTCTACGCCACCCTTCTCTCCTCCGTCGTCCTTGGATCGTCGATAGGCATGTCCCTTTCTTACAATACAGTTCTCCAATACAACTACGGCTGGGCTCCCAAATCAATCGGACTGATCAACCTCGGCGGCGTCTTCGGTGGTTTCGGAGGCATGCTGTACGCCGGATTTTTCGGGGACCAATTCATTATCTGGATGGCCAAACGAAACGGTGGTATCCACCGTCCTGAGCATCGCCTCCCCCTACTCATCTTCCCCGGTATCCTTGGCATAGTCGCTCTCCTCCTCTACGGTTTCACCGCAAATGGTGGTGCCACTTGGGGCGGGCCGTATATGGGCTGGACATTGTTCCAGATCACATTCGTCTCTGTTCTCATCCTATCAACCTCTTTCGCTGCCGAGGCGTGGGAGAAGAATCCCGGCCCGGCGATCGTGGCTGTTGTTGGTGTCAAGAACATTGTCGCATTCGGTTTGAGCTATGGGATTAATCCGATGGTTCAGAAGTATGATTACCCTGTTGCGATGGGGATCTTGGCTGCTATCTGTGGGGGTGTTTTTCTTTTGGGTGTGCCGGTTTATTTTCTGAATCCCAAGGTAAGCCGTGTCTCTTTCACGATTGATGAATGGAGTGTCTGATTTCGTGCAGTGGCGGCAATGGATGGAGAAGAAAGAGAGGAAGAATAGGCGCTACTGAATGCCGTTACTGCCAGTCCCGACATATTGCTGATATGATAGTAGTAATATAAGCTGGCGCAGCTATCAAGCGTATCATCGATTATTATATACTTCATTGCTGCTACTATTAATACCCCATGGCTTCAACCCTGTCGACCCAGCTATCGTAGCTTGTCGATTCGTGCTCTAGGAATCGTATTAACAGACTTGTTGCCAGACCAACCTTGCTCTCGAATATATACAACCAACCCCAACTCACTCGAACCCAGGAAAAGCATCCCACTTTGTCCCCTCATCAGGCACATCCTCGGCAGCACACCTCGGACACCCACATTTGAACCTAAATAAACCCTGCAGATGCTCCCGTCGCTCTTTGAGCTCTTTATACTGCGTCATATCGAAGTACGAAATACAGCACTCCTCGCCGGCAACGATGTCTCGCCCAGCCGTGAAGACCATTCGGCACTGTTTGTCAGGCTTATGGATTACCTGTATTGCCGTTAGCTTTTGACCTGATAATGAAAGAAGCTGGTGACAAGAAGTACGACAATTGGCGGTTTTAGGAGAATCTCACATTCGGACAGCATGAATGGTTCGCAATAGAGGCCCGCGGATACACGGCCGCACCGAACTGCTCCCCTCTACCGACTGGAGCAGAAGCAGGCGGGAATATCCCCGTTTCCCGAGGGTAGAGGCCGAACGAATTCGCCTCTTCCCTGCAAATGAGGGCGAGGATATCGCTGTTCGACAGATTATGTGGGATAGAGGATTTGCTGAGGTATTTCTTCACAAGCATGCCCCATTCCCGTATTTGGGCGTGCGACCAAGTCTCCGTCGTTCCGCAGAGGGATTCGATTGCTTCCCAGCCGGATTTGAAATTTGATAAGAGGGACTCGGGGGGCACGCTGGAAGTGCGGCGGTCGTCGTCGTCGTCGTCGTCGTCGTCATCGCAATCGGGGGATTGAACCTCGGTTTGGGGGGCGTACCGCCGTGCGAGTATTCGGACGATCAACCAGAGCATGCCGAAATTGTACTCGCCCCATTTTGAGCGAAGGGAGAGGGCGTATTTGCTTAGCCATGCGCATTCGAAGAGATGGCGGGGTTCGTCCGTGGCGCGACAGGTGTCATCGCACCAGGCTACGTGCGTGGTGCAGCGGTTTGCACAGGGGGTTCCGGTGCTCTGAGGGACGGGGCGATTGCATTGGGGATTGCTGCAGAGGAGAGGGTTTTCCGTGGTGTCTACGGGTGAGGCTGGAGATGGAGTTGGAATGATCGCGTACGGTGGGTCGATAAGGAGGACCTCGCCTCTTTGAATCGGCCTCGAGGCTTGCAGTTGGCGGCCTTTGATGGGGTGTACGCTCTGCGCCAGATAAGGATGGACCCATGGCAGCATGGATTCGCTGGGGGCGGGCATTTTCTACTGTCCTTTGAAGTCTGGCGCTTTTGGCAATCTTGAGAAATTTGGAATTTTTTTTTTTCTGCACTGGCTGTTGAGAAAATGTCGTGATCGTTTGCTGGGTGGCCCACTCTGGCCCGTGGAATGGGCCTGGGTCTGGGTCCGACGATAGGTATTCCATTATTGGCCATGCAGATGGCTTCATGAGCTCCTCTTCGGCTGGAGGCTAACGCGAAACCGACATAGTGGATTTGTAAAGCATCACCGTGGCGAAAACAAGCGATTTGATAGGAGTTGCCGATTTGGTGCGGAACGGAGCCCGCTGACCAAGTTCCTTGCGATAAGCTCCAATGCTGAGGATAAGCTTAATTTGCATTGAAGATCAGCTTCATCCCTGGGCAAAAAAACTAGAGAAGTCCTCTGGAGGATCCTGGTAGCATTCTTCCCCTTGTGTGGGCTTGATGAGGAGGTTCCGGATTTTTGTACGACACGCATGCAAGACGCGGGGGCACTGAGTCGACAACAACAACCAGTCGGTTGACCAGTCTAGATCAGAGTTAAAATGTGCTCTCTGATATGCATGGCTCCGCCCACGTCATCTACTTCCGGACAGCAACCACAAACAGTCGCGGGTACCGTAGGAGTACCCTCCCATCGACCGACTTCGGGTACACTTGTTCGAGGCGGCCGAGATAAGATTTCAGGAAGGAGTCTTTGTCGGCAGGGGACAGGGGGTCGATAAACGGTCGGAGACCAGTCCCTTTCACCCATTCCACCATAGCTTCATGGTTCTCAAGGGAGTGGTAGTAATGTGTGTGCCAGATATTTACATCCGCGCAGATGGGCTTCAGCTCATCGTAAATTTCTTGCGGGGACTGGAAGCGGTCACGCCCCGAAGTACTCAGGGTTTGCGCCCAGGGACCGTTCATGGCCGTCTCTCGCATGGCAGCATGAGACGGCTCAGTCAAGTTATCAGGAACCTGCAAAGCAAACACGCCGCCTGAAGGCTGCGATTCCATCAGGCGTCTGATCACCTGAAGCCGTTCATTCCGCGGAAGCCACTGGAACACAGCATTGGAGAAGAAAACGTCCACCGACTCTTGGGGAGCATAGGTCCTTAAATCCTCTACCGTAAATTCGACGTTCGGCAGCGTTGTGCGTGCCTTTCGAATCATATCGGGGGACGAGTCCATCCCCGTTAAATGGGCGTCCGGATACTGAGCGCGGAGAACTGCGGTTGAGTTGCCAGGTCCACAGCCTAGATCTACCACACGCTTTGGTGACTTCAATGGAACTTGCGCAAGAAGGTCGTGGGAAGGCCGTGTGCGTTCTGCCTCGAACTTGAGATACTGTTGCGCACTCCAGTCTTTTGTCGCCATTGTTCTTGTCGGAGGGCGGGCAGGCCATGGGAGGGGCAACAGACGGGTTGGCGTTCGACGGACGAGTGACATAGCTCACCCAGGAAAATCTAGACAATGGACACCCTCCCGGAATTTCCAGTGCCAGCTCTCTCTCTCTTTTCAGGCGTGCTCTCGTTGTTCAGCGCGACTTGCAAGACTCGCAGCCTGGCGATATCGGACGCCACGTGATGTAAAAGCGCCGATAAACGGACCCAGAGCCAATTGGTGCGAACCACAGGAGTTACTGGAGAGCACGTCTCGACTCGTGGGTGTATATCCATCACTAATCGCCGCAACAACGTATGGGGGCAAACGGACTTCGGCCTTGTCAATCTGGTGGCTTGGGAGGCTCGAAATGATATGTTCTGCCTTAACTTGTCTCGCTCCTGGAGGTGAGTGATACGACAGGCGCGACTGGGGCATCGCCAGCAGACCAATTTGTGCCTGAGGAATCATTTCGGCGGGGCGTTTTGTGTCCTTTCACTTTCGTTCCTTGCTCCTCCCCATCCTCGTTGTGCGGATGACGCTCTTGTTCCATACGGGGCGTATCTTGATTCCGAATGGTCTTTCCGGAGCCCCTGATTAGCCCTGTCGTTGAGTCTTCGTGATGGCATCCAGATTGAGTTACCAGCGTTCAAGCATTCACTGAACGGCGACCCAGGGCCTTGGAAGCGGTTCAGTCTTTGGGCGCGCGGAATACGGTCCTTCGCTTCGGTGGGAAAGGAAAAAGCGTGCTCGATAAGCTCGGAAAAAGCAACTGTCGGATTTCCTTCGCCCGTGCATGCTGGATCGTCATGACGCTTGGTGCTTCCGTCACCATAGGAGAGGAGATGGGGAATTGCAGCTGTCACTTTGACCGACATCGGGCGGACACTCTTTGTGGCTCTCCTCTGGTAGGCCATGTCCTGGGATCCGAAGACCGTGCAGCTGCGAGGCTGGCTGATGCCAAGCAAGTGGTTCATGAGGCTTGGGGCATCTCGCCCATTGTGCCTCAAGATTCAGAGATCGGTGCAAGGATCAGGACTAACGATTGTCCTGCCGCGTGGCGCGCGGGATATGCCGATAAATTCTGAAGGGATTGACGCTGAAGAAGCCCTTTGTGGTTTTGGTACAATGATATCGATTGAGCCTCGACTGGGTGGACTGCGCTGCGCTGTGGAGCGCCGCTGGGTTGGAGATCTGCGATGAGAAAAGCCTGCAGGCTATTGGAGCCGTATGGACCAGATTCCTTCGTCATCCTCCTTGTCCCAGTCCCCACCCGGGCTCGGACCGTGTCCGCCATGATCATTTGGGAAGAAAGACTACAAATCGGACCGTCATCGCGAACGATCGGGTCTGGAGGCTAGCTCAGGCTGCGCTTGAGCTGCACTCCAAGGGTGCACTGGCTCCGGATCTCGAAATTTACTGGATCGTCATTTTCTTCAATCAGCGTCGTGGAAGGATTCAAATTTACTCGTTATTGGCCGCGAGAGTCGATGTTCGAGTTCTTGGCCCTAAACTGGACTCTCGATTGGCTAAACGGCCATCTCTGAGAGCTATTTATCTCCTTGCATATTTTGCTGCAGGATTGGCCAAAATCCGCTCTGCGAATGGCTTCTCTTTGCCAGGATTGCTCCTGCAACCGATCCTGCCGAGCAAGCAAGCGACGCTGGTGACCTCTTCTTTCTGTCGAGGAGGAAGTGACTGAGCCGTGTCAATCATACCGGCTTAACATCTCCGTTCCATTGTAATTGGCTTTTACCGTTCGGTAGCGACACCGGACATCCGATGTAGGGCTTGCACTCGTCACCGCTTCTCACATTCCTTACCATTAAGGGTAGCAGGATCCCGGACAACTGCCGAAGTCGCATGTTTGCTGCTAAGCCGGAAGGAATTGTTTGTCCCGCATGATATCAGATCGATGCGCGGAAGGCCGGTTAGCACTCACCACTCCGAGAGGCGTACACTCTGGCCCGATGAATCGGTGGATCGAGCCAGCCATTAAAACCGCAAGTGCAAAGCTCAAACATGACTCAGGGAACAGAAAGATTCTGACGGCGGCCGCTCACCTTTTGATCAGTGAGTGACATGAAATCCCCACAGTCTTCCAGTCCAAGTGACAGCCAATTGAGCAAAATCTCGCACTGTCGGCGGGGAAGGGGCTTCCACCCATCTGAAATCTTGCGAGAAATACCTTGACTACCAATCAGAGATACACATCTTCACCTTATCCACCCCGTATTCTCTCTCGGCCTTTTATTGCTTTGCTTGCAGGGATCTAGGCCTGATCAGACGGTCAGGATCTTTGATTACGCTTCCAGCCGAGCCAGAAGGCGTCGGTCTGCACGGGACGAATATCTATGACGTACGGACCGGGCGCCACAATCTTTGGGTTACATGCATCACATCGAACCTTGGGTCAGCCCTGGATATTGTCTTCAAAATCGAAATGCCCTGGATATCACGTGGTGGATCGCCAGCTAGCAAGCATCGAACATTGTGTGGTTTGGGGGCGACGATCATGAAAGCATTAGCTTGGTGCTGCTTGCGAAAGCTTCCTTGCTAGCTCCTGATTTTGGCGGATGGCCGTCATTCTGCTTTCCGCCAGACAGCCACGCTTTGTCCTGACAAGCGCAGAAGGCGATGGATCACTCCCGCTCCAGCCCAGACAGCATCGAAAAACCCCTCTATTGAGCTGTTCGTATTACTGTGATTAGCTTGCAGGGGACAAGACAAGTTTTTCTGTCACTTGTGCATGATGCAGCCTGCCTCCTGTCACCATACAAGTATCTGCCAGGGCTCCGACCTCCCAAACTCGAGCATTCCAATAGACTTCCGGCGCTTGACAGGGATTATGTGCCTTTGAGTCGATCTCTGGCGTTCTTTCCGCTGCGCTGACACCAAAGATAGCCACAGATGTGGACCCGGATCGACATGATAGCAGTCCGCCAACCAATCCATTGGCGTGAACATCTGTTCAGCGAACAGCTGGCTAAGGTCTTGGGAAATCAGAGCTGGGTGATCGACTCGCAGAGGCCCACTGAAGGCTAGCTCAGGTCATAACTAACCTCGCAGTTGGCAACTCGTGAATCGCTGGGCTTAGGAAGGAAGAGAGAAGCGACAAGAAAGGGAAAAGGTGAAGTTCCCTTCGGAAGCTCTTGACTGACTGGGGGTCTCTGCAACTGCAGATCATTCTTCCATGGCGCTGGTTGATCTACCAATCAAGCATATTTCTAATCCACTGCAAGCGATGAGAGGAGCGGTCCAGCTGGACGATGCCTTGGACAAAGGGATGGCGTCCCGGGCGCTTATAAAGAGCCTCGACCAGCTCCCCCCTCCTGCATCTGCCCTTCGATCTCCATTGAATAATGAACCAGACTGTTTGGATTCAGAAGCAGACTGCACCATCAAGACCGTCATTGGATATGTCGACACCCACTCGCACTGAGATGAATGCCTTGCCCTTGGCCGACATGCCAGCTCCAAAACAGTCCCCCTCTGCTGCTACCGCATCTACGAGCGCGGACGACCCTCCCCTCCGAACCTCATGCGGAAATTGCAACCAAGCGAAGGTGAGGTGCTCCAAGGATAGACCAACTTGCCGGCGGTGTGCTTCGCGAAAGACCACCTGCGTCTACGGGGTCTCTCTTCGTGGGACGAAACGTCCACGACCCGAATCTCAGCCGGACGAAGCTGATCGGCCGGTCGCGAAGAAGAGACCTACTTCTCTCCCATCGCCTGCACCTTCGGATATTTTCCCGGCTACGGTAGTCGATATTGCCGGACAAGCACCGTATTTCTCGAACTGGAACAGCGACCTCTGCGGCGGGACGACCATGACTGATGGCCTCGGTGGCATTTTGCCATTCAACAGCTTCGAGCCCACCCTTGGCGACCAGCCTCCTTTTTCATTTCCTCTCGGCGATGCAAACTCGCCTTCGTCGCCGGTGCAGCCATTCGTTGGACCACCCATGGCTTTGCCGACGATGACGATTCCGCTCAGCCCCATCTCGCCTCCAGCCTCCCGGGACAGCAATCTCAGGACCCTCTCCACTGCGCCCTCGACGGCCTCGCTTGGTTCATGTTGCTGTCGACAAACCATTGGCTACAAGGTAGCGGAGATGAACAACCCCAAGCAGCGCAGCGCCTTTGTTATGAACGAATTTCTTGCGGAGCACCGAGCTAACATGGCTCTATGCACGACCGTTCTCGAATGCTCAGCCCCGCAGCATAAGGCAGGGATGATCCTGCTGGTCGAGCTCATTGCGCTTCTGTTCCAAATGGTACTTGCCTTTGACCAGATCGAGCAGCAGAGGCAGATGATCCAGCTGCCGCCGACCGCATTGTCTGCTCCCACATCCCCGTCTGATCATCGTAAAGAGCAAGTCGCACAAGCTACAGTCTTACGGGCTGAGCTCGCTAAGCTAGGGGCGTTGATCCAAGAGTTTGACCGGCGATACTGTTCTCTCGACGGCACGTCGTGGGGTGAAGACACGTTTCTCCTCTCTCCACTGTTTGTAAACCTCCAGTGGAAAACCCAGGCCCGGTTCGACGCGGTGCGATCCTGGATGCCGTGGCTTTGACCCGGTCCTGTTAGATTTGACGAATCATTACGGCTTTATTACTTACTGTCTATAATAATGGTGCACGACGCAATGGGCAATTCGGCGTTCCTTAGATACGATGAATTCCATCTGTTTCATTTCTCTCCACAGAATCCGCGAGAACACGTTTCCCACCGCAATGCCCAAATGGCGCCCGCAGAAGCGAAGAGGCCCAATCTAGCGGTGTAGGAGTCATACGGTCGCCCAACAGCTCGCCTAACTTCACGCTTCCTGTTCTTCAGCGCTCGAGCCCGGAGTTTGAGAATTTGTCCGGGACGCGTGCATGGCGGTCCGATCGGCAATCAATCAGTCAATTATTGCTTCCTTCGGGGCCTGGCGGCAAACTCTGCAGGAATCGCCTTGGGCGGCTAGACCCGATTTTTGGGACCTTGCCCCTCGTCGCTGTGGACGTATTTCGACCGAGATTAGAAATCGGGGAGAGGTCACAGTTTTAGGGCATGGCGGTGGGCTCTGGATCTGTCTGTGGCTTGCGCTGGAAAAGCCCTAAGAATTGCGGCATCCACCCCTCATGGGATCGTTCGAATGACAGCTCCTTCCCCAGAGGGAATATGCTGTGGATGGCCGAAAGTATTTGCATTTGGAGGATTTTGGAACTGCACTCCCGATGGCGTGAGGTCTTTTGTGCTTGCGATCTTTGGTCTTTGAAAGTACCATTGGCATGCTGCTTGCGCGTCGTACTTTCGCTGTTATTATCTCTCTGAGAAACGAAGATATCGCGATCCTGGCAGCTCGCCATTCCGTGGTGTCGAATAAATGGTTCCTCATTCGAGGTCTCAACTCAACAGAAGAGGGACAGACTGTTTCTCGCCACTCGAGGCCTTTCGTTGCATCAGCGACTGTATTCCGAGTGCACACTGCACTGCGGGGAGTCTTGGGACCACGAAGAATGACGCTTAGCAACACGAAGGTATCGAAGGCAGTTAACAATAAATACATCGACGAATAGTATAAATATCTGGTTATCTGCCACGCCTACCGGGGCCTTCATGGAGTGGACGTCTCCTCGACGAGTCAGTACCATTTCTTGAACACGTTTTCGGGATCATAGGCTTTCTTCACCTCAATGAGCTTCTCAACGTTCACAACGCAGACGTTGAACGAATGAGCAGACAAGTGATTATTCCCATACTCCGTAATAGGGACGGTCGCGAGGGTGCCCAAAAGCTCCCCGATGATTCACCACCTTCGCTGCCAGCCCCAATTACCATCTCTCTGTTTCTTCTTCTTCGTCTGTTGAGCGCCAGTGCGCCCCCATATTATTATTATTATTGGTCACACACGGATCTGTCGGGCTCTCGAGCTGGTTTGGAGAACTCCGCCAGAGGCTGAGGAGACCCCTCGTTTCTGATAAGTAAAGCAGAAATTAAACTTGCTAAGAAATAGACTCTATTATACGTTCTATTTGGTTAACTTCCAAGGCTTGCAGAAGTATTCCAGGGTCTTATGAGTAGTAACTTCTTCAAAGTACTATATACTGTATATTAATATCTATCTTTATATTTCTGCAGTAGTGCCCTCCAGATATATATCTGTATAAGTCTGTCGTGACGCCGCGCGTTTCCAGATATTCAGTTTGAGCACGACGACTGCCTATCGGGGCTGGAATGGTACCATCAATCCTAGCGTCAATCACAGATGGCCTCTTTAATGCATAATGTAGCTAAACAAAAGTCAAACAAGCCAGTCTCTGTCTACCTAGGTATTGCGCGTAATTCGCTCAGGCCCTCGTAAACATCAACACAACCATCAAAACATGACCATGCGCAAAGACTGGAGGAGTTAAAAAGCCAGATAGTAATGTTTTCAAACAAGCAAATAGTCATCAACAAGCTTACCCTTCCGGATGTCAGCGAAATCGTCACTGGGCTCACTATCTCGCAATCTTGGATTACTATCCTCGTCCTCCTCAGATTCGTCTTCAGATTCGTCTTCAGATTCGTCTTCGCATTGCAACTCCGGGTCCCCTGGATCCCTCGCAGCTCCTCTCAAGTACATGGCCTCACGTTTGGATCGCTCACTACGTGGGCCTTCTATCGGATTTCCATCGGGTGTGAGGCGCCATCTGCTTCTCATTATCATACGTTCAAGTTCAAAAATCCGCGCGTCCCTAAAAGGTCCGGGTTTGTCTGGTGATGGCGGTCGTGCTTTCTGTTGAATGACATGGATAATCTCCCGTAGATAGGACCAGGCCAAAACCAGACCTTTGCCGCCGGGACACTCAGGCCCATCACTTGCTATCAAAAGGACTGGAGATGATTGCAGTTCTCCGTTGTCGTTTAGCTTGTGGAACTGCATGATATCGCCGCTTGTGACAAGCCCATACATGTCAACGTTTTGCTCACCTTCGCGCTCCTTTCGGGCTAGCTGGCTTACTCCTACATAGGATTAGTTAGATATTAATCTGCACGTAATGCATTTTAGAAGAGAAACCATACTCATCCCACACGCACAATGTTTGATGTCCCATCTTACTTGCTCTGGCTCGGTATAATACACGGCGAGGCCTATGTTCCACAGCCTTTCACCAAAGAAAATACCGTTATGGATGTCAAATTGCACATAACAGTTTTGCTCTTTGTGTTGGAAGCCAGCATATACGTCAGAACCCTTGGCGTAGCGAAGCGGGCGAGGCAGCCGCGCAAAGTCGGGTTTTGGTAACAGTGGACTACCAGAGGATCTCCCCTCAAAGTTCAACCTCTCGGCAGCGAGACATGATTTTATTAGGGCTTCTGGCTTCCACTCCAGAACTTGGTGGTCATGTATGTCTTCCAATAAGGATAAAGTCTTTTGGACTTCGCGGAGATCATCGTGGTCCTGGAGCATGCGGCCTGTTGAATAAAGCACATGAGAAGGTTAGCTATTTGACCCGAAATTCCTGGGAGTAAGAAGCTAGCTTCGGGTTTGCATACCTATATGGGAAGGACACTCGTATTGTTGAGCTGGGGTAAAGACATTGGGACTTGTGGTGATTCCTAGAGCGTCCCGGAGCATAGGGTAGGGTGTGGTGTGCCGGTCCAGAAGTTTCCATTCCCCTTCTCCAGGCCGAAGTACGATTCCATAATCGCCGTCTCCATACATCTTGTCCCTGGGCTTTTGTAATGGATTTTTTTTCGGTCCGTCTTGTGTTGATTGTGGGTGAAATCAAACGTCAAAAAGCGTACATCGGAGGGCGAAGGTGGAGGGTCCTCTCACCGACTACACCTGCATCATCTTTCCCAGAGCACGGAAGTAGTTTCCGTGAGCTGATATTCAGTCATTCTTAAGTTTATCGGAATATATGCCCGCAGGCTGCAACATTGATGGTTGATTGGCTCGGATTAGCCGTACCTGAGGTTGTATCTTCGGCCTTGAATCATCCCAATCCATGGGTGGATGTGCATTGACATCAATTATAAGAGTTATTACTTGCAACAAGTGTTTGTTGGCAGGAGCCTGACAGAGACTATCTTGGAGACAACATATGACCTATTTTAGCCAATAGAATTTAGGCCCATGGACGGTGGCACGTAAATGGAATAACCCAACAAAAGTATCGCTACACTCTAATTTATAAGCTAAAGTTTCATTTAACTACATAATCAATTGATTTCAACCCACTCACGAACTTTCCTGACGTCTCCCGCGGCGCTGTGGCCAAAATGGCGCCGAACGGAAGCACCGTGTCGGATTATTGGTATTTCCGTAGGGGTAGCTCAACGTTTTGACGTGAGGTTGAATATGGTAGAATTGCATGTCTGCTCAGTCTGTGGTGCGAGGGCCCTTCAGTGGCAACTCGCGTACAATAGTAATTCCGCTCCGGCGCTATACCTTATTAGGTAATATAACACAGATAGCGGGGTGAGGTGAACTTTGAGCGTGGTGACGCGAGCCGTACTCTGCACAAAAGTTCACCTCACCCCGCTAAAATCCCATCCCCTGAAGTGCAGTGTCGATCGACACTGCACTTCGGGGGGAGGGATGTAAAGTCACCTCCCGCAGCTCCGGCGAGGGGATTCCGGCGAGGAGATGTCGGCCTCAGGTCACACGGCTACAAAGCCGGCTCTCTTTGGGAAAACATTCCCAAGGTACCAACTCTATTACGCATGGCCAGGGTCCCCTTTCCAATTATTCAGGCAGCCACAAGTAGATGAACGGTTCTGATCCTATATATGTACCTATACATACTAGATTTCCTGGGTGTTATGGAAGGTTGACCTCTCAAGCCTTCCTAACCCCGGGCCTCTAATCCCGGACTTCCGAACTGAACTCGGTTGACTTCCTGATACGTACCTTGCGTTGCGATCACGTTCAACTAGTATGAAGACTAGTCACGGTCGGGGTGGAGTCTGGTTTCGAGGAGCGAGGCCAAGATCAATACGTATACTGATCTTGTAGAGTAAGTGCTAGGCGAGTTGGTTCGCAAAGATAACTTAGAACTGGTTACTCTGGAATAACAATTGTATTGATCATGAAGATAGGAAAGCTAGATACAGTGCCAATAAGCGTCCTTATATACTACCAACATTGGCTACCATCCCAGCTACCATCCCGACTGCTCCATCCCACGGTAGTCACAGGGGTAGTAGTGGTGGTAGTGCCTTGACCTACCCTCACGGCTACCATCGCCAAGACCTGGTGCCTGGCAGTTCCTATGGTAGTTTCCTCCCCCGGGATTTCCTTTCTCTTCCCTGGGCCTTCAAGGCGATTCACGGGATTAAGGTTGTTGCTCCCTTGAGGGTAGCCTCGCGGTCCTAGGAAATCAAGTACGTAGAGGTACATATATAGGAACATCCTCCATGAGAGCCTGATTTGATTGACAGATTTGGCAGAAATCACCTCTCGTGCCTCTTCTACCTCAGACGCAGAGCTCTCAACAGGAAAAGTAAATAAGAATTAAATAGGCATGGGTATGTTTGAAGGGTCCGGCACCGTCTCCCTGTGAGTGATAACGAACAAGTACGGAATCTATTTTTAAATTCGTCGTATGCATATCCCTGCAATGAAAGTGCTACAGCTCCATCTTAAACCAGCGTCTATGAAACTCTAGTTGATCCTTCTCAGGCTCAGACAGTGCGTAGACCAATGTACCCGACTTCCAGTCCTCCGCGAACTCCAACGTCATGTCTCTCACTCTAGCAGACTCGGGGATGAAGCCAACTACAGGATCGGAACCTTCCTCCTCCACGGACATGATATGTCCCGCCATGTTAACGATAATGGTGGAATGGTTGAGACCTTCATGATGCGGCCATGATCGTAGCAGACTGAATGCTCTGTTCCTGAGGCGAAGATCCCGGCATTTGAAACACATCCAGCATAGGGGCAGAGTGACGCGGACGTCCATGACCAGGTTGGGCATGGCTCCGACGAATTCGCACTCGAGGCTCCTGGTGATCTCCGTGCAGAGGCTGAGCGTTTCTTCCCACTCAGCAGCGTAGTCGTCGTACATCATCTCCGATAGACTTGCTACCGTTTTGGCATTCAAGCCCAGAATGACATGATGAAGTCGGAAGATCAGGAAGCTTCGCACGTCCTTGGGGTTGGTCGGCTCATAGCGCGATCGGAACTCGTCAAAAGCAGCCATGTGTAGTTGTAGCTGCGTCTGCATCTTGTGCTGCTCGATGAGAAGGTCCAGATAGCCATTGTAGTCGTTTTTCTGATTGCGCAGAAGGCCTTCTGCCAGGGTGCGGATCCGAAAGGCATTGTTCAGGAACGGGTCGAGCGTCTGCTTCGCGTCTTCAACGCTGTGAAATTTGGAGTTGCTGTAGTCAATGTGGATCAAGTGTCCATCAGTCGGGCAATTCCTCATTGCGAGCTGGGAGGCATCGAAATAGCTAGACTGGACCTCCATGTGGGCAAAGGTCTTGATCAGGGCTGTGTCGAAGGACGAAGCAGCCTCTGTCCGAGTTAGGGTTGTATCAAGCAGGAACATGCGGGCAGCATGGGCCTTTTGGTTCGCCAGGATGGTGACCCCATTTTCCGAATGCACGAGAGCGCCATTGTAATTGCTTTCTAAAAACTCAAACAGCATGAAGACAAAGGCAGCAGACAGGACAGACATATCTCATCTGAGGATCGTTGGAATTGAGGCGCTTCCGTAACGAACCCCGGCCCTTGTCCATATTGCTGCAATGCAAACTACCGGTACGGGCTGTCCCTGCCAGGAAACGAAGCCAACGGGGCCGTCAGTGTAGCACGATGCAATGAACTGAAAGCGATGACAGCGTGACAGACGGAGGAGTCATGCTCTGCCAGCCGCAGGATCGGCGCCCACAATTCGGAGTTGAAGCAACTCACGAGCATGGGCCTCGTGCGGGTCAGAAAGAAGTTGAAACAGTGCTTTTCGTCCGCGGTTTTCCCTCCGAGATGCAGACTGGGATTCAACTGGGGAGTGGCCGGGGTACGAAATCTGGTAGACACCGGAAGCTGAACCACTGCGTATCCATCGCAATTGCGGCCGGTGGAAGTGCAGTTGCGACAGACCGGGAGTGCTTCGTCGCATTTGACCCGTCGGATTCTACATGTTTGGCATCCGGATCGAGTGCGACGGCTGAACTTCCTCTTGCGCTGCGAGGGACAGCCTCTGGGAGCAGGCATTGTGAGATGGAGGAGATGATGGCTGAGTTGGGGGCGATTGCAGCATTAGATTGCTGGAACCAATTAATAATTTTCAACTAAGTAATCAAATACTCAGCGCTGCCAGACCCACTGGGGCTGATTTAGCTTCTATCTGACAATTAGTTATAGGAGAGAGTTATACACATGGCAGGTATCTTAAGTAGTAATATTCCATGCTGTCAATCGGAGTAGTGATAGCCCTTCGATAGACAATACTCAGTGTGTCTGAATCACCGGTATAGATCGCCTCCCCGGGCCTGAGAGACCGTCATCAACAATGGTCAAACCGGTATTCGTGCTGCCATTCCCGTTCCCAATCCCAGCAGCATCGTTGATATTGAACCGTCTCTGGCAGCACATCTGGCAGTCTGGAAGGTCGAATGGGGTCCCACAGACGCTGTAGTCGAAACTGTCACGAAAATCAGTCTCTTCGTCGCCTCGCCCACCCTCGAATGTATATAAGAGACATCCAACCTGGCATGAGCTGGTGGTTGGGCGAGCTCACCGACCTAAACGGCTACTACTTCACGGACTATGGCGGTATTTACTGCTATGAGGACGATCTTGGCATCACGGCGGCAATCCAGCCGTTCGTACAAGGGGCCAACGGCCAGGCTGAGACCGCTGATGAGATAGCAAGCATCATTCTGTGTCCGTACAGCTTCGACAACAGCCCGAGGCCGGACAGCTATCGAGATGCGAACGGCCTGCTTGCCCAGGGTCCCGAAACCTTGCGGATGCAGTTCCGAAGAGCACGACGCTCATTCATGAGGCCTTTCACGCCATTCATGGGATTGAATTTCTGGCCGGTGCTGACGAGCGACGTAAGTATCCAATGACGATATCCATGCTACTCATGATGGCTGAATGATCCGCTGACTCGGAGTCTGACTTTTAGATGATATCGGCACCTGTCTGAACCTTGCAAGTCAACCTCAGCTGGCACAGGCAAACCCGGAGAACTACGTCTTCTTCATTTCTCATATGTATCACATCCTTGGGGAGGAGGATGACAATGAACCCTGGTCTATACCCACGAATTGGGATTTTCAATTGATGGGAAACGGCCAAAATCGGATTTTTGGGGCTGTTCAAACTACCTGACCTGCAGAACTAAGCGTGTCTTCATGAAGTATCGTGTTGGATAGTTAGAGAGACCTTCATATCTGATCAGAATACTATTCTTTCTACCTCAGAACATCTAGTAATAATCAGACCATCGTATGCAACTTCCAGATGAAGGCTGTCAAGGTGACTACCTAGGTAGTACTTATTCTTAGTCTTACTTGAGAAAGAACCAGCAGTAAGAAATAATCAATTAAGAACCATTTCTGCAATAAATCCAGTTTAATAATCCCCCGCAGCGCCAAGGAGCTCACACTCTTCCGCTGACTTCATTCACTCTTCAACATCCGCCACCTCCTGTCTTCATCTCATCGACTTAGTCCCATCATGGCCCGTAGAAAGATGACAGCAAAGCGCATCGGAAAAGGGTTAATAACATGGACACGCTTTCACCTCCCGCGCGAGCAGGAGTGGCCGACCTGGTCCGTGGACCACCCTGACGTCCACGTCGACCCGCTTGCAGGTGTGGAATGTTGCTTGAGAGCATCACTAGGGAGGATGGTCGACAACCCTGAGCAGGCTGCCTATATTATCGGTGAGTGTTCTTCATCGGATGAGATCCCCCATTTTTATATCTTGACTGTGCTGCAGAACGGCCCACGCTGGATGATTTGAAGACCTTCCAGTCCTCCCCCGCCTGCGCTGAGTTTCTGCAGAATCCCCCAAGGCCTATGGACGTTGACTCAGCGTTGGAGCACCTGAGCCTGGACGATGCCGATGCCGCGTCTCGCTTCCTCATACTAAAACATGCCACTGAGGCTGTGACAGCGGAGATCGTGGGTCGCGTCACCTTCACCACCTTCTTGGTTCCGCGCAAAGTTGAGAATATGTTCGGGATGTACAAGGACACCTTCAACAGCGCATTTGAGACCTTCATCCCGCGTGGCTCAGAGTTCATGATCTGGAATCGTGACTTTATGTTTTGGTTCTCCGCCGTGTGGTTCTGGGTGCTGGCGGAAGACACCTGGGTGGAAGACAAATTTGGGAAGCTGGACGCGACAACCGAAGATGGCACTGATCAAGGCCGGACAATCTTCTGCCATTTCTTCCTGTGGCAGGGTAGGCTCCGAGGTATCAACACGGAGCACGAGGAGGCCTCGGCGGCAGATCCGCAGGCAAGGGAGTCGTGGCATCAGGCTATAGAGAAGGTGATGGCCCCGGCTACAGAATGGAACCAGGAGCGTTGGGACATTCAGGAAGTTCCACGTTTTTACCCGCCCGAGCCTGAGTTTGATCCAGAGTTGACTCCATGCTAGTCACACTAAAACCGTTGACCAGGTCACTGAGTTTATCCCGTTTCATAGGATATCCCCGCGACGATGCACACGGGCGCTTACACACAGCCCCCCAAGAAAGTGATGAGGTAGGAATAGATATGTAGGGTGATCGATTCAGAATCATCATATTGCCTTACTAGCGACAACTGCAGCCCCTCCATCGCTGAGAAGCATCTTCAAGCCTGCCATATTTCCTTGATCGTAGAAACATAGTGAACAATCAAAAGACTGTATGAAATCCCAGTGTTCACGCGTAACATATGTAAAAGGCAACTTGCATAAACTACCCCTGATTGATAGGGTTGAGCCATTCATCAAATTCGGGGGGATGGAGTTGACGATATTCGGCCTGGAGTCTTCTTCGCTCCTCTTCCTGCTCAATGTCGTATGGGGTCCACTCTGGATCGACCTCATCCTCAGAGGGGTCAGGACGTAGGACAGCCCGAATGTCCCACCGCTCCTGTGTCCAGGCCGTGGCTGGGGGCATCACCTGCGCGATCTGTTGATTCCACGACTCCCTTGCCCGCGGGTCTGCTGCTAATGCTTCTTCATCCGCTCGCACGGCACCCAGCCTCAGTGGCCAGACAAGGAAGTGGCAGAAAAGTGTGCGACCTTGGTCTGCTTCCGGGTTCCCTTCCTTGGTCCGCTCTAGCTTCCCGAATTTCTCTTCCACCCAGCGGTCTTCGGCCAGCACCTGGAAGCAAATTGATGCGTGCCTAATCCAGGAATACCGAGACCTGGCGATAAACTTAGACCCGTCGGGGGCAAAGTTGCCAAACACACTCTTGAAGTGATGAGAAAACATCCAATCCCCATTATCAACCTTGTGTGGTACCACGAAGGTGGTAATCGTGACGCGGCCCTTCACCTCCTCTGTCGGAGTCTGAGTGGCGCATTCAAACGTGAGGAAGCGCGACGGCGCATCATCCATGGCCAGCTGCTCCAGAGCCGCGCCAGACTCGATAGAGACCAGCGAGTTCCTGTGTTCCGGGAGGTTCCGCAGAAACTCCGCGCAGGCGGGGGAGGACTGGAAGTTCTTCAAGTCATCTAGTGTCGCCCATTCTGGGTGGTTTGAGCAACACAGAACAGTCAGGATCAATAGGATATGTGATTTAATTTGAATCTAGATAGCACTTACCAATAATATAGGCAGCCTGCTCGGGGCTTTCAACCATTCTTCCTAGTGACACCCTCCCCGCACCAGACACATCCGCAAGTGGGCCATGGTGGACATTAACGGGCCATGTTGGCAACTCCTGCTCCAGTGGGAGGTGAAACCGCGTCCATGTCACTAAAGGGCGTGGCCGCCGTGCTCTTGGCTTCGCTCGAGCCATGATGTGAGGGCACTTAGGGAGTGAATCAGGATGGCCGTGTTCCTTGACCCGCAATCAATGCCAGCTCTGATCACGGATGACGGGCTATACCTACCTAGACCTAGCATGCGGATTGCCTCTGCCAAGAGATTTGACATCCCCGACCCTTGGAACGATTGAAAAGCCGCCGTCTCTTTGGCTCTGCACAGTCTCCAACATGAACGCTTTATTCGCGCTTATGTCACCTTATGTACTCTTGGCATCCGTGCACAACTCGTAGCCCAAGAAAAACGCTGTGAAGGCCTCGCAACCAGGAGCATCCAAGTCCATGCTAAAAGAAGTGAATTGAACGATAATAAGCCAATATATCAAGTTGAATAATGGATATAGGCTACCCTAGGAACGGCACCGGCGCACCTGAGTGTTTGGTTCTCGGATACTCTCCGCAGATATATATATTCAACGCATATTTTTCTACGCCCATATGTTTTTGCAGACCGACCGCCCTGGGGGATCTATATACGAACGATTCTACCTCGTGATGCTCGAGTTAGATGTATTTTTTTTACTTATATAAGGTCTTTTTTGTCGCACTCATACCTCAGCCCTGTTGCGAAGAAATACTGTTGGAGACTGTCGACTGCGACATCTTTCGACAGAAAACAAATTTCGCTGCTTGGGATAACTGAACACTGTGGGAATACCTGAATACTAACTGTCTACAAACTGTGTTGCTCTCAATATTATTGAAATGCATTTAGTAGGGTGGATTTTGTCCACTACACTCCGCACTACACTACTAATGCGAGGATATCTGACAGCAGGGAGAGGGGAAAGGGAGATCTTTTATTTTGCAATGGGGAGACAGTTGGGTATAGGAGTGGTGTATTTCCCATGCGTGGTCCTTCGTAGGTTGCGAGAGTGGGAGGTGAAGAGCTGGGTCGACTGTGTTTTGGGCGAGGGAGCCGAGAAGTGCTACTTGTCAGTTGTGGCATGAACACAATCCCGACACCAAGATAGACCACCTGGGCATACTACAATGTCTCGTTTCAGAGTCTGATCCGGGATGGTAGCTATACTTGCTACGGACATAATAGCAGGAAATCATTCCTCATGTTGGCACTGTTCCCTATGATTTCCTCCGTCTGTGTCTATCTGTTGACTTGTACAATACCAACAGAGGAAGAGAACTCTCACCCCCATGCTCTGATCCACTCGAGAGCGTCGATATCCGACACACACTGATTCCATTGGCCATTGGGCTTGCCTCAGCCGGAATAGCTAGGCCCGACCGGGTCCCCAACCAAGTCGAAGGCTAGAAAGTTTTTCTCGCCCAATGGAAACTCTGACCACCCCACTCGCGCGCGAGGAGGAGCACACTGCACTATTCTCTGGAGAGAGATCTTGGCGTGTGGATGGAAGAGATACAGGAATTACCTGAGCGTCCTGCTGCAGCCTATCTGGGACACGTTCACGGTGGGAGAGGACCTCCAGGGTACTCATTCAGGGGGGCAGTGGATATATAAGAAACTAAGTTGAGAACTCAGAGACTACTGAGAAGCATTTTCACTCCTCTGCTACCTCTGAAACATTCAAGTTCAGCTTCCCAGCAATGCGAGAGAACCCTCAGCGATTTCTGGGGCTGCTCGTCGGCTATTCTTGTTAGTCACATTGTCCACTCATCAAAACGCCGCCCAGGAGTGGACTCGCCCTGGGCTGTTCCTCCCGCATACCCCATCTTGTCGCTCGGGCCTACTCTGTCGACCCGGTCTCATCCACAGAAGAGGTTATCCGAGATGACCCTGGCTTGAAAGTGGCATTAAATCGCGGCAGGCTCGGTTTACGGCCTACAGAACGATGCACCACCACCAAAATACCTTGAAACAGGGACCCCCACTCGTTCCTCCCGGCTGTCCTCATTGCCCAGATCTTCATCTCTTCCTTTGACTGGACCATCCGACTCGTATTGTGGCGGGGTATTGGCTAAGAGAGGAAATGGAAAGGTGGACAGTGACCGAGATATCACAAACCATCCCACGCTGGAGGCCTGAGGAACAACACGGAGAATGGGTATAAATACCCCCTTGAGAAAGGCTCCCTGAGCTTTCTTTCCCGTCAACAACCATCCATTTCCTCAGAAGCCAACTTTGCAAACAAACACCTTCAGACCAAACCAAACCAACCAACCAACCAACCAACCAACCGCCAAAATGTCTCCCTGCTCCTGCAACTGCTGCTCCGGTGACTGCAACTCCTGCTCTTGCAGCTCTTGCAGCGTAAGTCTCTCTCAATACCAGTCTTACCTAAAGTCAAGAATCACATCCTAACTAACATATGGTTACTCTACAGCACTAAACATCCCTCCTGCCGCGTCGTCTTCTGCTCCTGCTACGCAACCAATCTAGCCTGGAGCGATCGTGTACCGACAAAGACGCATACTTGTTCCCCTGCCCGGCCGTACGACATTCGGATACACTGTTTATAAGCTGCCGCGTGGAACTATGGCCTTTTGTTCCGAGATCGTGCCTATCGGCCAGAGACAGATATAACGAAGGATACATCATGCTTTGCATATCCGGTTGCGATTTCTGTATTTACCCAAGTCACTCATTCGCCAATATATAACGTCGATATTATCAATTCTCGCATTCTTCGTAGTACGTAGCCATCTTATGTTGAGCAAACATTCAATTGTGTAACACACTCTCAGGCGCTGGACAGCCGCGTGTAGGGTGGTACCACAGTTTGTTTTTGGAGATCCAGGCGTTCTCGTGTGCTTTGTGCGAACTTGTATGCGGTTGGAACCATCCATGGATGCAGCATGCTCCCACTGATGACGTTGATTTAGGGCTCGGCTCGCACGGGCGACCGCTCTGTGGGGAAAGGCCATGGGAAGGCGAGGGCAAGTGCTGTATGTCGGAGCAGGAGCTATTTTCGGGGTTCCACGGTGAAGAGACCTGAGCGGACTGTAGCCTGTGAGTTTTCAAGGTTGCAATTTCATTAATCCTGTAGTCGAGTTGTGTTTGAGTGTACAGTTAGGTTGTTGTCGGAGCGGACGTGATTTTCGGCTGGTCTTGCGGAATGGCCACACCACACCCTGAGACAACACGGCCGTACGGTCTTTGAGTGTGCCTACGAGGCTCGGGTTATATCATTGCCTGTCAATCCATTAGGTTTTTATAGCATGCTCCATGCCATATATTTCCTTCAGGGAAAGTGTTGAACATGTGCGGTGGACCAACAGTGTAATATCCTCGTCTGATAGGGGATCAGGCTGCTGTGCAGCGCCGGTGTAGTACGACTTGAGTGTATTTTGATCCAGCCACACCTTCCATGTTCTTGGGTCGTTGTTGCTCGTGTGTGGGTTGTATTTTGTACGGTGCAAATGGTAGTGTGGATCGAGCATATATGGGCTGGTATAGACAGCGGGACGCTCGCGAATCGTCTGGGCTAAGAGCCTTTCGCGTCCAGGCCGTGGCACACGACCTGAAAATAATGTTCAATCGCACTATTCACGCGATTCTTCGCATACCCCGTGTCATTGCTGCACTGTCGGCGAGGGGTCGTGATCAGAGGTAGAGCGAGCCGGACACCATTTATGGGGGAGCGGACGACTCGATAAAATCCTCTAAATATTCCAAGTTAGCGAAGTATTGGAATGGTGACCGTGGATGATTTGAACGTCCCAACCTCGAGTGCTGGGTACTGAACGGTATTGCGAGACACTAAGCTCACCAGGGCAAGAAGGCAATTCACTGGCGATATCATGGACTATTCGTTCTTGGGATTCCGAATGCTCAAAGCTGGCGTGATATGTTCTCGTAGAAAGGATCGCGCTGTAATGTCGTTTGTCATCTCCACAGGAAGATCGCCTGCTGGACTCCCACGCAGCGTGTGTTGTCACGGCGGCTTGAGTAACATCCAAAGTGAAGCGGCCAGCCTCTGTGGTGTATCCAGCTGGCTTTTGCCTGCATTATGAATATCGAGAGTCATCCTGAAATTTGATAGCCTTTGTAACCCCTAATCCGCCGCTGCGGCGTTGGGGAAGCCTTCAAACTCTGGAATCATGCTGGGGACTCGGACGACTCTAGCGTCGTCAGTTGCAGATGCAGCTTTCGTTTGAAAACAAATGCGAAGAGCTGTTTAGTATCTCGTGCAAAGTAAAACAGAGAAAGGTGCGGCAAAATTGGCGGAATCTGCTAACGCAAGGGAAAAATTGCAGGAAGAGTTTTTGTGGGTGAGTACCTTGTGGCTTTGCACGCTGAGGTGTTGACCTTTGAAACTCCGACCTACGCGTTTTCGCTTCCCTATTCACGTTCCTTGTTGACCAGGCCAGTCCTCGTTCACTCGAATCCTGCCTGTGGCCTGGAGTTCTGAAGGTGAGTATCTGTGCTCGCAGTCTCCAGTGCGAAGGACTTTGACTGACGACGGGTTTGCGCTGATGACCTGGAGGAGCCTCCGTGCAGCAGATCGCCCATTCTCCTCGCTCTCATCCTTTAGTATCCAGTCCCTACGCTGTCTATTTGCAAGCCAGCTTCTCGATCATCTCCAGAGTCCTTGCTGCGCTCTCTCGACATCTCCTTCCTCTCCACGAGGGCAGGTCGCGTGTCTACGACAACTAATCCCAACAATACCGGAGGTATCAAATTTTGATTCACACACATCAGGATACCACCAGGTAAGACACTCCAAATTCACTCCATCTACGTAAAATCTCTAGAATAACATGGTATTTCTGCAGGAATGCCCTCAATTTCCTAGCCGGAATGCTAGCGGCCCAGTATCCTCATCGACACATCGTGATCAGAGCGAAGTATACGGTGAACACCTAACACCATGAACTTACGCTCACACAGCTGGATGTGACATCTACCATCAGGGCTGGGGGTATGGAGTTGTATCAGCTTGCGAAGAACTCGCCTTCCCTGGCTGGCATGAAGATTCGGGGCGGAGGAGAATGCAGGTGGAAGTTGGATGGTGTGGGGCTGGGTTGGATATCCACACACTGTGTTGAGAGCTTTATATGGCATGAGAATCGAATCATCAACCGCAGAGTTTGTAGTGCTCGAAGATCGAATCGACCGCTGACGGTAGTTGGACCAGTGTGGAACCTGTAGCATCGGAAGCTTTTCACATGGCAACCAGGTAACTTGGGTGCGCGCTCGAAGGTACACGAGCGTGTCCAATGGTTCAACGGTAACACCCCAACGGACAACAACCCGTGGACCCTCCTGGGTAGCTGTGGAGAGGAACGGTTGGCGGACCATCATGAAGCGATTGCGTCAGTGGCTATCTAAACCACGAGCCCTAGCGGTAAGGGGGAGCTAACCAGTTGCTAGTTGATTATGCCTGAGAAACGAAAAGGGTTTGTTAAAGAACTATAAAAACGAATGATACAAGGCATGTTGTTATATCTTATTAGGCTTGGCAGGGTTCAAGCCCTAGTATTTTGATAAGAGGTGCATATTATATAAGACTACAAGCCAAGTATATACACTGAGGTTTTAGCCTATAATAATACCCCCAGCTTGCGGGTTGAAAGCATCTGGAGGCGTATGATGATACGCAGATTACCTGTGGGGACCAGGACAGTGGGGGGGGGGATGCAAATTAAACCGATTGAGCGACATTCTTAAGGAGGATGCCACCCTCTCCTAGTATAGATGATCAAGCCGATCGGAACAACAATCTCGCAACTGGACGTAGTCGCCGAGTATGCAGGCGGAGCACCTGGAGTTGTCGGCTGGGTATCTGATTGTGCCTGCAAGCATGTCAGTGGGTAACGCCACGAAGGTATCTCGATGGATACTAACAATACTCGGACAGGCGCAAAGGACCATGGCGTGTTGTGGCGAGCGGATGTGGTGGTTTGTGACAAAGGCGTCGGCTTCTAGATGAAGTGGAGGTGGATAGTTAGATAGAGATCCTTCGTGAGGGTTGATGTGGTGAACGACTTACGTGACGAGCAGGGACTGGCAAATATCCTGGGCCACAGTGTGAATCCGATACCTGTCCGTCGACGCAAGTTAGTAGAGCAACCAGAGCAAAAAACTCCAAAGTCACAGGTACTTACGTGATTCCCTAAGAGCATATTGATTCCGGAAAACCATACAGATCGAGCATTTATCGCTGTCGCAGAATTCAGGGGGGTAGCCGAGGTCGCCAAGGTAGCAGGCGCGTCGAGCACCATGGAAGGAAAGGGGAAGTTCAATAAGGGAAGAGAGTAGTTCGACATCCTTACTATGGCAGGGTTTAGCACCGCCGCTGTTTCAATGCTGCGACTCTGACGAGCAGAAAATACGTACCTCGCGGACACAACGGTTGGTTGTGGTTGGCCCTCGAGGCGAGGCGGAACGGATTTGACATCGAAGAGAAATATTCCTTCAACATGAGGGCTTTTGTTGCGATCTGTCCATGACTCGTAGAAAATATGTTCAACTTGGGGTTGTCTTTTGTCAGCTATCAAAATTGCGGCATAAGTCAAACCGAGCGTACCTTGTTTTGCGAATGGTGTATGCCGATCGAGGTGGCTCAGTTCCTGGAGTGGAGAATGTATGAATATGGGAGACAAAAGAAAAAAAAAAGGTACACCAGACGTCGAAGTAATGTCCAATAGCGACGTACCATTTTCATTTCAGTAGGCTCTTGGATAGAAGGCTGGTGGACGGTCGCTCTAGGAGCAATAGGTTCATATCTGGGAGGAGCAGTGGCTCTTGTGGTTATCTCATCAGTGCTGCGAAACTGATAGCTTGGGCCTTCGCTGTATGAATGTCTTTGAGAGTCGGCCGGGTGCCGCTCAATCACCTGAACTCGGCGAAGAGGCGTGGTCGCAGTTTCATCCGCAGCTTCGTCTCCAAAGGTCGAGGGATCAGCATCAACCATGCAAACGTCCTCGTCGACTGGCGAGGCAGGCAACGAATATTCCTCGGGCAGCTTCTTCCTATTCCAGATCAGCCTTGTCCACCGTCAATGAACTGGGAGCGGGCAAGTACTTTTCCATATTGTTGGGTTGAATTGTAAAAAAGTCAGACGGAGAGTCGATTTTGGCAAGCAGGAGATAAGAGAAAGGGAAGCTATTTTATCAAGCGAGCTGGGCGCGATGACGGCGCTTCATGGGAGGTGAAGCTCCCTGGCGGATGGCCTTGGGAAGACTGGCCGACGAGCCTCGCAACCACCTGCGTCTCCGCAAGTCCGCCTTCCGCAATGCATACGAGAAAATTGTAAGGCTGTCCCGCTTGTGATGCATTGGGCCTGGAGGGCTGATTTTCGTTGGGCTCGAGCGTGGAATGGCTCAGACATGAAAAATACCGCGAAAGGCTGCAGGAACAGGGGTGCATCCAGAATTTGCAATTCCCGACAACTCGCGCAGAATTGAGAGTAACTATCTGAGAACTACGCTGCAATAAGAACGACTCATAGTAGGCATCGATTTAATCGCCCACTCAGGCGAGCTTGCAAAATAAAATAGTAATGAATTCGTCTACGCTTCGTGAGGCATGCAATTAAACAGAAGAACGTCGAAGTAGCTAGCGCGGTGTCCAACCCTCACGCGTATAGACCACCAGGCCAATGGGTTTGATCCTCGCTGGGTCGTAGATGACAGTTTCCGGATATTCCAGGGTGCCGCCCTCAGGCCTGGTCGCTCCTTCAACCTATGGACCCGCGTCAGCTACCATGTGGAATACTCCAGCTGTATTCGACGAAGTACATACCGAATCGCATTTGCCTGGCAATCCGGCGCGTTGCATTACTTTTGGAGTGCCCAGGTCAACGCCGCACAGGATCAAAACATGTTTGTGACAGTGGATGTGGTGGTTCTTTGCGTAGATGTCGGCTTCTGGAGTTGGTGTAGTTAGCCATCATCGAGCAGACAGACGACGAGAGGTCGGGGAAGAACGATACTCGAAGAAATCACACTGGAGTAGATGCCGGGCCCGAACATCGCCCGCGGATCTGAACATGTATTAGAAGCCAGAAACCACCGAACGCATAGTGTCTCACGACTCACTTGCATGGTCGAGGGTGAAGCCTTTCTTCAGAATGCAACAGAGATAGCATTCATCCTTATCACAGGGATCAAGAGAGCCAGCTCCTATCTTGCAGGCGCGTTGCGTGCCGTGGAATGTAAGCTTAAGTCCGGGTCTTTTGGTGTTCTTTCTAAATGATAGGCCATAGATTAGCATCAAACCATCATCTCATTGCCGTTGAGAAGCATGTACGTACATCACATAGATTGACACCAGCTTGGCCTTTGTATTAGGATGTTTCCACTCGTTCTGAAACATCCACGAGACTAACTCAGGGGTCAGTACGGTCCAACAGGAGAACCCATCATGTACCACAAGTGACTCACCTTTTTTGTGGAAGCGACTGCTGCTGTTAAGCTCGAGGAGTTCCTAACACAGCCAGGATTAGCAAGAATCAACGAGAGAATACTCCGGCGAGGTTCATACCATGATGAGGTCAGCGGCTCTGACTGTAGCCGGAGAAGGACAGCACGGCTGCAGTCGAAATGGACATCTTCGCTACTTAATGAACACACCACAGGGTTTAATACAGACCCTGAAGCTAACGAACAAGCGATTTACAAATTTCAGGTACCATAGGCTGACTCCAGGCTGTGACACAACGAAACGCGTGCGCTGCGCCGAGAATCAGCCTGAGTCTTGAGAGCCCGATCGGAGCGACCTGACATCGCGACCAATATAGACTCTGTCAACCCCAATCAAGCTATCCTCCACTTCTCTCTTCGGTATCGCATCATCATTTTACCAAGACTATGTCTCGCCAAACGTCCTCCATGTTGCGGGATCTGGTGGAAGTGGCCCGCCCACCGGCGCAAGAATCGCCAAATTTTCTGCATCGTCATCCGAGCCATCATCACCGGCACCGGCACCATCGAGACCGAGACGATGAAGCCGCTCGCCGAAGAGACGCACTGAGAGAGACCGCGCAGGAGACTCGAGATGTTCTCCGCGAGCTTTTGCACCACCTCGACCGCACCGTCGAAGCCTGTCACTCCGAGAAGCTGTCGTTCAACTCGCTCCGTGTGCTGCATCCGCACGACTGCCCGAGATTCGCAACTCCAGCCACGATCAAAGTCATCAATGACGACACCCTCAACGTCGCTGTCAGGCTTGCCCGGGCTGCACGCGCGCACAGCCACAGCTTCCCCCTCGCAAACCAGCGCCCAATCATCATCAACTTTGCCAACCATCGCAAACCAGGCGGAGGATGGCTCAACGGAGCGATGGCGCAGGAAGAGTCCATCTGCTATCGGAGCTCATTGGCCCTCAGCCTCCACCGTCGAGACTATCCGCTCAATCTCGACGAATCAATTTACAGCCCTTTTGTCCTTGTCATGCGGGGAGACCAGGCTTCCGGCCATCACCTCCTCGTCTCGCCGGCGGATCCCCCCGAGAACCTGCCCGTCGTCAGCGCGATAAGCGTTGCTGCTCTCTACAGGCCCGCACTTCGCACTTTCGTGCTCAGGGACCCGAACCCCAATCATCCGCGCCTCCGAAGCAGCCACAGATCTCGCTCTCACCACAGCACACCATCACCCTCGCCCTCACCCTCGCACTCGCCCTCGCGTCTTCAGACCCTCCAGGTATTCGCGCGAGATAAGGATCGGAGACGCACCAAGGATAAGATGAGGCAAGCGCTTCGCATCGCGGCGACAAATGGACATGAGATGCTTGTCCTCGGAGCACTCGGCTGTGGTGTGTATGCGAATCCGCCTGGCGAGGTTGCCCACTGCTGGTTGGAGGTGCTGAGGGAGGCGGAGTTTCAAGGAAACTGGTGGCGCGAGGTGTGCTTTGCTGTTTTCGACCCGAAGAACGAGGGTAATTTTGCGGTTTTTGAAAGGGTTTTGGCGGGGAGGAAGGTTTAGTTCGAGTTGCTGTTTTTCTGCTTCGCTTGGAATATGAACAATGAATTCATGATTGGGTGCCTCATTCGTCCTTGAATTGAATAAGGCTCTGGTATGGTGTGGGGGCGGAGGATGGAGCAGCGATTGCCTGTCTTGGGGTCTCAGCGTTCTCCAATGCAACGTCCCTCGCACAGCTCACTCAATGGTAACCGCCACGCCTTGCGACTGTCATAACCTTCAACGCCCCACGCTTTGTGGTGTTGATCGTTCTGAATCAGATCGTCGGCAAGGCTGAAAAATACACAATGACAATACAAGGCACACTGCCACCAAGCCTGCAGAGTCCAAGAACAGCCCCGTGGCTGCGCCCGAATTGATGCAGGCCAAAGGCTTTGAACTCTCAACCGAGCGATGATGCCTGGAATCATCTCGTTTGTTCTCAACTCCGACGCAGGTAAATCGAGGCGACTTCTCTCACAAGCACGTACAGGAAGTTGATGATGCCTTCGCTTGAACGCCGCCCGCCATGCCAGCCAGCGGCAGAGACGAGCAATGGCTCCGAGCACAGTTGCACAGTCTGGGAGACTCAGATCCCGACAAGCAACCACTGCAACCGCTATACTCGACATACGCAGCAACATGGTCTCCAGCCGACGAAGACCAGGCAGTCCTGTTGCTGACCCAGGCGTCGGAACTGCGGAGGAATGGAGAAATAAAGACACTGATCAATGTATCCAAGGTCAAGCAAGATAAATGGCTGTTTGAAGATTACGAGACGGTTTTGAAGCAGACGGTCGGCGCAACTTCAGTCCCAGTCGGTGTCATTGCGAGTGTTTTGAAGCACCTGGCAGACAATCAGCCGAAAAAGGCGCGAACAGGCTCGTTGAAGTTTCGCAGGTCGGTAAAGGAGAATGACATCCACTCTCTCATGTCCGGCCTATTTACGACTTCGTTGATGCATAACCGACTCGATCAACTGCGTGCATTAGCCCATGCTGCCCGCTCGGCTGGGCAGTTGACGGTCGTCAGCAGAGCCCTCCCAACAGCGGTTCAGATGGACAATATCCAGGCCGCTCAGATACTGATAGAAGAGGGCGCCGATACAAATACCTGTCCCAAAGTTTTCTTGTCATGTCTTGAAGCCGGGAAGCGTGAATTCATCCGTCTTCTACTCCGATCCCAAAACACGGTTTCGCAGAATGTCACCACCGGTGCGTTACCAGCCGCTGTCAAACTTGGGGACATTGAAACTGTCCAGCTACTCCTCGCCCACGGGGCCAATGCCGAAGCTCAAAAAGGGCTGGCCCTGAAGCACGCAATTGATACCGGCTGTTTCGAGCTTATGGTTCTGCTTCTCTTGAGCAAAAAACACCCGACGGGGTCGACACTTGCATCGATGGTTTCATACGTTTGGACAGAGTACGACGCGTTTGCCGGCCGTCAAGGAAAAATGATCGAGATCTTGCTGAATGGAGGCGCGTGCGGCAACGACGTCGATACTATCTTACTAGGCGCCGTGGAGGAGCGATGGGGAGAACTGGCCCGTCTGCTGATGTCGAAGGGAACCACCATAACCTGTTGCAATGCCCAAGCCTATCGGCATGCAGTACACGCCATCGATTACGAGATGCTACAGATACTCGATACAGACAAACTGGGCAAGGAGCTGGCAACAGACATCTTTCTCTCTATCAACACTACGCGACATGGGGCTGAAATATCTCCGCAGGATTGGTGGAAACTGGCCACTCTTCTTTTGGCTCAAGGAGCTTCAGGTGAGGTCGTTGATGAGGCGTTGGTAAATCGTGTCAGCGTCAGAGATCTGAAGAGCGTCAGACTCCTGCTGGTATACGGAGCGTCGGTCGACTATAACAACGGCAATGCACTGGGAATTGCGGTGTCGTCTGAGGACATGGATTATATCCAATCAATTCTCCGCCATGAGCCTAAAGCAGAGACAGTTAATGCAATTTTCCCGCGCGTCGCTACCCTTTCGCACCGCGTCCAATTGGACATAACCCGCAAGCTCCTGGAGGCTGGAGCAACCGGAGAAGCCGTGGACGAGGTTCTCTCTTGGGCACTGACAGTCCCAGCCTGTCAGCGGGACCGTCCTTTCGTTGAAGCTCTCGTCACCGGTGGGGCAAATGTTGAGCAGAAGGAAGGTTTTTTTATTCACGAGGTAGTCAGGGATGGAGACTTCGACACGCTGGTGATTCTTCTCCGCGGCGTGTCTTCCACTGCTATTTTACATGGATGCATTCCACTCGCTATGGACCTCGACGAGCGACGACAGTATAGGATACTGGCGGCTCTTCTCGACGCCGGTATTCGGGGCGGCCCTCTAATTGCCCAGGCTCTGGTCGACAGCATCGACGAAACTAAGCAATCGGCAGTCCGGGTCACGGAACTATTGCTGACAACTGGAGCAGCCAACACAGCCTTCAATGATGGAGAGGCCTTCAAAAAGGCAATCGTGTGCAAGGGACTGGAATTCCTGCAGCTCCTCGTACCATTTAACCAGCTTGATGAGTCGCAATTCTGCTCGTGTCTTGGGATCGCGATATCTCTCCCCCGCGACGATATGCGAGTGAAGAAACTGAAGCTATTGCTGACAGCCGGCGTGAACATGTCTAGCGAGCACTGGAATACCAGTCTACGACATGAGATGGTGTTGCTTCGTGACGCCGGCGAAGGATCGTCCGTCGTGCTTCGCCTCCTCCTGGATGCAGGGGCTGATGTTAATTATCACCATGGGCAGATCATCTGCACCGCCATTGAGGATGGCCTGTTTGAGGCTTTCCAAATGTATCTCGGACACTCACTAACAACCCAGTCGCACGAGGCTGCATTCACGACCGCACTCACATATGCCATTGAAAACATGGACTTGCGATTTATGAGAGAGATCCTCAAGTTGGAGACACCAACCGACATACTAAACAATGCACTGGTTGTTACGGCGGGTAGAGGTAAGAATATGAGAGACTTTTGCGAACTTTTGCTGGAGCACAAGGCTTCTCCCAGCTATAACAACGGCGCTCCGTTGTGCTGCGCGATCAGGTCAAGCTCGTATCATCCCAGATTGATCGAAGTGCTTCTCAAGTATAAACCGACGACTGAGGCCATCGCGGCTGCTCTTGATTGTGCATTCTCTGCCCTCGGCAAGCAACAGCGTTTGGATACTGTTAATCTTCTTCTCACTTGTGGGAAAGCACAGGAAGCGCTCAATGGGTTGCTTATAAAGGCTGTATGTGTTCAAAAAGTGATGGAGATGACTGGGTCCGCTAACAGTACTCCTCCATAGGTTCAAGAGGAATCGTGCGACCCAAATCTGCTTAAGGCGCTCCTCCGCGCTAATGCATCTGTCCTGTACAAGGACGGCGAATGCATTTTTCATTCAGTCATGAAGAATGATGTGGGATCCCTTCATATCCTACAGCCATACTTTGCCAATAGGCCGGGTGTTGTGACACACGTCTTCAAAAGGGCGTGGGAGAAAGGCGTAAGAGCAGAGACCCATGAAGCCGCTCTCTCTATGCTTCTCAAGGCTGGCGCAACAGGGTTTTGGACGGATGTTGCCCTTGCGGATACAATTGAGACGTTTGATACCTCGACAAACTCAATGGCGCTTATCCTCAGTCTCTTAGACGCAGGGGCCGACGTCAACTACTGCAATGGCCTCAGTCTCGTCAAGGCGTCGGCGAAGGGGAATCTTCGCGTGCTCAAGGAGCTCTTCGCACACAGTCCAAGCCGCGACAACGTGACTAGGGCGTTTCCACATATCTTTACGTCTGGAGTTGATAAGTCAATTCTCCGTGACCTTGTTCGGGCGTTCTGTTCGCATTCGTCTCGACCAGATTTTACCGACTCCCCCGGACTGATTCTCCAGCGACTGATCAAACATTACCCGACCGAGAAAGACCTTCTCAAATATCTAATTGACTCCGGTTGTCCGGCAAAGTCCGTGGTGAAGTCAAACGGGACAATTTACACTTCGTTATTGTCCTGGGCATTGGCCGAGAGCACGGCCAAGGTATCAGATGAGATCATTGATATTTTGCTATCTGGAGGAGGTGAGTATTTCCCGAACGAGGATTACCAACAGCAAACATGTAACAGATCTTAGCGGACCCCAATTATACAACCACATATGGTCGTCCACCTCTTGAGGTTGCGATTTTGGCATCACGCCGTGAAGCGGTTTCTAGTCTGCTGCGCCACGGAGCGGACCCTACCACTCTCGCAGGTGTCGCCAATTCAAAGTCCCTTCTCTTCCTCGCAGTAACAACCGGGGACATCGATATTGTCCGCTTCATCGTGCAGGCCAGCCCAGAAGCCCATGATGGGGCACTCCATTTCGCCGCCGGGGAGATGAACGTGAAGATCCTGGAGATTCTAACCGTTGAAGGCAAGCAAAGGGACTACGCATACTCGGGCTGCGACGGCCGCACCGCACTAGCCGAGCTCTGTATGAAGGCTGACGGCAACAGATTCCGACTTGAGCTTCCAAAAGCTATGACTCTGCTCAAGGATACGCGCACCGTCACGATGAAGTCGTACGGGAAGTCTGCTCTTCACCTCGCCCTTGACAATAAAAGTAACCCAGTATCCGTGACGCGGGCACTTCTCGACAGCTGCATGGGTGAGTATATCAACGACGACTTCAATCTCTACGAAGATGCCGGCTTCGTATACTCGCCACTCGCATACGTCCTGAAACGTCTAAACGGAGCGTCCAATTCGCTCCATCGTGATAAACTCGTCAAGCTCCTCACCCAGTTCGGCTGCAAGAATCGCTTCTGGGCTTTAGAAGGGAACCACCAACCATCAGACGTGATTAACGCCCCGGAATATATCACTCGTCTCATAAACCAGGAAAAGGATCACGAACGAATGCTAGCGAGGATTCGCGCCCGATCTGAACTCGCACAAGAAAAAATCGCAGCGCAGCACGAACTACTCCTGAAAAACGAATTGGAGTTCTCCAACCTGAGGACGAAGCTGGAAAATGAAGCCGAAGCCCGGCATCTGAAACACGTGTCCGATCGGTGTTCTGCTGAGCTAGCAAACGATAATCTGTCGGATCAGTACTCCAAATTTGCGCGCGAGAGGCGACAAGCCGAGATGGAGCATCTGAAAAAACAGCAGGAGCTCATAACGGCGGCGTACAAGGAGCGGGCTGAGATTGAACGGAAGAATCGAGAGGCCAATGCTCGTGAGACGAGGCGGCTCCGGGAGATGTGGTATGAGATAGACCCTTGGGATTAGACTCTGTCGCTGTTGCTGTAGTGTGTATTCCTGCATATTACAAAAAAAAAAAAAAAATAGACTTATCATGGATCAACGCCCTCGCTGGTGTCACCTCAACCTGTACTGCCTTTTTGCTACTACTCAGTCCGTAACAACAGCTCCAAGAATGCGACGATCTGCCGTCAGCCCTGCCTGTCGCAGCGGGAACCATGCCACCGTGGTCGCGCAAAAGAAGCCCCAAACGAATGTGAACATAATTCAGCTGGCTGTCGATGCAGTCTATGACTCTGAATGTGTGGATCACGAGATACAAGAGGGGGGGAGCAGGTGATTGGAAAATAATGTCTTGACAACGGTATATAGTATCTACCTAGGTAGACTGCATAGAGCGAAAGCCATCGCCAGACGCGGGGAAGGAAGGCCCATAGCGCTTATCGGAGACCCGCTGGCGAGCCCTCTCCCAGGCCCTCTCTCTCAACCACCATGCAGCCATAAGCGTAGCTCCGGGTCCGATGAGAACCAGTCCCAGAAGGATATATAGTGTACCGCGCCCGAAACTCATACTGACGATGTTGACACGGCGGAGGTCCCAGAGGGTGAAGAGTAACCAGAGCGCGATGAGGAGGGTCAACGTTCCGAAGCTGATGATTTCGGCTGTTACTGGCAACAGACGACGGGCTGTGATAGCGGGGATGAGACTCTTCGTCATGAAAAGCAGGTGGGTGGTGCCGGAGTCGAGGATCACGAAGAAGAAATATCCGTTTATATAGCTGAGATCGAAGTTCGTCCATCGAACGAGCAGTTCCGAGAAATGAGCCGCCGAGCGGGTTAATTGGTACTTGAGGAGTGAAGTCACGACTGGCAAGATAAAGTGCGCAGTGCTGCGGGCGTCGAAGTGGTAAATAACAGCAGGGAGAGGAACCGGCAGGTTAGTGAGTATAGCTGGGCTGCATAAGGACATGGCTAATGCTATCGGGAGGGCCTGTGCGGCGGCGGGAGGAACGGCGCGGGGAAAGGGGTAGTAGAACCCCTTGGAGCGCGAGCCGAGAATCCAAAGTGAGAAATAGACGGCCAGCGTAGTGTCGCATCCGATGAATATGGAAAGCACAGCCCACGGGAGGGGGCTGAAGAGAGGACTCAGCAGGAATGCTGAGCGGTAGGATTCGAGGACCCAGAATGCGTTGACACATAGATGCGATCTGGCGACAGAGTAGTGCCACCAAGAAGAGAAGGCAGAGGGTTCAGATCCTGGGACGCCGACGGTCGTCCCCAGAGAAAGGAAGTAGCGCAGCAATCCGACGGAAAGGAACATGGAGATCCAAACGTACGATGCTGGCGCGGACCGACGCCTTGCAACCACTGGGACCTCATCATCGTAGGGGGTAAGCCCTTTGGATCTCGCAGGGAGCGGGATGTACTTCAGTGCCTCCCCTGCGGTCATTGCCTCCGCCAGACTGTTCATAGGGATTTCGCGTGGGAACTTGGGGAAGGCATGGAGGATGATCAGTTTCAGAATTCGATTGTCGAATGAGAACAAGTCTGAGAACTCCCGTGCATCTTTCGTGAGCATTTCCGTTCGCGGTCGTCGGGCCTCCTGCAGCTCGAAGAAGATACCTTGAAGCTGCAAGTATGACGGGGTGGTTTGGCCGCTATCCAAGACCTCTTTGAGACGATTTGCAAGAAACGCAGCATCCTCAATCGCTGCATTCCCTCCATGTCCGGTGACGGGGTGCATCTATTCGCCAAGTTAGACTCGTCGCGGGCGGCGAACTGAGCCCTCACCTTGTGAGCCGAGTCTCCGAGAAGGAGTATTCGTTGATAAAAGTATCTCTTCAACACGAATTCTTCCACCGGAACTACGCCAGTGTTGGTGGAAGTTCTATACAAATCGCCGAGGGTCACGTCCGGCCGGATCTGGTCAGAGGCAAACTCTGTCGCGTATCTCTCTTTCTGCTCGTCCGGGTACCAAGGGGTATCCCCTGTCGCGCCCTGTTTCCGCGTCGTGAAGAACACGAACCAAAAGGTCAAGCCGTTTGGTGCGCTGCAAACTAGGTAATGACGGTCCTGTCGGGCGGTCATCCAGTAATCTGTTGGCTTCACCTGTGCCAGTCCATGGGAGGTGCCGAATAGACAGCCACGAGAGCTTTTGATCGCTATTATTCGCCGTCAGTCAGCTCAGCTACCAAGGCATTGAGGCGTTTGACACGGGCGAAATCAATCAATACCCTTGCGATCGGAAGTGATATCACACTTGTCAGCTTCAGCCAGCCGCCACATTTCGTCGCGAGACTTGCTGTGCACTCCGTCGGCGCCGACGACAAAGTCGCCTGTGAAAATACGGCCATCGTCTGTCTCAACCTTTACCCCGCCATCGACGTGCTCGATTCTGGCGACTCTGCTCGACAGCTGTACTTTCGACTTGTCTCTGATCGCCCCCCACAGGGCATGGAGCAGTCGCTGCCGCTCCACAAACAACATCCGATACCCGAGCCTAGACAAGTCAGCGCACTGAGTGGTCACCCTTCTTCTTCCATGGAGGGGAACGACAGTCCGTACATTTGGTCCAGATGCGTACCGATCTTATCGTGGGTTCCCAAAAGTTCCCCATCAGGTCCGTAAATAGGCAAGTCTTCGACCCCGCCGCCGAACGGCAGCAGCTCTTCGAAACAGCCAAGCTGGTCCACGACGCGGGCCCCATGCGCGAGTAGAGCGATACTCGCGCCGATAGACGGGGTCACACCGTCGTGCTTTTCGAGAAGAGTGTACTCAATCCCATAGCGTTCCAGGCTGGCGGCAAGCGATAAGCCGGTGACGCCGCCGCCGATGATCAACACTCTGAATGCTGTCATCTCCACCGACGTGCGCCGATGCGTGGTCGTGGAGGACTGAGACGGTCTGCCGGAGGGTGTGGGCGTGAGGGGACACTTCTGGAGAGCTGTAAGTTATGTCCATTATGGGGCGGAAAGGTGAATCTTTAAATGTGGCATCCTTTATCTCCACCATGGACTTGCTCGTCGAATGATACGCGCGCGTCTTGATGCCATTTTAGGGCCGCCAGCGTTGGGCCACCAGAAAAGGTCTACCCGCATAGGCTCACCCCGTACAGGGCTTCCCGCAAGGCGCAGCCAAGGGCGCTGCAGGCCTTATCAACAAGCAAATCAGCAATGAGCACTTCACATGCAAGCCCGTGTGTGTTTCAGGACAACTGTGCACAAACAGGACTCTGGCCGTCAATTGGCTCTCGAGAAGTCTCTCAGAAAATGCTTCATCCATCAGAGGGCTCCTCTTGAGGATGCTGTCTATCAAATAGCGACGAGATTTAGTGCAGTAATCAGACGGTCAGACGCCGCTGCTCGTAATTTATGAGTAGTTTTGCCTAAAGCAGCAAAAAAAGCACTAACCACAACACAATTGGGCTATGCAGAATTCAAAGCTCCAAGATACTCGCAGGATAGTAGGACCGCAGCCTGGAACCTCTTCAGGTGCCAGAAATGCTGCTGGTCATGTTTTTGCCCATCCTCGCCAAACCATGTGCCTTACCTAAAAAAGGTTTAGCCGATTACAGGGTATGCACAAGGGTGGCTGTCCAAGCTTCCGGAGATGCTTGAGCTGGAGACTCTCGAAAGAAGGCTTGTCGATAAAATGCTGCGAAGGATAAAATTGAGGGGTGGAATACTCGCGCGTGCCCGTGAATCGACGGATGTTGTCGAGACTTCTGCGACTGGTAGGTTGGAGACGACTTGGGTTGTCATGACTCATCGCCGTCGTCGCCGAGCTTCCCCTCCTCGACACTCGCACCAGCATCCATCCTCTTGAAACCACCTCGCAGGAGAAGAACTCATCATGTCGAGACTCGTGGTAGCTGTCTCGCAGTCACACACCAAACACACCCTCGCAGATACCCTTGCGGCCCTGGAACAAACCGCCCGCACTGCAGCTTCCCGGGGAGTCCATATCCTGCTTTTCCCAGAGGCCTATCTCGGCGGTTACCCGCGCCAGGCGACATTTGGGACACGAATCGGATCTCGTGAAGCGTATGGGAGGGACCAGTTCTTAGAGTACTTCAATGGCGCGGTTGATCTCGGCGATACCCCGACCGGGGCTGGGGACGACTGGGTGGAGAAGAAACTGCCCCTTCCCAAGGGAAAGCAGTACCGTGGAGATGGGACTCGGGAGACACTGGAACGGATCTCGAATGAGACGGGGATTTTGATCGTTGTTGGACTCATTGAGCGCGCAGGCGGGAGTTTGTACTGCTCGGCGGTATACGTCGATCCCAAACGAGGTGTTTTGGGAAAGAGGCGGAAGGTTATGCCGGTCTGTCTTGTCTTATTCATTTATTGTCTCAAGCTGACGATGTCTAGACTGCCTCTGAGCGCCTTGTTTGGGCGCAGGGATCTCCGTCAACGCTCAAGGCTGTCACCACGGAAATCAACGGTGTTCAGTTGACTCTCGCTGCGGCCATCTGCTGGGAGAATTATATGCCACTCCTTCGTCAGAGCTTGTATTCCCAGAACGTGAACCTCTACTTCGCGCCGACTGCCGACAGTCGTGATACCTGGCTCCCTCTGATGCGCACAATCGCACTCGAGGGTCGTACTATCGTCCTATCCGCCAATCAGAGTGGGCGTTACAAGGACCTGCCTGACTGGGTGACTGGGGTCGTTAAGAAGGAGAAAGTCGACTATGGTACGTATCCCCTCGAGACAGCTAGCAAGATACTTATACCTTTCTAGATCCAGAAGCTTGGGTCACTGGCGGGGGATCCTGTATCGTCGGACCTCTCGGGGAAGTTCTCGCAGAGCCGATCTGGAACGTCAATGGCGACACGGACCCAGATGCGAGCCTTCAGATTGCTGAAGTTGACTTTGATGATTGCGTGCGGGGTCGACTAGACTTCGACGCTGCCGGAAGTTACTCACGGAATGACTCCTTCATCCTCAAGGTTGAAGGATTGGATCTAAATCCCCCACCACTCTAGTTTCGCCACATAACTCAATCAAATTTACGGACTTTCAGACAAACCATCATGCTGTAGACCACTCGTACTCGAATTATGTCAGAAGATTTGCTCTCGATTCTCACGGCTGCACCTGAAAAGCCGTGATGCGCTCCCCCCCGCCGAATACCTTCCACAAGATCGACCACCCGTTGCAAAAGTATTATCAACGGATGTCTCCGAATCCGAGGTCGAACCAGCCAGATCATAGCGGTCTTTCAGGTTGCGCCACCAGTCGCGGAGCATCCAGTAGTCGAACTCGGTGATTTCAGTGGCGCTGCCAGCGAGCATGATGAATGTTGTTACGCCAGTCGGGGTCCAGTCGTAGAAGTCTGGATGAGTTAACAATCATACTCAAGAAGTTGAGGCGTGGAGGGGAATTTACCATCTAGTGCGAACGTGTGTCCAATTTCGTGAAGGTAGATGTGGATATTCTCCAACTCAACGTTCTGTAGGAAGTACTCCTGGCCCATGCGCTGACCCCAGTCGCCGCCTGCACCGCCTTCAAAACCATCGGTGAGCCACAAGCTCTCGTCTAAATAAGTCAGTAACCTGTATTTTAATGCTCTCGTGGTGGGCAGTCTACCATAATGACGCTCAGCACCAGCCTCACAGCCGCTATAATCCCCATTCTGGTGAAAGAACCGCCCACAGGCAGGATCACACTCGGGGATCCCATCCGCATCAGTGGTAGTGTAGATATCGAGGCCGGTGGTATCGCCCTCCAGAAGTGAAATATCGCGAACGGCATACCCAACAACCTCGACCTCCACAGTGTCATACGGCCAGTCGTCGAAACCCGCAAGCCCGGCGATCCACTTGTTATACGATCGGCTTGCAGCTGCGGCGATCTGCGCGCGTTGCGCGGCGGTCACGGATTGGGCGGAATCCCAGCGCACGCAGTAGTTGATTTTGCCCTGAGCTGCAATGACCTGATCAAATCCGTAGTTCTGGAAGCCGAGCGGGTCGCTGTACGTTTCCATTTGGTGTTCCCAGACCTCGTTCTTGTTAGGCTGGTTCCTGCATGACTGTGGGTAAAGGAAGCTTACCTCGTTGAGAGGAGTGACAAGATCCGCTGGAGGATCCCATGTTACTGGGAGGCTCTGGCGTTTCGCGGGATGGTTTTTGGGCCTGGTGATATGCCACGGAATCTCCATATCCGCTAGCGGAAGGGCGGAAGACGAGCTGACCAGCAGCTGGAGAGTAGCAAGACAAATAATGGATTTCATATTGTACAAAATGAGAGAACGAAGACCGTAGCTAGTCAATGGCTATGAGAGGAAGGAGTGGGCTGTATTTGGTTGGGAGGAGGGGAGACATGAGCCTGAGACTCGGCGCCTCGCGACAATATATACAGTACACAGACTTGTAACAGGCACGATGGTACGACCTTGGCGATGACTCCCTCGGTCCGGGTATGGACCTTGACAGGTATCTCCGCCAGTTAGGTCCAGAGCTCCATCTCTACCGAACCAGGGGTTCGTCCTGAATGGGGGGAGAAACAGAGCTCAAACAGATGGCGGACGCGCCAAGCTTCCGTGAGACGAGACATTTCCGCTTGCTCAGTCGCAGGATGGATGCTGCGTGCTCAGTCCGAGACGGGGGGACAGTTCGGATTAATTACGGGCGCGGACAAAAACCCCCCGTCGCTTGGTGGGCTTTCTCCGAGGATCGTCGCCTGCAGCTCGAAAGACTTGCACCCAAGCCCGCGCCTTGTCCCACGACACCTCTTCGCATCGAGTGAGCATGTCGAAGGCCTCTCGGCTGTGGAGGAAAATCAGACACAGTGGCCCGGACCTGTGTCTTTACGTTTACCCCTTTTCGATCCAGTCCATTGTCGTCCAGTTTACTATTGGCCTGGCCGTGCGGGGGAGACTTCGGCCCCCGCGGGATTTGGCGCATTTGAGTTATCGCCTGGTGAATCTGGAAAAGAACGAGAACCTGCAGGAGTGGTATCTGCTCCAGGTCAATCCACTGGGCCGAGTATAAAGCGCTGCATGTATTCATTCTGTTGGGGCTTGGTTAACCGTGCGCAGGTGCCCACATTGACGATCAAGTCGTCCCCAGAGCCCATGACGGACCGCCTTTCGATTATCTACTGGGTGTGCGAACAATGCCCGGCTCTCCTCCCGCACGTTCATCGGGCGGAAATACGTCGTTTGATCACGCAGCTACATGAGATTTTCGAGTGGTTCAACAGTTCCAACCCAGCGGTGGAAGACCTTTTAACAAACCATGACATCACCCCCGCCCACCGTCGGGCACTCGAGTATAAGCAAGAATGGTTCGTCCCTGGATCCTGACGGTGTATCTGCTGACAAATGTAGTCAGCGAAAGCAACGAGAGATGGTCGCGCTTAATATGTCCGATGGGTACAGCATGACAAATGAGACAAGAGTCTTCTTGCGCGAGATTGTTCAGCAGCGGAATGAGCATAGCCATGGTAGTGCCTGGATCTTTGGTGATTCTGGTCCGACGGTTCTGGATGCACATGTGGTCGCTTACATCGCCCGACTGATTGATATCGGCCTTGAGGATTTAGTCCCGCCGGAGCTGCGCGTATATGCGGAGACAATCATGACCATGCCAGAGTGGCACGAGGTCATGAAAGGGAGACCGACCGTGTGGGACCCTCTGCTGGGGGATATCGACGAGCTGGAGATATGAGCTTCCTTTATGGACTTAGATACTGTACGATAGAGAAATAGACAGCGTGCTCTTTGGTGACGTCTGAGCTTAGGCCGGTGGCAACTGCTGGGCGGCCAAACGCAGTCCCACTCCCGATTTTCGAAGCGGGTTTTGTGAAACCTATGAAGGCTAGACCTTTCGTAGATCCGTCGCTAACGATATCGCGACCGCCGGAGATCCCAAGGCAGTGTCGAATCGCTCAATAGGCGAGGTTCTCGTAATAGCGCGCATCCATGCCGGCCATTGCCCGTGCGTCGCGATTAAAAGGCTCTTTAAGGGTCCCCGCGAAGTACTTGCGAACGTTGGATCGGAATACATCCACCGTATCGGTCTGCTCCTGCTGACATATCCATGAAAGCCAACGGTGGCCAGTTGTCACATGGGTAATTTCGTCGTTGTGAATAATTTCAAGGGCCTCGACACTCTCGTAGTCCTTAGCGGCGCGGAATTTGGCGATCGTCATCGGATTGACATCAAGACCGCGAGCCTCATGGACGAGTGCGATAATGCTGATCCGTGCCCGGAGATCGTGTGCGGTCTTTGTAGCCGACTCCCAGAGGCCATGGTGAACCGGGAGAGCGCCAAAGTAGGAACCCATTTCTTCTAGCCGGGAGCGCAGCAGAGAAAAGTGTTTTGCCTCGTCACTAGCAACCTTGAGCCAGTCATGGAAAAACGTCCGCGGTAGCTGTCGTGCGGGCTCGGGGGGAGAAGCCCTGGTTTGAAACTCAGCAAACCGGACGCATATATCAAGTGCCAGATCAATCGCCCAAAGCTCAATATTGGCTAAGGCGTGAAGCATGGCAATTCTGCTTTTTAGAGTCCCACCTCTTCCCGGTTTCTGCATTTGGCCTGGCTGGACTTCAACCAGCTTTTCACGTGGTGGCATCAGAGGAAGCGACACAGAATTTGATGAGATAATGGTCATCGGCGAGGGTGTAGATTCTCGAGAAACAAATGTGGCAAACAAGCGGGCTGTGAGTTCGATCTTGTGTTCCGCATTTGATGTGTTCAGAATGTGAGCACACCAATCGCATAGTGTGGCGTTATCGTCGAGGTACTGAGCGTTCTCCGGCCGATCCATCGGAGCGGTTCCCACCGAGGGTGTAGAGTCTATACAAGGAGACTTCAGCTTGATCGCCTCACTTACGGCCTCCAACCTTGCAACGGAGACATTGTCCAAACCATACGCCAAGGTCACTGTCTCGCCCTGGACGTCGACAGGGAATGTACATGCCTTGATACCGACGCTGGATTCGCCCGTTTCTACGTTGAAGTCGTATGCATGCCACGGACACGAAACAATATACGCTGAGTCTTCAATGTCGACTTGCGCCTCGTCCAATGGACCACCCGCATGAGGACATTCTGCCTCCATGGCATAATACGACCAGCCGTCGCCGCTCTCGTTTCTCGACTTGGCTGCTGGTTGGGTTTCAATTGACGGCAAACGGAAGAGCACCAAGCGCTTCCCATCCGACAGGTAAATCACATAGCGAGTATGTGTGAGGGCCGACAGAGGACCCAGGCTCAAGCTTGGCATTTCGTAGTCTCGCAGGTCGTTCGCGGTGGTGGGTTGATCCTGCCCAACACACGCAGAAGAAATTCAAGAATCACGTGTCAACGTAACTAGTCTTAAAAGGGACACACTATCATGTGACATGTGCAGGGACCCTGCACTTGGCGGTGGAGATTGGCAGTATTTTGAACCTTCGACCGGCTGTTGGAGCCGCCGCATCTTCAAGGATGATAGTCATCGACGTGAAGCGAGGTCAATTGATCATTGCTCGCTATTCTCTCCGGATTATATCCTTCTACTCATCCGTTGAAGCCGGGTCATGGACCATAATCCATACACTCCTATTTACAACCGTGATTTCGGTGGAGCAAACAAAAAGTCGTTCACCATCGTCCCGGCCGCCCTCGCCAACCCAAAGCTGAACACGTAACCACCCCCTCCGGTGCCGTATGCGTGTACAATCTTCTCTCCGTCCACGATTTCTTTCTCCACGCGCACGCCTCCCAATCGGCCTGGACGAATACCGACGTTGTCCCGAATGATATCGAAGGCTGCCGGTTGGGTGCCTGGGAACACCTGAGGTAGGTTCTCATGGACGCGTCGTAGAATCTACTGCTATTAGTATCATGCACGGTAGTCATCGCCTCGCTCTACATACGTCCAACTTGATGTCGGGATCCACCTCCGGATACCTGGAAAAAGCGATCAGAGGAGAAATTTCATAGGATCCGTGGTACTCACGTCTCGCCAACCTGCTTGATACCCCCGAGGATAGCTGTCCCGTCGAGTCGCGGTATAACATACGTGTAATCTTTCCCGTGGCGCATGAAAATCTTGTCGTGTCCCGTCTTCACGAGGACAGTCTGGCCCCGGATCTGCTGCACGTTTTGATCGGCGACATCTTCAAGGAATCTTGCTCCGAAGCCGGTGGCGTTGACAAGCACTTCGTGTCCAAAACCCTTCATGTCTGATAGCGATTTGATATCTTTCCTGACGAACTTCACACCAGAAGCTTCAAGCTTCTTCCGTAGCCACGGCAAGAAGATGGCCGGTGTGATGACCACCGATTTGTCTGCACAATAAGCAGTTGATTCCCATGTTTGCGGATAGGTACTCACAGCTCATTCCAACTCTGGCCCCTTCTGGAAGCTCACTGGGCGACATGACGCGGAACTACCAGAGTATTAAGTGCTGTCCTCGATATATATTTTCTGTGTCTCACCTCTGGCATCAAGTCTCGATACCAAATCTTCTCCAATGGTGTATCGTCTTGGACGTCGTGCATTTCGATAATCTACGGTAATGTTAGACTGGCCTCATAAACCGGGACTGCGAACTGTACCCTGACACTGGACTCTGGATTGCTCTTCGCAAGGCTCCACAGATAGGAGAAGGAATCTGTCTGTAGCTTCTGCTCGAAGGGAGTAGAACCGTCGAGTCCGAGGAAGCAGGCGCCTGCCCAAGGACTCGACCACTCTCGGCTCTCACCATCTCCGGGGAGATTCCGAGCGACGATTGTCACTTCGTTCGATCGTGACAGCATACTTGCGATGGCCATGCCGGTAATACTGTACGATCGTTAGCGGTGATCAACCTTTCTCGCAAGGGACATACCCAGCCCCAACGATAGTAATCTTCGGCATCTTGTCCTTGCTCCCGGGAATTTGCGACCGGCCGTGGATCAGTGTGGACGGAAATTATAATGATGGTGTTATGAGTTCGCCTTTATACGGCCTCTCGCTGCGCACCCTTCCCGCAACGCCTGAGTCGGAGACCCGAGATCCTCAGGCGTTGGAGCGTCACTTGGATGCCCTCCACACTTGGTTGATGCCAACTGCCGACCGAGCCCAATGGGAGCGAATCACAGCGTGTCCCAAGCAAACGTCATCGGGCGCTAGGCCTAGGCCCCGATCAACCCCTCAGGGAAACCCTCCTAGCGCCCGATTATCGCTCGGAAATTGGCGCCAATCTCAAGCCTCAACTGCCACCCTCCTATGACGAGTCAATCCATGCATTCTGTGAAACTCAGCATCTCCGGAATTGACTGCTTGCGGGGAAACTCGTATCAGATACTTTGTCACCGGTCCGGTCGACGATCTCCATGCTGGCTTGCAGCTTGTTGCCCCTATCAGCGACTCCACGTGGGTATAAATCGTGGTCTTTCCCAGGTTGGGGATGACTCTGTTATCTGTCTTGTACAAGGAGCCGCCATAATCTGAGAAGTAGACAAACGGTGCCAGTATGGAAAATAAGAGCGATAGAGACGCCCACCGCGACCATCATGCCCGCGAAGAGAAGATGACTAGCAGTCTTTCTCAGCCCTCTTCAGCACAAGGTGTTCCGGTAACGAAGGCGCAAAATTCGAATCACGAATATCTTGAGTTCTTGGAGCTCAACGAACGTTTTTCTGGTGAGCAGCTACAGAAACTGGTCCGGAAGGTCGAGTAAGTGTGTCCCCTGTTGCCTTGATATCATTGCTAACCCTCGCAAGCTGGCATGTTCTACCACAGCTAATCTTGATATATCTCATGTCCTACATTGATCGCACAAATGTTGGTGTGTATATCTTGAAAGCCCCTATAGACGATATGGAATATTAATAAGGGCAGGAAACGCGAGACTCTTCGGGGTGGAACCCGACTTAGGTCTCAGCGGCCAACAGTGGAATACATGCCTGTCCATCTTCTTCGTTACCTATGCGTTAGGGGGTGTGCCATCGAACATCGCGCTGAAACGATTTGGTCCGAAGATCTGGCTGCCGACCCTTTTGTTATTGGTGGCGGCGATTTTGGTTTTCACTTCTCTTCAGGCTAACTTCGCGGGCTGGGCAGCGTTTCGCGTCCTCCTCGGAGCGTTTGAGGCTGGAGTGTTCCCCGGATGCTCTTTTGTCCTCACGTCTTGGTACTCCCCGAAAGAGGTTCATTCTCGAATGGCGATCTTCTACTCGGGAGCTTCGGCCGCTGGTGCGTTTTCTGGTCTGCTGGCGTACGGTATTGGCCAATTGGATCACACCTGGGGCTATCGGGGATGGAGATTCATCTACTGCATTGAAGGTGCCTCCTCTGCATTGCACTTGCCATATATTTACGAGCCATGCTAATTGAGACAGGGGTATTCACCGTCCTGCTTGCCCTCGCCGCTTTCTGGTTTGTCTACGACACACCAGCCAAAGTGGGTAAATGGCTTACGCCGGAGGAAAAGCGATTCCTCATTCTTCGCCACAAGTATTCGGCTGGAGGTGAGACGGGCGTCGCGGAGAAGTCTGATTTCTCCTGGAAACATGCAGCGATGGCCTTCAAGTCGTTCCACATCTACGCTGTAGCCCTTATCGAGTTTACGCTATGTGTCACGGTGTATGGCTATTCGTTTGTTCTGCCCACAATCATCAACAATTTGGGCTACGACGCGGCTGAGGCCCAGGCAATGACTGTTCCTCCGTACGCTTTTGCCTGTCTAGTGACCGCGTTTTCTGGGTGGGCCGCGGATAGATACCAACAAAGGATGCTCTCTGTTCTGTTGCCAAATCTGATGGCGCTCGCTGGATTCATCATCATGCTTGTGAGCGTCAGATATCCATCTGTTCCTGGGGTCACCCTGTTCGGTGTGTTTCTTACTACCGGGGGCTTGTATCCGATTTCGCCTGCAGTGACTGCGTGGATCTCGCTCAACTGCGCTGGCACGATGAAGCGCGCTGTTGGCATTGCTGCCATGGTCAGCTTCTCACAACTTGGCGGAGTAAGTCCATATCTATTTCGGATTGAATGCGTACTAATCGAGGTGTAGATTGTTGGATCAAATATTTATATCTCCAGCCAGGCACCTACGTATCCCGTTGGGTTTGGTATTAGTATGGGGATGCTGGCAGTGTTTGGGTGCATCTGGCCTGTGATTTATTACTTCGTGCTGAAGCGGATCAACGCGAAGCGTGCCGCGATGGATGAGAACGAGATTCGAGCCAAGTACACGGAGGAGGAGCTCTCGGAGATGGGCGATATGAGCCCGTTGTTCAGATACGCTACATGAAGTAGTCATTCCATAGGGCAATCATCGTAATCCAGTTGATAGGATGTATAATTATTATTCTCGCTTATTATCTATCTCAGACACAAATCCTTTATCTCCTTTGGCAATCCGGACCCTCTCGCCCACTGAATTGGAGTAGATACCCTCAATCCCCGCATTCTTCGCCTCCAACTCCAACTCTTCCTTCCAACACCACAAGCCTCCAGAGTCGTTAACAAACCCCCAAATTTCTGCTTAAAGAGACCCCTTCTCTAATGCAAACAGTAACCCCTCGCAGCACAGCCTGCTACAGGTGCTACAAGCGCAAAGTAAAATGTTCGCGAGGTAAGAACAGCCCCCTGACCAGTCTCCGCATTCCTCACCAGCCTAACACAGCCAGAGAAACCGTGTCGCAATTGCCGTCTCGCAAACCGCGACTGCCAGTACCCCGTCCGCGACCGTAATGTCACCGTTTCGGAAGCTTATCTTCGCAGTCTGGAAGCGAGAGCGGTGCAAACTGGACGTATTGAGCATCCGCCCCTGACGCCCCTGGAGGCGAACCTGGAGTCCCGGGCGGAGATTCCCGCGCAGAGTGTTGGAGTCACGCTGTCGGATCCGCTCGTTGAGGATCCAACGTCGGAGGTCTTCGTTTCTGGGCTCAAGAGCCTGCGTTCGCCTACTTCGTTGCTGGGAGTTAACGATTTCTCAAATCCTGTTGGCGTTGGCTCGAGTCCTGCGGCTGAAGCGCCGCAGGTGCAGCGACAAGAATATGAGTACTACCAACTGGATCATGACACTTCTAGTATGATTCTTTTTTCCTCCTTCACACTGCTCCTGAATCGTGCTAACATAGAACAGACACCTCCTGCTCTTTCAAATTACCGCCCTACCCCTACGCTCTCATCCTCTTGGATCGGTTTTCCGTTTTCGTTGGCCACGACTGGCACTGGTTCCGGAGAGAAACGTTTCGGAGGAGACTAGATTCGACGTACAAAGACCCAAAAGCACGCGAATTGAAGGATAGGATGTGGCTTTGCCGATTGCTTACCGTGTTTGCTTTGGGAGAGTCTTACAATTCAGAACCGGTCCCAGAGATCCGTCTTTTCGGAGATGAGGACGGGTCTCGGGACAATCAAATGCACGATAGCGTCGATGAAATCATGAAGCGGCCGCCGGGTACCGAGTTTTTCGAACAGGCGTTAAGTTTGTTAAAGGTTCGATATGAAGATCCGTCTATCGATCAGGTTGAGGCTCTGAACCTCGTGGTAAGCTCCCTGCAATGGGTATCTTCGGCATCATAGTGATCGGAGAACAGGCCTTCTATTCATACAGCTTGAACCGGAAGAAGGCCGCGTACATGTATGCCGGCCTAAGCTTCCGGATGGCCAATATACTGAAGCTCCACAAGCCATCTCCCTCGCCGCCGCGCCCAGCGCTCGAGGTAGAACATCGTAAGCGCGTCTGGTGGACGACATATTGCATTGACAGAATGACGAGCACAGAAATGGGACTACCACCCGCCCTACAGGTGCATCAAGTAGAACAGTTATACCCAGATGATTCGATTCTTCTCCCTGAAGACCGAGCGGAATTCCACGACGCGGAGACGCTGACAACGCAGGTTCAGCTTGCATTCATCCATGCGGATATATGCGAGAACATGAAGAGCATAAGAAAGGATAATACGGCGAACGTAGGAGACTTGACACGCCCCATCTTGCAGAGACTGGAAGAAGTGCGCGCACGGTTACCGCCTCATATGTCGTTCAATGTCGAGAACGGAATGCCTCCGGCGATGAAGCAGATGGCGGATCGGTCACTGGCATCGCTTTACCAGCGGTACCATCAGGTGTGTTATATCCTCATGATAACTAGGAGTTAGTTCGTGGGTAACAGTGCAGTGCTTCGTCCTCTTAATACGTCCTCTCTTCCTCAAGCAGATCAGTTACCTCCTGGCAGGCGAAACTTCAAAAGCCTACCAAGAAGACTTGAAATACCTCACCAATACGTGCCTCCGTGCGGCGAGAACCAATTTAAAAATAATTACTGACCTTCGCAGCTGCGACCGAATGAGTTTGTCACGTTATCCCCAACGTTCCTTCCCATACTAACGGAAGACAGCACGCTTCGGATTCTGGGAAAGCCTCCATCTCTTCTCTGGCCTCATGATCCTCTCTCTCGCCATGTCCGTCAACTCTCGATGGCCGGATAGTTTCGATGAAAGGGCCGACGACCGAAACACGTATGACACTGCTAAGGGGCTGTTGTACGAAATGATCCACGCGGGCAATCTTGGTTCGAAAGGGCATGGCCAGATGCTGGCTGAGGTTGAGGCATTCCAAAGCGGGCTGTTTGGTGTTAATGGGGCATTCGATGTGCAGATCTGGGACGTTGATGAGTGGATCAATCAGTTGTTGGGGTCATAGTCGAGCTGATAATATCAGCACATGAAACAGACTGTTCCTTTGATACCAGACTCCCAGACAAATTTGGTCTGGCCCCAATCCCTGAGAAATTTCCGAGAATAGCTGCTAGCAGAGGTTTGGACCGGGAAAGACGTTTTTCGATAATCTGACTTCAACGGCTGTACTAGATGCGAAGGGGATATGTGTCACGGAGGGTTGTGTGGGGATACAAGAGGGTGAAACCCCCATTGATTGGACTTCGATCGTTTTACCTGCAAGGTATGGGAGCTGTGGCGCATAATGGCCTGCCGCAGATACAGCAACAGCTAGCAACGACAACCTTGCAGTACTGGGAATGGCCAGGGTCGAGATCCAGGTCATCGCTCAGCCATGATTCCCGCGAGAGCGATATTAGGCCAAAACAAATCCAACAGCAAAGATGATGCCATCAGAGGTGCTGTCACATTCTGGAGACTACCAAGCAGTGATGATATGATTAGGGCTTGCCGGCTGCTACTGGGGATGAGTCACATGATCATGACCTGTGCAAAGAATGCTTGGCATGTTTTCACTGTTTGACGGAACTGACGACGCGTCACCATGGACCATGGGGCCCGGGGAACTCCTGCCGCCCTTCCCATGCTCAAAGAGGTCCACGAGTATTGTTTCAGCTGATGATTGAGAAGTTGTTCAACAAGCCATTTGGCCATGCTCTTGGTCATGATGGCCGGCCGAGGTATCAGTCCAAATAAGATTTCTTGACGGAGCAGGGATCGCCTCCCTTCATCCCTACACGAGTGTGGCGTCCGCCACTTTCTCATCTTCCCAACATCTCTGCCACGCGTCCCACGCTTGAATGTTAATTGGAAGTTCCAAGATTACCAAGGTACTTGTGGACGGCTGGACCTGGACGACCCGCTGGCCGGTCCACACGCGGGAGTCCTGGCAATGTCCACACACGTTTGGCCCGACTACACCATGCCCGAGTCTCGAACCCGCATTCCGTCATTGGGGACCCATCGAACCATCTGTCAAGGGCGGGAGACAGGGACCGGCCACTCATCGTGGCCAGGCCCTGACAATCCCACGCGAGAGACTTTCGAGTTCCTGACCAACGAGACAGAGGATCCGCTCATCTCCCATAGATAACCTGTTTGAGTGGGATTGAGCAGGACCCAAGGGTCCAGTTGGTCTCCACTGATCGTCAGAAGTCACGGCACTTAGTGGCGCAGAATTAATTCCCGAACGACTCTGGAGGGAGGGACTTCGTATCATTTCTCTTCTTATCGTTGTTCGCTCTTGGTCTCTGGCCCACACACGTGCGGCTGCGGCTTCGTGGTACGTATAAATCGCAACTCGTCCAGCCAGCTCTTCCGGGTTTTTCTCCTCCCAAGCCCTCACAGTCACTACCTTGAACAACAAATAAAGACCTATTATCTTCACCATGCAGCTCTTTACCATCGCCGCCGCCCTCGGCCTGGCCTCCATGGCCGTCGCCTCGGTATGTCCAGCTGCTCCTCCCAAACTGAGAGCCCAGTGCCAGATGCTAATCGTCCGCTACAGCCTCCTCACTGGGCTGGTGTGCATCACTCGCACCCAACTCCCAGCTCGACCCTCACCCCGAGCCCCAGCTCGACCCCCACCCCAAGCTCCAGCGCCATCCCGAGCTCCAGCGCCACCCCCAGCGCCAGCCCGAGCCACTCCTGCAACTACCCCCCGGGCTTCCCTCTTCCCTCCGACGCTCCCTGGAGCCTGCCTCCTCCTTGGCAGACCGGATGCCCTGGTGAGGGTCACGGCCGCTAAGCGGGTGAGCCTCCTCGGCAACCAGGAGTTGCCAATTGAGCCATGACATCCGTTTAGACCTCGATGGGAGGTGTTGCCCATGGCGGGGCAACTTTTGTGTATCTAAGCTATGGTATTAGCTAGGGCTTTGACGGACTTCACTTCTTTCATTCGTTCGTTATACAACAATATACTTTGCTAAATTGGATATAGTCTATATCCATGGCTCGCGTGCGTAAGAGAAGATGATCCGTACGAAATATTGACGAGTAGTATATGTATACCGAGAATCCCGGAAATATCAAACAGAAATTTCTTCCCAAAGCGACTTCACCGGTGTGTCGAATGCCTTGTCTGAGTATATAAATCTCCTCAAAGTCACCCGCAGCGCAGGCCAGGACCGATACCATTCTCCGAGTCCGGAAGCGTGGCGTGACCGGAGCAGTGTGATGTATCCGGAACGAATGGTTCCGACTGGAGCGAATGCTCCACCGATATACAGCAGCCAGTGGAGCAAATCGGGGTGCTCGGACCAGATTGAGTCATTATTCGACTGCTGCAGATTGCGCAGGAGCTGTGAGGAAATGTGGGACTAGGATTGATGGTCAGTAGACTACGGTCATCTGCAGGAAATGAAAGAATTGGATTCCTTACAGGAATAACTAAAGCACACCAAACCGTGCAGCAGAGCATGACCGAACATATATATGCTGCTAGGTGACAGCATTCCTGCACCAGGGAGGATCGAGGTAAGGACATCAGCCTAGATTGGATAGAAGCGGTGTGATTATTGATCTGCATCATCAGCATCGCATCGCCCTTCATATAGTGTGTGGCTTGTCGGATGCATTGGAGGGCATGCAAATCCTGCAGAACTTCAATAAGCCCTTCGGTGAGCAGGTCAGACCGTGCCTGGAATCCAGGTGGCAGCCGAAAGAAGTTTGGAACGAACGGATCCCTTGTCCAGCGAAGCTCAGCAAAGGTGGTATGATCGTATCTGCGACGAGAGCCGGCTAAGATTGAGCAATTGAGGTCTTGCCTGTGGTAGGTGTGAGATCCAATCAGAGAGATACGATGTGAGAGCTTACCAAAATATGGCCCTCTTGATCCCTGGGGTGAGATATATGCTTTTTTCCTGACAGAGGGTAAGTACCTGTTGCACTGCGGCCATGTGAAGTTGGACGTGAGATGTCATTCCGAGCCGAGCCTAGAGACTTAGTATTAGCCGGCGCAGTTCGTCGGGGCTGAACTCCCTACCTCCACCCCGGCAAGGAGTAAAATGGCCCCAATAGTTCGTTCTGAAGCAGCCTCGCTCAGGGAACTCATCTTCTCACGGATATAAGCGATTGCTTGACCCTGATACCTAAGACATTCCCGGTCAATGCTACCTCCAGTTGCCGCGAAGGCCAGGGAAAGCATCACAGCATTCAAGAGAGCGGGGTCATCGAAGCTGGCTCGGAAGACGGAGCGGAAGTTCTGGAAGGCAAGCTCTTCTGCGATGCTGAAAACTGGCTCGGGAGCCTGCCTAGCCTTGTCTGGCACGAACTTGTAAGCCTACCAGAGATGATTTCCGAAACATTCTGAGAAGCTTACAATCGCCGAGTAGTGATTGCAGTCTTGACGAATCCACAGCCAGGGTTTCGAATGGATCCAGGGTCCCTGCAGATAGAGACACAAGTGGGCCGACTAGCGCCTTACATTCGTTTACCTCCTTCTCCGGGCTAGTCCTCAGAACTGATACTCGGAAGTTTTCCCTTGACTTCCGCTCTCGCTTTCGTTTGATTTCCAACGCTCGCTTTACAGCGTGTGAGCGCGCTTGACGCCTTTGGATCCGGTCCTTTGGGCCATCGGGGCCCTGGACAGAGACAAACTGGAATTTGCCGGACGATACCATAGTGCCTGGAGTGCTTGGGTGGAAAGGCTGTCTATCTCGCTGTTCAGCCAAAGGAGGGCATGGGCAGCTGACAAATCGGCTGGGCCGAAGCGCGCTAAACTAAATCGGGAAGTATCTTGTTTCCCGATCCGGAAATACCTTGCCCCCTCGTCGGCTTCACTATCAAAGGTGCACGGCATGTTCTTCAACCAGAAGTATCTCACTTCCACCTTAGATTAACTATAACCCCATTGCGTGACCAATTTGTCAGCCTATTCTAATATCATGGCCTATAAAATGTTCGACTTGCAGTGCATAAAGATGCTCAAACCAAGTGACCACTACACGCCCAGTCCTCTATTTCTCTCTTCACATACCCGTTCCTTGCCATGGCCGAAACACGCCTTTTCAAGCCGCTCAAAATCGGCAACGTGGAAGTCACGCATCGCATTGGGATGGCCCCACTCACTCGCCTCCGGGCATCCGACAACCGCGTGCCCGTGCCGATGATGAAAGAGTACTACAGCCAACGAGCCTCTGTACCAGGCACCTTGATCATCAGCGAGGGCACCTTTATATCACCATCATCTTGCGGGAATTTTCCCAATGCACCCGGCATTTGGAGCGATGAGCAAGTAGAGGCGTGGAGGACAATCACCGATGAAGTCCATGGCAGAGGGTGCTTTATATTCTGCCAGATCTTCGCGGCGGGTCGTGCGGCAAGCGTGGAAGTTGCGCAGAGAGAGGGAGTCAGTATTGTCGCGCCAAGCGCTATACCGATTGACGACAACGCACCGGTACCGCGGTCAATGACTCGAGAAGAGATCAAGCAAACCATTCGGGACTTCGCCACGGCTGCAGAGAACGCAATTCGTGCCGGATTCGACGGAGTGGAATTCCATGGCGCAAATGGGTACCTTGCCGATCAGTTTCTCCAAGATGTTAGCAACACGCGCGATGACGAGTACGGCGGGAGTATAGAAAACAGATCTCGTTTCCTTTTGGAAGCCATGGCGGCCATCGGTGATGCTATCGGTCCGGAGCACCTGGGGCTCCGTCTAAGCCCTTGGAGCCGATTCCAGAGTATGCGGATGGCGGATCCGATCCCACAGTTTAGTGATATCATCAACGGGGCTAGCCGTTTGGGACTGGCGTTCCTTCACCTGGTGGAGTCACGAATTTTTGGCGCCAGTGACTGCGAGAGCAATGAGCAGTTGGACTTTGCGTACAAGATATGGAATGGCCCTCTCCTTGTTGCAGGGGGGTATAGCCCGGCTAGTGCGCGGAAGCTTGTGGATGAGGATTATCCCGACAAGGATATAGTAGTCATCTTCGGGAGAAACTTCATCTCCAACCCAGACCTGGTGTATCGGATCAAGGAGGGTCTGGCCCTTGCTGCATACAATCGCAGTACTTTCTACGTTAGTCACTCGCCTGTCGGTTATATCGACTATCCTTTCGCCCAAGGTATTCAACGAGCGTGATGACTCAGATGCCTGCTACTGGTCGACTCAATGAAGACTCTTCTGTGCTCATGAGATAATGAGTTCCTCAGCCAAGAGAAGATCCGCATGAAAGATACCTCTGTCGGTTGAGCAGTCATACGGTTTGGGCTACACTATTGTCCTGCATTCAATGCCCAACGCGCTGGTGATGAGTCGACGTGCTACGGTGGTGAAGGTGCCTGTGGTGGGCATGTGTTTCATGCATGCAATGCGTTCTACTTGGTCTTAGAAAGATAAATATTGTAGTGATTTTCTGACAATATAGAAAACAGTTGACGAAACCCACTAAACCAGCTATCTTGTGCTTTAATGCTATCACTCTTCTCTAATTTAAGTGATAATCAAGAGGTTTATATAGCCTCTTATCTAAGTTGTGGAAAGTTGACCAACAAACAGTACATGTAGATCCATATTAATGCTCAAGATCTGAGCTTTCTCCGAATTCAGACTTTGCCAGTGGTGGGTGGATTATGTGAAACAAGATTTAAACCTTCCTTCCTGTTACCATAGTCTATATTCCCCTCTGGGTGTTATGCATAGGACCTTGATTCGCGATGCATTGCCAATTATTGCCCTCCAAACCTCCACGCTCTGTATTACTTCGGCAACCCCGGAATATATTCGCGGATCCCCCCAGGACTTCCTCCACCCGGCACTCTCGGACCTTGCGAGCAGCTGGGATATGCGGTGAGAGCAACAGAAATTCATGCTTGTCAGGCATTTCGTGGTCCCAAGTACTTCGTGATAAGGCGAGAAATCCCCTGATTGGCAGAAGTATCCTGCGCCCTGGCACAGTCAGAGCCGATCGCTGTGACCACAATATTCTTCATTGAGCACATGATTCAGTTTGGGATCCGCAGTGAGTCATAAATCGTCAATTAGCCAATTTCCTGAGTCAAGGCTGGAGAGCCGGGTGCTTGTGGTTGGTGGCCTGATCATCAATCTCGCAAGCCACACTATAAAACTCTGCCTTACGGCGGATGCTCGGAACTAGGGTTATTTCAAAACCTCCTATTGGAAGTCAAGGGCTTTTCCCTTGCTGCACCAATATTTGAGACGATAGACTTATCCGACTGATGGGTGGGGTGGTCGGGTCGGGGGATACAGCAGACAGGGGTTTGAAAAGCTGAGGGGGTGTTCGAAACCAGAGCTGAAAAACAGCTTGGTGTAGAATTGAAACCTCAGTATCACAAATCTGAAGCAGTCTTCAGGCCCATATCAAGAAGGGAATTCCAAAGTTAAAAAGAAGATTATGTATTTTACCGATGCCTTAGGTGCCTATAATCGAGAGAAAAACATCCTTTTAGATCTTCTTTAGGGGTAAACAGGAAATCAGGGTTTCAAGGCTGATGGACGGTTGGAAAACTTTTTTTTTTCCAAACCTGCTCAGCAATATTCAAACCCTGTTCTCCTGTAGCCCTGTCGGGGAGGAGGAGCATGTCGGGGAGCGGAACAACGGAGACTTTTTAGCAGCAGACGCTGCGAGTTTCTGACAAATTGATATCAGGACAGCATATAAAGGACACAAATTGCACTTTTAGACAGGTGGGCTTCAATTCTTTATAACTTCGTCAAGAGATTTAATACTTTTTTTTCTCCTCTTTTTCCCCCCCCCGCGCATGCCTCTTTGCTCACTCCTACCGCCAAGTAATATTTGATCCTCTTTATAATGGCTACCTTATCTCTGCAAGGGCAGGAGACTGCATCGCAACATACCAAAATTCCACCACCAAGGCATGGCGATGGTAAGTAGGTCTCAAAGACATGATGCAAAAGCTGCGGCTTCTGTGTGCGTTGGCTCACTCATACAAATTCAGACCTAGGTTCTGCACAGACTACTGAAGACGAATATGTTTATATCGCTGATGGCTACCCCATGATTCGGCGGATCATCTTCATCATGGCAGTGTGTTCATCCATGTTCACAAATCAATCGGGCCTCAGCAACAGTATCACAACGCTCGAACTAATCGGAGAGTCCTTTGGTGTCACCGACCCTGGGAAACTCTCGTGGGCAATCGCTGGCTACGGCTTGACCCTAGGCACATTTGTCCTGATTGGAGGACGCTTGGGTGACGAGTTTGGAAACAAGGCAATCTTCGTCCTTGGTATGGGCTGGCTTGCTCTGACCAGCATGATGGCAGGAGTCTCTGTCTACTCCAGCTACCCCGTCTACGTCCTTGCCCGTGTCCTGCAGGGCCTTGGTCCCGCCCTAACCGTGCCTAATGCACTTGCCATTATGGGCAAATGCTTCTCCCAGGGCCCTCGAAATATGGCGTTCGCATGGTTTGCTGCAACAGCGCCCATCGGTGCGATGGCAGGCTTCGTCTTTGGGGCCCTCTTTGCCATGACTTGGTGGCCATGGATTTACTGGAGTCAGGCCTTGGGGGTTTCCTTTCTCTTCGCCCTCTCTATCGTTGCGATTCCAAACACGCCCGTCGAGGGTGAGCGAAAACAGCGACGAACGATTCGCGAGACCCTGGACCGAATTGATCTCCTGGGAGGTGCTAGTGGCGTGACAGCTCTGGTCCTGTTCAACTTCGCCTGGAATCAGAGCCTGGTCACGACGTGGGATGAACCTTATGTCTATGTATGCCTGATCCTCAGTTTCTTGTTCCTGGCGGCGTTCTTTTACATTGAACTTCGCCTAGCTCGCTATCCAATCCTGCCTGTCGCCGTCTTGACCTCCGACATTGCCTTCGTCTTTGGCTGTACAGCAGCGGGCTGGTCCACGTTCGGTATCTGGGTAAGCACTGGATCTTTGCCCTGAGATGATGCCAAACTAAGAAATGTATCTAGCTTTTCTACGCCATCCGAATATGCCTCAATATCGGTGGCCAAACTCCCATCCAAGTGGCTGCCTGGCTTTCTCCGATCCTCGTCACCGGGATAGCAACAGCACTGGTTGTTGGCAAACTCATCAACAAGGTCCCAGCCTCATCGATCATGTTGTTCGCAATGGTTTGCTACTTCCTCACCTCCCTTCTCATGGCCCTGCGACCCGCCCACTCGACATACTGGACCTACTTCTTTTTCGCCACCATCATCGCCACCTTCGCAATGGATTCATCGTTGCCTGCTGCCACGATCATCTTCGCGAACGCAGTGCCCCGACAGTACCAGGGCATGGGATCCAGTGTGGTCATGACGGTTGTTGTGTATAGTATTTCGCTTGGTCTTGGTTTCGCTGGGACCATCGAACTTCAGATCAATAATGGTGGACGCACCGAGGCGGACTTGCTTCGTGGGTACCGGGGTACGCTCTGGTTTTCTGTTGGGTTGACGGCATTCGGCGCTATTCTCGCACTTATCTTTCTGCTCAAGGATCATCGAAGACGAAAGTTAGCTGAGAAAAGAGGAAGAGAAGGAGGCTGAACGGTGAGGGGACCACGCATCGGTCATTCTTTGAAGACCCCAAGCATGATCGGAGGGTTTGATTATATCTACAATGGGTATTTAGACTAGTGAGATAGAAAATGCCGGAGTGTGTGATGGAATTTGGGTGGCGGATAACAGACGGCGCGCGAGGATGATAAGATGTCATGCCATAAAATTTACAACGGTTACACAAACTGCCAAAATTCCAGGTTACAGGTCACTTGACCCTTCAAAAAGTTCACGCGCCGGCCCCACAGGGCTTGGTACACCCAACCGGCGCCTCAACTTTTAAATACAGGACGCTTTCCTTTGAATTTTCTTGTGTCCTCCTAACTAGTCTGAATTCATCTAATGTTTCCACTTCCTGATTAAATACCGGCCTGGGAAGGAGAACACACTGGCCGACGCCCTGTCACAGCCCAATGGAATGCCTGATAATAAGGATAGTCGAACGACGGTGATGCTACAACCTGAATGGTTGGAGGAAGGAGTTCTACTATGGTCAGGCCATTCTGAGCACGGTGCTCGAAATGAGTCCCAGGCAGATGACTCCCCCCTACCCCTGGTTTAGTAGAACAACCCGTGGGAGTTGCTGCGATGGAGGAAACCCTACAGGTTGTGGACCATGTACTAATGGCCAACGTATCAGCCCTGAGCTTGAGCAATAGCACAAAAAGACGTGTTCTGGAGACCTAAACTGGCGGATCAACATAGAAGGACGGCTTCTATTTCAGGACTAACTAGCTATTACAGAAGAAGGAGATCTTATTGCCCAACTACTTAATGAAGTGTATCGTCAAGTCTCTACAGCCCACGCAGGCGTAGCAAAGACAAAGGCCCTAGTCAAGAGACGTTATTACTGGCCGACATGGAACCATAATGTTGCCCGTTATGTTGACAACTGCCTAGTCTGCAAGAGAGCGAAGGAACCACGCAATCTGCCCCCAGGCCTTCTACAGCCACTACCGATCCCCGAGAGACCATAGCAACACATCTATATCAATTTTAGATTGTTCCCCAAATTGAAGAGTAGAAATGATGCAGCCGTTATTACAGTCTGTTGTTTATCAAAACGGTCCTACGCGATCCCCTACAAGAAGACTGTAACTGCCAAGGAGATAGCATGGCTGTATATCACATACATCTACCCCTAGGTAGGACTTCCGGAATCAGTCGTCCCAGACCATAGAGGTTAATTTGTATCTGAATTCTGGGGCGAGTTCTGCAAGATCCTTGGGATCCAGATCAACCTTACTTCCAGTCAGCATCCCAAGGCCAACGGACAGGTTGAGGTCGTGAATCAATAGAGTGCCCAACATCTATGGCCCTTTATCTCATACTACTAGAACAACTAGGACAAATTACTGCCAATGTTAAACCTCTCGGCTGCATGCCTGGTTAGTAAGAGCACTAGAGTATCACCTTTCTTCATTAAATGGGGTTACGAACCGCGCATGTCGATTAATTAGGAAACTGCCACACCATCGATAATGCTCCAAAAGGCCCCTAATTGTGAAGAGGCACAGCAGATGGTGCGCCGTATACATGAAGTGTGGAAGTTTGCTTAAAGAAGCATGTAGATTGCATAGCAAAAGATGAAGATCTATATGGACCATAAGCGCTGCAGTGACCTGTTTGAAGTAGGCAACGAAGTAATAATTACTACAAAAGACTGGAATATTACCAGGCCGAGCTGGAAGCTTGCAGACCAGGTACCTGGGCTGTACAGGATCTTAGAGAAGGTCGGTCATTTATACCAGCTAGAGCTTCCCGATAGCATCAAAGTACACTCAGTATTCTCGCCTAATAAGCTTCGCCGTGCAGCTGCTACAGACCCCCTTCCTAGCAGATTCTAGACCTTCAGGGACCAATTACAGTCAACAATGAAGACGAATGGGAAGTGGAGGAGATTACCACAGTCCGCCTACATAGGAAGAAACTGCAATACAAGACCCGCTAGACTGGTCACGACCTAGATGACTGCTGGTATCCTGCTAGAGACTTTATAAACGCGCCCAGGAAAGTTGCTGATTTCCATACTCAGTATCCTCAACTGCCTGGCCCGCCCAAATGGTTGAACGAATGGTTGCAGGCTGCAGAGGCCGACGAATTCTTACAGCAGAGATAACAACTTACCAATAAGGAACGCAGCGGATATAGACTACTTAGCATGTTTTCACGCAATTGAGGACAATTGCGGTCGTATACCGGGGGGTTGTCACGGCCACCCTACCGAGATCTCAGTGAATACCGTGACTGTAGTGTATACAGATCGGGGTGTAGTGACGGACCAACTACCTTCCCAATTGGGTTAGTCTCGCTTTCGGAGGCCTCTTAACCCACAACACCTTCCTGTATCGACAGCTTCTCTTTTCTTTTTCCTCTCTACGTTTAGAATTTCTACAAATCCTACCGATTAGTTTGATCGCTTGAGACAACCGTAATAATTCCCATAGCTCCCATCAAGTTCACTCATAAGCCAATAATACATTCAAGGGCTGAGCCTCATTCGGATCTACCCAATAATTCGGAATGAAGCGGGTCTTAAACAAAATGATCAATTCCCGCTTATCGTGAACCCTCCACAATCACCGCTATGGTTTTCGTAGGGACCCAAGGGGCGGAATATTCCCGAGATACAGGGCATTGAACGGCAAAAGCCCTTAGGGGGGATGATATTATCACAAGGATCTCATGTGCATGTCGTGGTAGATAGCGTTTTCGACATGAATGATTAATATGAAAGAAAGCTGCAGTCGACAGTCGGAAACCCCAAGGGTGGATTTCCCTGGGGATGTTTAGGAATAGTTACTCACCAGGGTTTATTGCACGCGGACATCGAGCGGCTCGTCTGCTCCAGACGAAATCACCCAAGACCCGTTACCGGTGTCGCTCCATGGAGAGCCGCCGGAACTCCCGGTGGACCCTGACCTTAAAACCATAATCCACGACACATTGTCAGGATCCGATCACTTCTCATCGTTCTGTGACGCCTAGGCGATCATGAGCACCCTTTTAGGTCAGATATGGATATATGCAGCCCAAAACAAGTGACAATTACAGATATGTGCCATGCTGGCCTGAGAGAAGTTCCCTAAACCCCGACTAGTAGGTCTTCATAATTCTTTATCTCATTGTATTTCTCATCCCTCCTGTATAGCTCGTTACGCAACTCCTTGATCTCCGCTCGTAATTTAGAGGCCTCGACATATCTAGCTTGAATCTCCTGATGTAGATACTTATGAGAGTTTTTTAACTTTTCGCGAAGACCTCTAGAATCCTTCGCAGAATAGTGCCCGTTTATGTTGGCCAGAACGAATGTCGCTTGAATTGCTACCTATCGTGAGTGTCGGCCTACTAGAGAGGTTGTGTGATCACGTGACATCGGCTAGTTGTCGGATTAAGGGTTGATCCGATGGGGTAGCTCAACGTTTTGACGTCAGGTTGAATCTTGGTAGAATTGTGTGTATTCTCAAGGTCTGTTTTGGTGCGAGGGCCCTTCAGGGGCAATTCGTGTATAATAGTAATTCCGGCCCGACGCAATACCCGATTAGGTAATCCGACAGTATCCACATTCGAGGGGCGGCTGCGGTCTCAACAACCTGGAAAATAGCGTAGCCACGACGTAGATGTCCCAGCATTCTTAGCAGCAGCAGAATGACTTCACCTGCCATTCAATAGGTGAAGGATGCGCTGGACTCAGCACACCCTTCTCAATTTTCAACCGTGGGGGTTTTTGGCGGCGAAGTGTTAAATTCTTGTGGTTATCTCCAGCTCCTTGTAGCAGTGGGGCTCTCACTCACTGTGTATGTTGCATAGATACCCGCAGCTTAAGATAATATATCATGTTAACTTGAAGTAGAAAATGAAGAGTCCACAGATGCTCCGTACAACTTTATATTCAGACCTTTGCAGCTGGCGTCTCTTCTGCGGTCTTCGACCGACGGATTGCATTTGTTATAGAGTAGATATCGTTGTATACCCGGCTGGACATTTAAGTTTGCTTCCTCCGTATTATTAAACCTGCATGGTACCTCATTAAGGGGGTTAGGATGTCAGGAATACTTGCTGATGAAGAGTGATATAGTATAATCCAGGGGAAGGCATCCCTGAACTTCCAATATTATATTGGGCAGCCCGGTTTCAGTTTCTTCCCCGTGTAGGACCGACAAGCAGATCTCCTCGACGGAGAATTAACTCATGGCTATTCACCCATGAGCTCTCTGAAGTACGCTTGGTATGGACGGAAAATATCGGCTCTCCAACTAGACTTCTGCACCTAACTGGTACCGTATATTTGGAAATATAATTTTGACATCAGTATCAATCACGCTATGACGACTTGAGTCTTCCGGTTGCAGGGAGGCGTTATGAAAATGCTAAGTATGACGTCTGCAAATGTCAATTTCATATGATCACTATGACGGCTCGCGGCCTCTGGTCGCATGTGAGGTTATGTCTAGAACGTTCTGCTCTTGCAGACAAGAAGGGTATAAATAGATGCTCAAGTCTCTCTCATCCCTTAGACTTTCTTGCCCGGTCTACATCAACCACCTGAGTCTATTAAATCACCCATCAAAACAAATTCATCACCAATCACCACTATGCAGTACATCAGAATGGCGACAGACAAGCTCTCCTCTTCGGATCCCGCTCCTAATGATCTCGCAGTGGGAGTCATCAACCCCTACGCAATGGTGGAGGCTCTCCTCAACCGTCGAATCCGGTGGAATTCGCCCGAGTCGGCCAAGGTCATCTCCGATACGTTGCAGACAGATTATGATGAGCTCTTCGACATGAACTTCAACTCGGTCCTTCATGCTGGGTTGAGGTTCAATGACAAGGAGAACGCAGCCGAAAGGCTCTCAGGCCGGGATATACACATCTTGACTGGAGAAGACATGGAGACTCCTCCCCTGAGCAGGATTGAAAGAGTAGATGATCTTCATGACATCGGCTTGAAGGAGATTGGTAACATTAGGGTGAAACACGCGTGGATCCAAAATGGGAAGGTGAAACTTGTGCTCAACCCGGAAAAGGTCGGCGACGCGAAACGGCTCTCCAATACGAACGTGACCGAGTCTATTGCCGAACTAGCGACTCCCTTCAGACGGGAGAAGAAGGAATGGAGTCCGCCTACGAGCTCTTGGCAGCATATGGAGAGAGCACTCAAGCGTGACACTGAGTTTAACGAACCGGTGCAGGGGGCAGTGGGCAACAGCTGGCTGATTGCAGCTTTGTCTGCTGTGGCCTGGTCTGATCCCGCCCGCATCGAACACCGTATGCGCCGCACAGGTAGAGGCGAGCATGAGCGTGTCATGGAAATCCAGTTCTACAGCAAAGGAGGGAACAACGATGCTCCTACGCGCAAAGTGGAAGTTACGGATGACCTCGTCACCAATGACTCCTACAATCAGCTGGTATACGCCCGTTCAAGCGACAACGGAGAGATCTGGCCGTCGCTGTACGAAAAGGCCTACGCCAAGTGGATCACTCGCGACTCGTCCGATCACCCGGACGTCACCCAGACGGCCTTTGGCGACCCAGTGAAGGCAATGGCTCAGCTCAATGACAAGAATCCTCACTACTATTTCACTAGGTCTCGTGATAACGAGGATCTGGCGGGAATTGTTCGGGCCAATTCCTTCAGCTTCAGAACCATCAATCCCATGGCTGCTTGGACTTACGGATCAACCAAGGCTTATGAAGGAAGCAATCTTGTCTCCAATCATGCTTATGCGGTCCTGGGCTGGGCTACCCAGGGTGAAAATCAATATATCATCCTGCGCAATCCCTTCGGTGTTACTGAGCCAGCGGCATTGAGCACCTACCCTGGCCTCCGGAGCGTCATTGACGCCCGCTTCTGGAGTCCCATCGACTCGACTGACGATAGGGGTGTCTTCGCCTTGGAAGCTTCGGCCTTCAAGAACTATTTCGCCGGTCTGGGCGTAGCAAAGTAGACATACATGGAACTCGCCCGTGTGGATGCAATCCGCATGACGATGTACTACTTGTTGTCTGAGCATTCTAAAAGTCTTGTGTTTTACTGTGTTCTGCTAAAAACTGGCTTTAAAACTGTGTGCGTTCTCTTCTTTTGGTATCTCTTTTTCTCAGCCAGAACGAAGTTGATTGATGTGGAGATAACACAGCAGACCAAAGCGTCACTTGACGTTCTGGTGCAGCAGTCGAGAGTACACACTGTCCGAGGTTTTTTGGGACGAGCTTAGTGCCATTTCAATGGAGACGAATCGAATGTCAACTCGCGAACAGAGTTTAAGTGAGTTTCCTTAGCGCCTTCGGGTCGCTGAAGGAAACGACATTCTTGGTGCTCAGCTGTGGGTTTCTTAGTTTATGCACATAAAAATGGAGTGGTAGGCTTTTGAAGGGTCTGCTAACCGACGCTACTATCATCTCTAAAATGGGCGGCGGTATGTGTAGCAACGTCTCAAACGGAAACGTAGGTACGCCGGCAACCTTTCCCTAGAAAACACCAGCCCCTAGAATTGCGGTTGTATGTGACCTGCGATTGAAGCTACAGCCGAAAGGCCTACTTCATAACGGAGGGTTTGTGGGTGCCAATCTATCACTTGGTTTATCTTGCGGGTCGTTGAAGTGTTGAACATAAAGTCTGTTTTATCTCCCATTTTGAGTCACTGTAATATGATTCAACTCTTGTCGACGGCGTTGAATACCATGGTTATAGTTCTTGGGAGATTGCAATTGCGGTGAAGGTCGTTAGGCACACCTTGCAGCCGCTGAGTGGGATGTACGTTTGATATATAATGATATCGCTGCCCCTGTCAATAAAACTGTAAAAGAATTGTTGGGGTGAAATTACTTGTTTTACGGTCACACTCTACTTTGCACAGCATTATACTGGCACAATATCAGACCAGACGCATTCATCCATGTAAGTATAACTTTGAGTTCAGGCGGAAACTACTGCTGACCAGGAATAGCGAAAGAATCATGTCAGGTTTTCACGAAGCAACGGAGACCCATGCCTTGCCGCAGGGGCCTTATAGCGCACCCCCTTCCGGCATGGAGGCAAGCTTAGATTGTATCTGGAGCCCCCTTGAGCTTTACGATTCGACTACGTCCGATGCTGCGGCTAAAGTGAAATTACCAACCGACGCCCGGCTCGGTGGAAGAAACTGGGGCATCCTAAATTTCCTGATCCATAAAATTATGGCACCACTCTCTATAGTATTTCGCTCGGTCTTGGTTTCGCGGGGACCATTGAGCTTCAGATCAATAATGGCGGACGCACTGAGGCGGACTTGCGGCGTCGGTGTAAGACAACAGCAAGTCGGTTCCGATGTCCTCGCTTTACTAGCCATTAATAGAAGAAGCGGTAGGCATCAACAATAGTGATATAATCGCATCCTTTTACCAGATAGATTATGTCTTCCTGTGTTGGTATAGGATAGAGGTCGGGTATTGTCTCGCGGTTGGCTCCTCGAACATCAACAACTACTCTTCCTTTCTGTTTGGTGCCGGTTGTACCATCAGAAGCAGCTCTCCAGATGACAAAAACTGGATATCCAGACAGCGTATATCCCTTTATATAAGATACCTTCTTCTGCTGATGCAAGGGGTCGAAAGTTTTGTCGATAAGTTCACGATCTTTAGGACCAACGTGATAGACCCTAGGACGAGGGATACACTCTTCTCAGCCTTCTTTTAGTGGTATTTCCATCCACTGATCTTTTGGGAATGTTCACTTGTCCAATTGTTTCGGCAGGGTGGTAAATCATTCATCGTACTGTCGTGCTAGGCCTCAGTCTCAGCGGACACTCGATATGCTGTAACATATTCGGAATCCAATACAGTCCCTAGTCTGACATGTCATGCGACAAGAACTGGCTGGTCAGACTTGTTGATAGCTTCGACGAAAGAGAATTCATGATCAACTAGATGGGCGTAGACCGCGAATCCATTGTTTTTATCATTGCCTGGGAGCTTTTCAGAAGGTTCGAAGACAAAATCTCGGTCTTCAGGAAGAGTAGTTCGAAGCTTGATCGGGACTTTGCCCCCGTGAGTGTAGTGGTATGACTACCTGCTTGCTTGAAACTACTAGAGCGTTTTCAATCCTGTTCGTGGATCGGAAAAGTGAGATTTTGACATGACATAATCGAAGCAGTGGAAGGTTCAAAGTCAAAAACAAATCCTTCCCGGGCCAGAACTTCTGTGCCAACCAGCATTACTGGCTGAAGTCCTTCAACAAGATGAGCCTTGATCTGAATCTTTGCAAATCCATGGCGTTTGGTGGTTGAATCATCGGTACTATTGTTGCATAACTGCGTAGAAGGGAATTCTCCGGGAATATATAAGTTGAATAACGCTACCTGATCTGTTGTGTGTCGAGATCCTATGCCCTTGACGGTGATTTCGTCACTGGTCTTTTCAATGCGAAGGTCTTTTATCGATCGGGCAAAATCGGCGTCGATTATAGTCCACAAACATCGGGAATCTAGGCAGATGTCTCTATATTCTTCAGCTGAATTTAGTCCAATGCTAGCTGCGACGCTACGGTAGGATCGTAGGAGTTGACAAGCATCTTCAGAAGTATTTGGATGTCAATTGGACTCAACAATCTGGACAGATGATATAAGGGCCGTTGGGATAGTTTCAATAGTCTTAGCGGGAATCGCGCAAGGGAAGTGTTGGTGTAGTTTATTATTTAGCGAGAAGCCTTCGCCGCAGTCCTGGCACGTTGTGACCCTCGGTTTGACCGGTTCGACTTCGGTTTCGAAAGCATGAGCATAGAACGCAGGAGGTGCTTGGTCATCGACTTCAGCTTCAGCGACATTTGCTTCTCCCTGCTCCATAGGTGTATCATTCAATTCCTCGATACGACCGTTGCTAGCGACATCGTATTGATTATCGTTGGCGTAGTAGGCGTCATGATCTATAGGTCCGCATCTGTAGTCATACGGATCAACCCAACAAGCTTGGTCGTCAAATTATTCAGGCGGCATCGATATCTGAGCGTCTTCAACAAGTGTCACCGCTGGTTCCTTCTGCAGCATACACTCGAGCTCCATTTCGTTGGGACTGTTGAGGCTGTTGCTGTCGGTATGAATTCCAAGGCTGTCGTCCACCACGATTTGATGGATTTCCACGGTATTGATTAGAATTCCTGGAGTACACGCCAGTCTAACCATTCCCTGCCATTATTTGCCGTTTCTGATCGTTGTTCAGACGATTCTATTGCCACGATGTTTGGTTCGACCATGGCTTGTACGTCTGCTGTCCGTACTGGACTTGAGCTTGGCCGCAGTATATTCCCAGGATACAGCTCGGCATTCGGTTGGAGTAACCGTTTGACTGGTATCGGGGCTGCGGATAGTACGGCGAATAGGTCTGCGTATATGGACTAGTATAGGTATTAGCACATTGTGGTTGGTAACTCCAATTGGGGCCTTGGTAGGAGGTTCTGGGGCCGGTAATACGGTTGGAAGAGCAATTCCGGGCCTTCTTTCCTTCGCTATACTTATTGGTTATGTTTTGCCAGAGATACTGCTTTTCTTCAAGCTTCTCTAGGAACTGAGCTAGACTCATAGAGGGCTCAGGCATTGGTACGTCCCACTGGAGGTTCGGTTCAAGGCGATTCCAAATCATCGACATCTTATTGAATAGAGATATGATTTCGACGGTGCGACAGTGTCGAATAACATCTTCAGCAAAGCTCTGGGAGTTTCCTTGGCTCTAACATCGGAATAACCGTAGCGTAGTTAGTTTGTGTAGAGCTGCTTGGGGATTAGGTTTAAAGCGTCTTGCTAGCGATGTTAGCCAACCTGCTTCCATAGGAGCAGTCCGTAACGCCAGCTTCTCCAAGTTAATTGAGCAGTGAACCAATTCAAAGCAGCGCCTCGGAGACAGGCTTGTATGTTCGCTTTTACCATATCCTCTCCCTTGTAGGATATGATATCGCGGATACGATCGACAAAGACATTAACATCCTTGTGATATGTAGCGTTGCTGACTTGCTTGTTAGCGACGTCATCCACCATATCAGGCCAGAAATATCCTATTTCTTCGGTCTTCCAGTATCCGGTGAAACCACTGCCGTTACCGTTTCCATTGGCGTTATTTCCATTCCTTGGGTTGTCATTAGCATTGCTTTGAGCTCCGGATGGTCCGCCACCACCGCCTCCGCCGGGATCCTTCGGATCAGGATCATTTCCTGGTCCCTGACGGTGGCTGCTATGGTTCAAGCGCTGTTCGAATTCTTCGAGACAGCAATTCGTGCTCTCCTGACTTTGTTGAATCAGGCGAAAGAGGCGTTGCTATTCGTTCGAGCTCTGGTTCGTCTGGTCGTTTGATGCGTGGTAAGATGGCTAGCACCGCGTCTCATCCGGATAACGGCTCATACCGCGGGAGTTGGGATGGAGGATCGAAGTCAACGTCGAAAGTCAAGTCTTTAGGACGCTTAGGTTGTTCGAACGGTGGTTTTTCCCGTGCCGTTTTAGGTACATTTTGATACGCTGAATCTGACGACACGTCAATCGTGTCTGTTGGTTCGTTAATATACTTGATGGACGGTAGCACGGTGGCTACGGCCGGTGAGAACGTCCTGGGGATCTGATAGGAAGCACCTCTGACGGTTGAAGGAGGTTCGGTGAGGGGATCGGCGGATGATGAAGTTGGAGTTGAGGAACGGCCTAGGTCGGTAAGACCACTGCTCAGTGCGGCTCGTTCGGATATGTCTTCAGAATGGTTGGTAGCTTCACGTTCCTATGGGCTCGATTCATGTGATGGTCGTACGGCACGTGACTTGCCTTTGGTGTCGTGCAGGCAACTGATGAACGAGATCTCGATTTTCCAAGCGGTCTGGTACCCTCTGGCGCCCAGCGATTGGCGCGGCAACGCGACGAGTAAGCTTTTCTCCGTAACCGCTTCCACCCCAACTGCCACTCCAGTGGTCCAACACAACATCCCCTCGCCGGAATCCCCTCGCCGGAACTGCGGGAGGTGACTACACATCCCCCGAAGTGCAGTGTCGATCGTGCAGTGTCTGGGGGATGGGATTTTGGCGGGGTGAGGTGAACTTTTAGCGCGGTGACGCGAGCCATATTCTGCAACACAACACCCAGAGATAGTAACCTTGGAACTTGCAAGACTTAAGTTCTCCGAGGATTCGGACCCACAGACACACAATGCACGATTCTACAGCCTTGAATGATCCGCTAGACTTGCTCGCGGCCCTCTTTTTAGACTGTGAATTGTCGTCGATTCTTGGGTAAGTTTGAATGTTTCCCTTCTGTGTAACGAGGGAACTGCGTTTCTTAAGTCTTTGGCTGACTTTGCCTTCGGAGAAGTAACTCTCGTTAGAAAACTTTACTGAACACCTATGCGGAACTGCCTGGTTCTAACTGTCGAAGCTGCCTTCCAAGGTTTCAGCGATGACGTCTCCCACCATCAACCTGTCTCATATCCGCCCGTTTACTCCGTGTATATGAACGAGCTTGGGCTCAACTAGAGTGCTCCTTCCAGAAGCTTTCTAGCAAGATCTCCGAAAGTACCTGCCTGCCATCGTGGTAGTCCCTCGTCATTTCCCAAATTTCCACTGCTCCTTCCTTAACACTTCGTCTCGTTCACTACTTTATCTCATCTCCGTTCTCGCCAACCTTCAGTTCATCATGTCGTCGTCAACACACGATATGGAAGCTCGCACTTCATCATCCCAGTTCCTGCTCTCCAAGGATCTGCCTCTCGAACATCTGTTACCTCGGCATCTAATACTGTCAACCGCTGAGTCTTCCGACGACGAGGATCCCGAAGGCCTCTCGGAGCACGATCGCGAAATCCTACGTCGAGCTATTAAGGAAATATATTATTTCTCTAAGGGAACAAAAGAAACGGATTTAGTCCTCAAGTTGAACGGAAGAGTTATCGAATCCAATCAACTTGAAGCCGTTCTTGAGGAGACCAAAGTGAGGTACAACCGTCCCGCCTCTAACATTTTGGTACTCAAAGCCATGCCCACGGGTGTCCACGAGTCCGTCCAAGAATTTGCTATTAGAGCCCTCGAAAAACTGCGCTCCCATATCTTGAATCCAGACGAAGCACGATGTCTTTATCCGGCTTGGCGCACGGTTTTACTCCCGGGTATGATCCCGGATGATCCTGATGCGGAAGTCGATCGGGATAATGATCTGGAAGGAAGGGGAGATGAACGGACCCCAGACGCCATGTACGGCTTCCGCCTACATGCCTACCCGCAGTTCCCCGTCGTCTTTGAGGCTTCTTTCAGCCAACCCTATGATAAAGTCCTGAATGTTATGCGCTACTGGCTGACTAAAACTGATGGAGAAACCCGACTTGTCATCATTGTTGATATAAGGGAAGACAGACAGGCGCTGAATCAGCAAAGAAGGAAGGATGTGGTAAAGCAACGGATCGCTCAATTATTGAGAGAATCGGGAAGCCCATTGGCAATGACGAGAAACGACGATATCCTCGAATACCTATCCTCTATCGATGAAAAAACAATGGGATCGTGCAAAAGGAAACCTCTTAGGTCACTTCAATCTCGAGTCCACCCTGAAGACTGGGTCGGACCTCTCCAAGTGAGATTCGAGTTTTGGGAATCTACTACCTCTGGACCTCGAAAGCGCGGAAGAAGCGTGGTATGTTGTAACCCTTGACATAACTTGTTCATGGCACCTGGTTAACAATAAGGGTATTGGAGCTCCTGATGCCCAGACAGACCCGTGCAAGGCTCCTCCCGCCAATTCGTGCTGGTGACTTGATTCCTCCCGAATATCAAGATAGGTTCCCCGGCTTCGACGCATCGCGATCCTTCAGACTTGATCCAAGTGAATACCAAAGTTTACTTGAGGAGGAAATTCCAATGCTCGCTTTCCGTCGCGCCTGTCGATTTCTCTGTCCTGAGAAATATGAAAATTGTTAGCACTGGGAGACTTGGGTTTCTTTTCTTACACTGCCTGAAAGTACTATCATTAGGTAGCTAGCGTTGAGACTCGCCTATGGCGCAGATCAAATTCATTCCAGCAATTAGCTTAGTATCATAATGCCCTCAACATCTACGGAAGTGCAAGTACCCCTCAGATACCCTCGTTGAGAGGCCCCGATCCAGCTGTGTGGGCGCAAGATCGCGCGGTATCTGCACCAGGTGGCTCGCTTCAAGGAGCAGTTGGTGCTGCTATTTGTCCAGCAGCTCGCGTGCCATGTGTGGTTGTCCACTATCCCGCCGCCGCCGCTGGCTGATGATGACCATGATGACCACCACGACGACGACCACGACGACCCGGGAATTTTAACCACGGGGAAAAGACCCGCCGCTGTTGATGCCCCAGGCCACTTTACCACGGTTAAAAAACCCGGGATCTCGCTGGCCACGTGTACGAGCCCGTATATCTGGGGCCCGGACGTTGGCAGTGGCCGCGAGTGGCACGCGGAGCGGCTGCGCGAGGTTGTGTATATCTCGGATGATCTCAAGTTGTTCACCGTGTTCGGTTAGGAGCTTGGACCTGAGGTCCTTCCAGTACTGGCCATCTTTATCGACGTATTCCGGAGCAAACCAAATGAAATCATGAGCAATAATAGAATTGTCTTCCGATACAAAACCATATTCCTGTCCGTGGGGAGGTGGGTTTGGAGTGGCTTTGGAATAGGCTCTGAGACCAGCGCGAATGGTAGGAGCACCGTTAGCAGCGAATCTTGGGGGGCATTCATCATCAACCATGCCAACCAGAACAGAAAGAGCTTTATCAGCGGGAGTAGTATCGATTCTTGGCATGGTAGTAGCGGGGTTAATTTGGAACAGAACGCCGAGAAAGGAGGGAGGGACAGAGGCTGAACGGTGAGGGGACCACGCTTCGATCATTCTTTGAAGACCCCAAGCATGGTCAGAGGCTTTGATTATATCTACAATGGGTATTTAGACTCCTGAGATAGAAAATGCTGGAGTGTGTGATGGAATTTAGGTGGCGCATAATAGACGACTCACAAGGATGATAAGATGTCATGCATAAGCCAAAGACAACCGTTACATTTTCAGTCTTTTCTTTTTCCGACAGAGCAATATATTCAACTCTATCAGCTTTGCTACACTGCCGCAGCATACTTGAGCTGGCTGGTTACAAGGCGTGTTCGGGCTTTCTCGTACCCGTGCCTTGGTCTCGATAGACAGTGCCAGTCTGCCTCACACCTCGAACTCGCCTTTCTATATATATAACTTATCTTCTCCTGTCTTGCAGGTTTGTCCCCAGAGTTTGCTTTTTGACACGAAAATTCAGCCTCATCGGGCGAGTTAGCCCGACCCGATCATCCAGGTGCGGCTGTGCTGTATACGAGGAGGATTCAAGAGCAGCCGAAGCCCCGTCCAACCAGGCGAGTCGAACCAAAAGAAATCTTTCGTTCCTGAGGTCAATTCCCCGAGCTTCCAAACCAAGGATGGGCAGATTTCCACACCCACTCCCAAGGGAGATCTTCCTCCTCATCGCCACCAACCTCGGGGCATTAGAAAGAATCCGCCTCCTCCACGCCCTCCCACTCCTCATCCCCGTCTTCCCGCGCAAATTAATCTTAGAAATAACCAGTGAACCCTGCGCAGACGGGGACGCAAAGACACCCGCAGGGAATATCCTGCACATCCTCGCCCATACCGGCGACATCGCCCTTCTCCGTGCTCTATTAAGATCCCACGATATCCCCGCTGATATAGAAAACGAAAACCAGCAAACCCCGCTCTTACTGGCCGCCGCAGCTGGCCACCTATCCATCGTCAAATTCCTGGCAGACAGGGAAGATGTCAACGCCGACGGGCGCGGGCCGGAAGGAAGGAGTCCACTGTCCTTCGCCGCGGAAATGGGCCACGCCGAGATCGTGAGGTATCTTATTAGCCGGAAGGACGTGCGGCCCGACCAGGCGGATGTCTGGCCGCGGACGCCGTTGCTCTGGGCCGCTTATCGGTGCCGCGAGGCCGTGGTGGAAGTCCTCGTAAGACAGGAGAATATCTTTGGGCTTGCGGATTCCAAGGATCCTAAGGACAAGGCTGTTCTCGAGACAGACCTTGTCGGTCTCAACCGGTGCGACCACTTCAGTTACACGGCGTTTTTGTGGGCTGTTAAGAGCGAGCATGTGGGTATTATGAGGACGCTGATGACGAGGCAAGACCTCGATGTTCGGATGAGGTATGGGCCATATCAGAGCACGGCGCTGTCGTGGGCCTGTATGGATGGGCTCAGGGGGGCTGTGGATGTGTTGTTGGAGAGTGACAGGGTGGTTGAGGGGATCGATGACGAGGATGCGAACGGCTGGACGGCGACGGCGTGGGCTGCGAAGCAGGGGCATATGGATGTAGTCACGCTGTTGGTTGCGAAGAAGACTGCTCTAGCGAAGAGTTGACCTGGACTTGAAACACGCAGTCGCCGGTTCCTTTCATGGGAAGTGAGACTGGGATCGGCTATGAGGGTCTGAATCTGAATCCGATCCCTGAACCGAGTTCCTTGAGATGAGAATTTGTGACGGCGGCGCGCTTCGACCCGGTAGCAACATAATTCTAATCTGTGCTTGTGGATCATTAGCAAGTTCCTGTAGTGACGGCGGCAGTCATGGAGTGATTCGGTCATAAAAGCCGTCGATTCCTGGTCCGTTGAAGCCCACACGCATATTTCTACGTCCGTGATGCCGCGGATTAGTACAAATATCCGGGTCTTCGAGCAGAGTGCGATTTATAACCTCACGAAGACTGTTTGTCAATGAGAATGTCCAGCAAGTGCGGGTAATTAGGGACGCCCATGGCCCTGAGAAGGGTTTCTCGAGGCTTAGCTTGGGAGGAACTCAGGTTGGGTATTGAGAATGCGAAGATGTTCGGGCGGTAGCTGGCCAAGCCTACAGGATACGCGGAGGATGATTCTTCTATACTTGGAGTTTGCAGGGTAATAATATCCTCTGGCTATTTGTCAACCTGAACATCCCCGCTGCTCCGCAAACCATTTGTGATTCATGACGTCCGTGGTGGTAAACCGCTTCGCCGGGTCGAACTCGAGCAGCGCGCGCAGAAGATCGTTAGTACTTTTCAACTCCTCCGGGCTGATATTCTCCCCAAGCAGGTCCGCCAGCAAGCCCTGCAGTGAACGAATAATAGGTACCCCGGCGGCATCGAAGTCGCGGGTCCGTTCCCTAATAACGTGCTGGATCGGCTCTCCGGTTGGTGTAAAATACTTACGCCACGCCGGCCAGTGACGATCTCGGAGAGCTTGATCGGTGGGGAAACCAAGGACATTGTACATATCGACAAAGTGGAGTTCGTCCGTGAGTTCGAGAGCAGAGATATCGCACAGATCGAATAGCGTGGTTCCTGTTATGAACTCGAACACAAGACAGCCAAAGCTCCACATATCCTGCTGAGCCGTGACAGATCGTTGAAACAGCGTTTCTGGACCGCGTAATGAGAAGGGAGGGGCGGGTGTCGATGGTGGGGATGTAGTAAGGAAAGCTAGCAGGGTTAGCCATCGCCGATCAACAGGATGAAGACGTACAGCCGCCGAGGTCTGAGATCTTGATTGTAAATGGCCGTGAGATGTCAAGATACTGCATCAGCGAGTCGGTCGGGACGATGTAGTTGGGAAATTTGACCCCATTCAATTCCGAGTCTGAGACCGGGATTAAAGGAATATCCCGGTCTTGCGACAGCTCACCCGTCAGATTCTCCAGCGTAAACAGGAGATTTCGCGGCTGCACGTCGCCATGCACGACTCCATTTGCAAGCAGAAAGTCCAGGCCGAGCAGCGTCTGCCACAGAATAGACCTCGCCGTCCACAGCGGAAACGCACTGTTTGGGAAGAGAGTGTCCTTTACTTCTGCTACACTCGCTCCCATCGGCTCATAGACCAACGCCTGATGGCAGCCATTTGGGCCGTTGACCCGGAAGTGGTCCAGGAGCGGGAGGTAGTGATGGCGGCCAGGATGGGTAACAAGCTTCGACTGCGCCAGTACGTCGTATATTATCGTCTCGCCTGATGGTTCGCTCTCCGCTTGACAGATTTTTAGTGCGACGTAGCGATCGAGCCTAGAGGCTTAGCTGTAGGACAGTGCAGTGGGGTGCATGATGAACGTACTGGGTGTCCTTTGCCAACCATACCGTCGAGAACGAGCCGTACCCAAGCTTTCGGATGACTCTATACCGAGTTCCTTGGAAGGTATCTGCCAGATGCACCGGGTGGAACCTGCGCTGGGAATAGTAATCAAGCGGTTCGACAACTCTAAGCGCGATAATGCTCTTGTCGCTTGACGACAGGCTTACTGAGCGACCGCGACCGTCGGACGAGTTGCACAAGCTAGCAGGGGTACTAGTGCACATGTTGTCTCGCAAGGCTGTCATCCTCCACCAGTCCAGTGGTCGTGAGGAAGGTTGCCGGATCTGGAACTCAGGTTGTAATCTATCCTTGACTCGAAAGGAGAGGACGACCCGACCAAAAATGAGCTTCGAGAGCGGGGAAGTTAAATAAGCGCCCTCGTCAAGCGCGCTCGAGACGGAAATCCGTGCATGCAGCGACATGCCCAATCCTGCAGGCGTATGGAGCGCTATTGGTTGGGCACTCTTGCTGCCGCATCCCACTCTCTTCTCAGAGACGGATCGGACTAACTCGAGCTCTCCTCCCTGGTCAAGTCTCGTTGAGCTGCGGAACTTAAACCCAGTATGTCGTGTCCAGGGATCTCGACCCATGGCCTAACTGATTCGCATTCCTGTGAGTCCAGAGTCCACCGAACCAGCGCTTCTCGATGTCAGACACTCGGAATATATTCCCGATCGACGATCTTGGCCCGCAGATCACGAGATCCAGCGATGGTTATCCTACTCGACGAAGGGTCAGCTGTTTCAGTAAGGGACCTGGTTACACTCAGTATAGGTGCTTGTCGTACGATACCCCATCCGCCTGCATCCAACATCCTAAGCACTCGCAGCGACAAACACCTCAAAGAACTCCCCAATATCGTCTGCGCCATCAAAGTGATGCTCACCACCAATAAAGAAATGTGGTACACCATATACACCCCTCTCCCTCACTTCCTCTGCCTCCCTCACCGTCTCCTCAACGCTTACATCCCCATTTAAAACTCCCCTGGCTGTCCTTTCTTCCATTCCCCCCTCAACCCCAGCTTGAACCGCAACATCAACCCCACCAACGTCCTTCTCTTGCTCAAACAGAGTCTCCGCCACGCGACACTGCATCTCACTTCCTCCCTCCCTCACTGCAAGGAAGATGAGTCAATGAGCTAACCGAGAAGATCCCATATAACCACCGAACTTGAAATCAATTCCTACCACGGCACCAGCCCGCGCGTTTGTCCGGCTGTTATCTGGGCGTCCGTCATCCGGCGCGCCATGCGATCTGCCCGTTAGTCTTGCAAACGAAGGTAAGTAGAGGGAAGTAGGTAAAGTGCGAAGGTACCATGAACCGACACGCTCTCGGTCGGGGCGATCTGGTCAATGAGGTATGGCTTCCAGGTTATCTCGGAGGCATCTCTCGGCCCGCCGGGGTATGTCTCCTGATATAGGGCTGTAGCTCTTTGGAGGCTGCAGTATCCGATGAAGCACTGCGTGGGTTCCATTAGTCTATACGGAACCTGTGTAAGAGAATTGAGGGGGATGTACCCAGGGACATATCACATCAGAGACGATTTCGATAGATATGACACCCATTTTAATCGTAAAACAGTATTCTCAAGGTGCAAAAATATATCCAATTTTTGCGGGAAGAGATATAGTCGTAAATTCTCCGCCGAGGTTAGGGCTCGGGGTTTCTACATACGGCGAACGGTGGTACCTGGACCGTCGCAAGCTGGCGGAATACCGCACATGGCGCAGGTCACACTTGCAAATAACAATTAATAGATTTGCAATATCACCTACGTATTTCTGTAGCCATTTTTTCAAAGTCTATAGGTAAATGAATCCTTCAATCAGTGGCATCAAGCAAAAGCCCGAGGATTCTTATGTTTATATCTAACCAGCCACCCTGGAGCTGCTATAGTAGTACTAATACCCTCCATAATTTGGCGCCAGCAAAATTACTCTAGCCTCTTAAATCTAGAGACTGTAGTTTAGTGAAAATGCTTGCCCGCGGAGCATTATTGTTTGACCCCCTACAGCGGGGGTGGGTGGTAGATTACCGAGCCTCAAAGGGCAGCACCTTGAAGCGCTTGAGGTGGGGTTCCGCGTCGGGAGTCGAGCTGAGTCATTTATTAAATAGTTGAAAATCATCATTAAATAGGGAATCAAATATGTCTTCCAAATTCATTGTTGTCCTCACAATGTTAATTGACCAGTCATCTTCAGCAGCAGAGAAAGGTTCTTGATGCCTTTGGCATGAGCAAGGCGGTGGAGAGAAGCGTCTCCGATTTCCTTTTGTCGGACCTCCACCGTTGGAAGGGTCGTTGGTCACGGATCATTTCATTGTCTAACCTGTATCAGGATTAGCCAGCATTATTGCTCCACCGCCTCCCTAATGTTTGATTATCATTCCTTTATTTCACTTTGCTTCACTTCTTCGATTGCTCTTTCCTAATATAGCTATCATGAAGGCCTATTAGAGGTCTCCTTGCAGGTATAAATATTACTAGGTAGACCTTCGTTAGCAACTCAGATTCTTCTTCCGATTTCATCCTTTTGATTGTCTGCTTACCTTAGCACGCGTAGTCATCTGAATCTCCCCTTTGTGTTTCCTGCCTCTTCACCCAAAGCCGCGCCGACCTTTTCATTTCACCCCAGACAGATTTCAACATGCCTGATATCTGTATTCAAGCCCAATCGCCGGGCGATAAACTTGTTGCAACGATCTCGAAGACGCTCACCTCCGCTGGTGTACCAAATATTCTCTGGGGCAACTATTTACTGACTGTCTATGGAGTCCCCACCATCGTTGGCGTATAGACTATCTTCGCCCTCCATTCTCGGCAGGAAAGATGGCTGATGTTCTACCAGGGTGTAGCCTTCGTTGTACCCGACGACTTGACGGAAACTGCCTCGTCCTCCCTTCGGAAAGCCGGTTTCGCTGGCTGTACACACGGCTCGGGTTGCCCATTTTTAACTGCATACCAACGCCTGCCTCTTGCCGCGCATCTGCACATCAACGACGAGTTTGTGATATCGATATACCGCAAGTCGGACGCGCTGTGGGAGCTTTCCTGGTCCGACCTCATCAGTGCTTCCGACCCTCGACTCCCATCGGCAGTCCTCGGCCGTGGTCGAGGGCGCTTCCGCCCCGAATGCGACATTGTGCAAGTCCCACACCCTGTTAGATATTGCGAGGCTTTGATTCTGTTGCTTTGCCGAGATCACTGCAGCAGAAGTGCAAATTACTGGATGGCGATGCTGTCTTATATTCTGGAATATATGGATGTGGATGAAACGCATGTTTTCGATGAGAACAGTCTTGGAGAAGAATACCAGCCCTTCTATCATGCGCTTAAGGGGGGGATTGGTCACGGATGTATCGTCTTCTGGACGAACTTCGTAGGGACCTGAGCTCGAGGCAACGTCTCCCTGCGACGCCCGATCAATACTCATCTATCAACAAGAGAACATGACTAAATTTTAATGACTTTGGAGATGTCAAAGCCTTCAGCCTGGGAAAAGTAATATCCTCTTTGGTTAGAAACCACTCTTGTTTCCCTCTCGACGTCTCGGAAATCACAATTGAAATGTGTGTGACCAAAAGCCCAAACCTTGACTACCTCTCGTTTCCAGCAGCATTCATCTGACAAATCGGTCATGAAACCGGAGGAAATCTTGGTGTGTCCACGTTTTGGATCGACAACGTTGTCGTGGACGGATGGGCAGTAGTGCGTGAATACAACCACTTTGCGATCAGGTTCCAAGCGCGAAATGGAATTGATTTCCTGATTCAGCCACTCAAGGTCCGCACGGTGCGCTTCTTGATGTGCTTCAACCGACCAGTCTTGAATATGATAAAAATCGTTCAGGCCAAAACTGACGCTTTCCATCTGCGTTTGGGTCACTTTCGAGAATAAAGTGCAGCCGAGAACGCTAAGAGTTGGTGAAACGTCATAGCGTGTTTGATCAAGGAAAACAAGTTGGCCGAGCCTCTTGCTTCGTTCACACGACTCGCCGAGTCCATTTTCGAAGCGCTTAATACGTGACTTTGTTTCGGCCCAACTGCTGTGATATGGCTCGTGATTTCCCAGAAACAAGGAAGACAATGCGGAAAACTTCTAGTTGGCAGCGAAGGAAGTGAAAAAAACCATCATCCTTGACGTAACCAATATCGCCGATGAGTGCTAAATAGGGCGCCTTTGGGTCGATGTGGAAAACATCATATGCAGCCGGAGACTCCAGATGAAGGTCAGAGAGTATTTGGAACTGTGCCTCAGCCATTGGCGGCTAGATGGAACCTGAATTGTTTGGAGGTGGGAGAGTTGTTTCGTTTGAGGGGTACAGAGAAGCCAGCGCAAACTGGTGCTGCAGTTGGCGCCCACGTCATGTGACATAGGGCAGGCGGCTGTTGTCCTGACGGAGGACTATAAATCGAAGCCCAGCACCGAGTCTTCAGAGGTACTCATGGCGATTTCTTTCTAAATCGGAATCACTACAAGATATCTTTATTTGCCACCGAGAACTTGCCTTACCTACCATGTCTCGGCCGTCGTTTCCTGAGTTGGAAGCAGCTGCTGGAGCCGTTATTAGAATCCTTCAAACCATGCCCGAATTCTCGAATTCCAAGATTGCCGTGATAGGGGGTCTAGGTCTCTGGAAGTATCTCCGAAACTACCGCACCACCGAGGTCCGTTCTCAAGAGCCATCATAATCTGAGTATTTTTCTCGCAACTTGATCGATCAACCAGGACGTCGACTTCCTCATAACTGTCTAGGGGGCTCCTCAAGCAGTTAAAGACAAGCTGCTTGCTATTCCATCCTTCCCATTCCAACAACGGGCTCAACTGTTCGTCTACAAAGCATCAAATGGCAAATTAACTCAGATTGATATCACTCCCGATTGGCAGGTACGCTTGGGACCAGCCTTCATTCCACGAACCGCTAGTAATGGCCCACAGTCACCCTACGTCCCATCGGCAGCACTTCCGGTATCGGCCGTTCGGCCGAATGCTCTTCCATACATCTCGGAACTTGATCTGCTCGTATTTAAGATCAACAGTTGCGGATTGCGACCCACGGCGGGGAAAAAGATACGTGATGCAAATGATGTCATGGAACTGACAGAGCATCTCAGCTCCCAAGGGCCTATTATGTTATCGTCTCTCCAGAAGGATGTTGTGCGTCAGGGTCTGAATGATGTGGTTCAGTTGTCTGCACGAGACAGGGCGTGGTGGATGGCGAAGCTGGCGCTGAATTAACGCTATTCATGCCCCAATCGGATGATTATGGAGACATCTATAAGGATCAGCATCCAGGTTCGTAACACCCTAGAAATGTGTTCTAGAAGTAGTGACGGACTGTTAAGCACCGGAATTAATGTAGCTCACCATTTTTGTTGATTATATAGTCTTGTACTCGGTTGCCAGACGAATATATTTCACTCTAATTTTTTTGGAGGGCTTAACCCTGCAAATGCAACCTGGGTATGGTATTCATTTCTTCAGACTTAGCGGCCCTGAAACGATGAGAAAGGGGACAAAAAAAGGCAGAAATAAGAACCACACACTTCCGTTTACCGGCCAAGCAGGGGTGGTGGGAGGCTGGGAATGGGACTGATAAAGGATTCGCTCCAGGCTGTGAGGCCGCCAGTCGACCTGGCCAAGGCAGTGTAGTGACTTGCACGATGAAGAATAAAGGTTAGCTGTAATGATTTCCGAACCATTCCTAGCCTGTAGTCCTTAATTTAGGCGGCGTATCCTGGGAAGTCAGATCTTCGACTACTGATATGATAGTTCGCGGTTCAAGATTGAGCATTATGCAGACGGTGATATTGTGAGCAGGCATAATCCGACACGCAGGGAGGCTGTTGGCCCAGTCTCTGTCTGGGGACCTGAGCTGCGCAGGGATTTTGGAGATAACAAGGCCAAGTAAATAGATGTAGTATTGGGCTAGTAATATTAACCTTTTCACTGCTGAAATAATCAGAGAACTACCTCGCAGTATTAGCGCTCCTCCCCTCGCAGGAAACTGTAAGCCTTGTACGTCAAAAAGTCTCTGCCCTTGAAGTACCAGACCAGACATCCAAAGAGCGTCCAGCCCCCGACGTGCCCTGCCCCCGTCGACTGTCCCACGGGGACGACCATCATCTTCTTCTGTGCTTCTGGCGAGTACGTTCTAACCTGGCCCCTTTTCTCAATCGCCTCCACAATGTTCGCTGCCACGGTCTCTCCCTGAAGAGGCACTCGCGAGAGGAGCCGGTACGGATGGCAGGTAATGTCCCCGAGAGCGTAGGTATCACTCCGGCTGATGCCGTCCTCTAGGACGCGGAGCTGACTGTCCACATTGACCCAGCCCTGCGCGTTCAAAAAGCTCTTTGGGATAAAGGTGTTATTTGGAGTGGTGCCTGTTGTGGCGACATAAGCATCAACAGTATACGTGCGCCCCGTGGACAGCTTCACCTTCCAGGTCTGGGTGTGAGCTTCGTGCACCGCGGCGAGGACCGAGGCCCCGGTCAGGACATCAACATTCCGCTGGCGAAGGAGGAGTAACGCCTTCCTCTGCACAGGGGCAGTCGCTCCCTCTAACAGCTCGCTGCTCCGGGACACCAAGGTGATCGTCTTGGGACCCGCTACTTCGGCCAGCTCCCCGGCAAGTTCGACTCCGAGGGGCCCCGCGCCACCAATAAGGATCGTTTTCGCGGCGCTCAGCGTCTCCTGCGCCTGGTGTATTGCCTTTCTTGTATCCTCAAAGGCAGTCGTCTTGAATGGCAGGCGCACCCCTGATTGTCCCAGCGTCGCAGGTGTCGTACTGCCAGAGGCAATCACAAGGTAATCGAAGCGGAACGACGTCGCAGTGGGAGTAGGAGTAGTGGTGGTCGCAGAAGAATTCGCATCCAGGGCGACGGAGACGGATTTGGTCGCGTAGTCGATCTTGGTTACCAGGCCTTTGACAAAATTGAATCTATCCCCTGGGTAGTCACGGAATGCATCGGGAATCGAGTATAGGTACTTGCTTTGTGGGAGGCTCTCGGGCTTGACGAGGAAGCGGGGTGCGGAGATGTTGAAGTAGTATTCGTCCGAAGGGTTGATCAGGGTTACTTTTACTCGCCTGGTCTGCCGGAGGAGCTTCTGGCTTACTGCAAGGCCTGCATGCGAGCCGCCGACGACTATAACGGAGACAAGTTTGGACATGGTGAGTGATGAACTGTGCGTGGCTGTAGTTGTCACGGGTGATGAGTGTGTTGAGGGTGTCGCAGGGGCAGGGGTAGGGGGTGGATTCTGGGTTGTAAACGAGCCAGGAATTGCCAATTGGAGGACAATGATTATGAACAGGGCAGCCAACCTACTTTGTAGTATTGTCTGAGGTCCCTGTGGCCGTTGGGCTGGGGAAGTGGCAATCTCGGGACAACTTCTCGGAGGATCTTCTGAACCCCACCCTGTGAAAGGACTGCACTAGCTCCATGGCCGTCTCATCCAGCGACCGAGGAACGCCTCCTGGAATGGCCTGGACCCGGCACTAGAACGCCCCACCTGGCGATCCTTTGGCGCCACAACCTTGGAACGCTCGCACGCCTCGGCGATTGGGGTCGCGCAAACTACTCAAGAATCACTGCCTAGGATCAAGACTCCAGGTCGATCAGCACAATCCACCATCGAGATGAGCAGCCCTGGTAGTGCCCGTTCAAGACGATCATCGACGGCGGGAGCCCCGTTGGGCTCGCTGCCTCACACGCCGTCGATATGGTTCGTGTCATGAGCGGCGCGTAACTAGCAAGAGGGGAACCCGGGAGCGGGCGGGCGGAATGTGGAGGTTACCAGGATCTCTCAAGCTGATGTGCCCTGTAAGCCCTTCGACAAATCCCTTTCTCGCGAACCCGAATGCTCCTGCATCCAGCGTCTTTTCAGTTAAATAGCCGTAAATCCACAACCACCAGAAGATGAAGGTCTGATTCCTCGAATCTCTGCAGTATCACTGCTGATTAGCGATCCTTGCGGAATCTCCCTCTATCGCTGTATCGCTTCAGCCCCATTCATTTCCGATGCCGGCGGCCTGCAGATCACCCGGGGAGGCCAATCTTGAGCCGACTCTCTCGGGTCAAGGAGACGTCCGCCGAAACACCGAAACACCGAAACACCGACATCCAGCCACTGATACCCCATTGCTCTATGGAAGGCGGGAATCTCTATCCATTTTGCAAAGTATTTCCTTGACTCAAAGTGGATAATAAAAAAGCTGCAGCAACTTTCTGTGACTGGACAACTGATACAGCCAATTTTTTCTTGGGGGAAAAGGATCCATTCTACTGTTCGGAAGCTACAGATGGACTTGGACCAGACCTTTGCTTAGAATACGGGTGTGTCGAATGTCGTTTTCTCGCTACCGTAACAAATAGGTGACTACGCATATTACCTGGGTTGCTGAACGACCTGAATGAAACTCTAACCTCCAGTAGACTGTGGCTCTGTCTCGCTGTACACCGCGTGGTGAGATAATATATCGGTCTCTAGCGCGAAATATCACCCGTTAGTCTCAAAGATATAAGAGACAGGTGGGAGGACTATAGAACATCCGCCGCAGATGTACGCAATGAACGGAAGAACTTTCCGCTAAGTCTAGAGTAAAAACAAAAGGGGGGGGGAGGGGATCCTCTGAATTGCGGCCTCACCGAGGACGTAGTTCGACCGCCATAGATGAAATATCAGATAAACATGAGGTAGTCCAAGTTCCCTAGCCATTATTTCCAATTTGGTCCAAAAACGACCGAATAAGACCATCCCTCGCTTTATCCTCGTCGACAGTTATTTCAACTCTGTGCCGTATGCCCTCTCTGCTTTTTTCTACTTCCGCTGCCACATCATCCCATGTGAGGTTCTCTCCATGTTGAGCAATTTCGTCCCCAGTGCGCAAGCCGCTAGGTGCAGGGATCGTGGACAGGCAGGAGTTGTGCTTTCGAATAATGCCGTCCACAATCACAGTGCGAATATCCCTGATTGAGCTATGCAACACAATCCCGGCCACTGGATGACATTTCGAGACAGAAAGCATGGCTGGAGTCGTTCCCTCAAAGATGACAAGATCAGCCTTCTTTCCTACTTCGAGGCTACCGATTTCACTTTCAAGCCCAACGGCCTTTGCGCCTAGAATGGTGCCCAGATTGAATACATCTTCCACGGTAGGGCCAACCGAGGCGTCCCATTCATTCTTCTCCATCAGATCTGCATATCTGTGCGCCCGGCTCGATTGTAACAGAGTAAGCATCTGGGTTGGCATGTAGGAACTGCACATGGAGTGGCAGTCTATTCCCAAAGAAGATGACCCGAATATGTCAGGCTGTAGTGCGATAGGGTCCCCATGCCCCATCTGCATCTCAGTAAGCGCGGTACTGGATATGTGTGCACCAGCCATCCGGATACAATCTCTTTCGTGGGAATCAGTATGGTTGGCGTGGGACAAGAGAACATCTGGGCCCAGCAGGTTGTTTTCAGCCAAGAGTTTGACCGCGGAAGGAACATCTGCCCCGATTAGCCTCATAACGTAACAAGTCGAAGAGAGCGGCGAAGTCCAGGCCAAGGTGCTTACGATCCAGCATGCGAATCCTGGTTTCATGCGACGTAATGAGATGGGCCCCTAGGGCACGAACCTCGTCGAACACATTCCTCAACACATGAGGTGGAACTAATGCCACATCCAGTGCAAAACCGAGGCGCACCCGTCCGTTCGGTCCGAAAGGCTGCATCGAAGCGAGTTCTCGGAAGGTTGCCATGACCCAGTCCGGGAACCACTCCTTCTCGAAAGTGAGTTCTGGTTTCCAAGTTGCGACCCGGGGATGCGCACAGTAACAGAACACAGAGCGAATTCCAGAGGCGACGGTTGCGCGGATAGCCTCCTTGCCTAAATAGAAGGTGCATGGATTAGTCCGGCAGGGATACAACCTCTTCACGGCCAGGCTTACTATGGTCGGGCGAGTAATTGAGATGTGCGTGGTCGACGATAGTTGTGGTTCCGGCGTCGACCGCCTCAAGAAGACCACTCAACTGGCCCCAGAAAACATCCCGAGGAGTATAGTGGGAGGAAGCAAGATTGCCTGCCTATAAGTCAGCATCCCGCCCCATCATGACAAAGGAATTCAATCTAGCATACCGCTGTGATAATAGTCCAGAAGGATTTGATCTGCATGGAGACCTTTTTGTTGGGATTGCCATACATGGTGGTGAGTATCGACAAATCCCGGAGAAATGATTGTACCTGAGCAATCGATCACCTCCATTTCTTCTGATTGTTCAATGACCTTGTCAATATTGCTGATACGGTCTCCATCGATAAGTAGATCGGCCCGCGAGGGAATCACACGATTCTCGGGATCGTGAATAAGCAAAGTGCCCCCCTTCAGGAGCAGTTGAGGCGCCATGTTCTGTCGTCCTTTGCGCCCCTAGGGTTCAATTCTTGTCACAGTCTCGGGCAATAGATACGAATCTTGAAGAGAAGTCGTGCCTGGCTGTCTGTTCTCCAAGCCTTGCCTTATAGGTCCCGTGCAATGGCTTTCTCGTCTGTGCCATCATCACCACTGCGGTTCTCGGAATTCCAGCCCGGGTATTTATCGAAACCCCACACCGGTCTCCAGTGTTGGAAACGTCAAAAGATGTTAAACCATTGACCCTGGCTGAAACCCCGATGCTGAAGGTCCGGAGGAAACTCCGGAGGAACCTCCACAGTCTTGGACAGAATAATCCGGTGTTTGCGAAACTTGGTATCTCACCCAATCTCCGCGCTGGCATGTGAGGCAAAATAGGCTGCGAAGCAAAGGGTCAATTACCGAGGCTCAACTGAGAGCATCCTCCTTTGAGAAATATCCACCACCTTCTGATATATATAAATGAAGGTTAGTGTGGCGCTGTTTGGCTCTATTGTTTGAATGGTAACAAGAATTGTACATCGAAATCACTGCACAATGGCTGCCCCAAACGATGCTACTCTGGAGAATCTCAATGGCAAATGGACTTTGGTTGGTGCTCAAACCGATTATCATCTCTTGCAGCTACTAATATGCCACATGTGCTGGTAGGACAAATCTCTATCCTCTCCGACTGATCCTCTGCTGGCGCTGGTAAGTTGGAAAATCTTCCTCCAAATTCCAAGAACCGCCCTTTACGCCTATCGGGGGAGGCAATATACCCGCCAATATCGGCAATGGTACTTTGTCAACCACAATATGTCCCACAAGCTCGGCCTTGATCCTTTCATGTTACATTTGCGTTACGGCCCAAGTTGCTGACTGCCTCGTAGCAAGGCATGAACTGGGTGGTCAGAAAAGCGATCGGGATGTCATCCGTTATCCTTGATATCAAAGAGTTTCACGAGGTGGAAAATGGCTCTGCCACACCTTTGACGCGGATCGAAATACTTCAATCTACCACCAGTGGTCTCCCGGGTACCAGTGAGAAGAGATATATTGACTGGGAAGAGAGGACCCAGGAAGATCACATTTTCGGCAAGTGTGTGGTTCGCGCGCGTTGGATCTGTGATTCCAAGAACGTAAATGGGAGGACATTACCAGTTGTAGACATCCAGACAACATTGGCTGAGGATGAAAATATTGTCAGGTTCCTGGCAGGTGAGGTCGGTGACGACTTGCGTCCCTCGGAGGGGTTCTTAGTGGAAAAGCCACAGGAAGTAAAGGAAGGACAAGACGGCCTCTGGTTACAACTGTTTATTCGTCATGTTGAGGGGAAGTGGACAGCAGAGCAGGTATGTTTTGCGCGCTCCGAATTCAATATGGAGTTGGTTTTCTGCCGGTCCTCCAATTCTGACTGTACTACAGATCTGGGGCTTCGAGATGATTGGAGGGGAGCGTCGCTATGTCCGACGCGTCGTTGTTGCCAACGCGAAAGGACAGCACGGTCTGGCTAGGCTTGTTTATAGCTTCGAGAGTTAAACGCGAGGCAGCGAATTATCAGGATACATACCTACCCACGGTCGCGTATCTCCTGTCCTCTCCGATGGAACTTACTGGTGGAAGTGTGGTGGAACCATTGCAATGTCGACTATAAGGTCGCTGCAGTGAGCGATAGGGATCTGTATGGGTATTTCCACCAAAGAATGGCAACGTATTTCCAGTGTGGCGCTCTCAATGGCAAAGCTCATTCAGCACTTCTGGGTGGCTGGTGGTCAAGAGGACAGTACCTTATTATTAGCAACGCAGCTCATACAATTCAGCTGCATGCTAGAAGAGTTTCAATAGCATTGGATAACGTTTTCTTATTATCAAAATTACTTGATACCCCTGGGTGCTCTCAAGGTGAGGTCTTTGCTCTCTACGACAAAAAGTAGAGACCCTGAACTGATGAGATGTCTTGAACTGCAGAGCACAATAGCAAAAGGTGTAGGAAAACCGATTCCTGGAATTTATGGCTGCAAGAGTGTGCTATCTCTGGGGGGTCTATTATACAGGTTAGATAGGCTAGGGTTAGGACAAAAACTGCTGGCTTTTGATGTCGACGAGGAGGATACGTGATTTTCTTTTGGTTGTACGAATCTATTGCATCAAGGTACGACAAAATTTGAAGTATTCCCCAGCATGTCTTCCCCGAATTCGAGCTTTGACGGCTTGCTGGATCCGAAGCAGTCTCGGTTGCTGAATCGGCAAACCCAGGACAAGCACATGGCGTCAAGAACAGGATTCCGACGTTCATGCGATAGCTTCGGAAAAACAAATAGACCAACCACCCCACGGAACTGTAAGAAAAGCCGATTTTCCGTCGAGCAGTTGTTTGACTCGAATGCCCACGAGAGGTCGGTGTTTGGTCGGTAGGTGCCAGATACCCTTCCCCTCCTTACCTCGGAGATTGATGAGAACAAAACCTCATTTCTGGAGCATCACGGTGTTTCGGGTATCCCCGCCATGGAGGTGCTCATACATCATTTGAATTCAGCCCAGAACGTTTGTCATGTGTAAAACAGGAGTCTGTCACGAACAAACTCTCTAGATCTCTACAATCCGCTCAAGTCTGATAAAGCTCTTTCTTTTCGCCGCTCTCACATAACTCTTCGTTTACTCCATCCTCTCGAATTAAAGAAGAAAAAAAAAGAACTCTGTCTTTTCAGACTCGATTCTACACAATGTCCACCGCTGTTGAACCCCCCTATCAAGGAATCTTTTCCGATATTATCGGACTCACCTACCGCTATGGATCTGTGGAGGGAGAAGTATCGGCTGATTCCAGTTTCCCTTATGAAAGGGACAAGCCCGTGGGGTTCTATATTGCAAACTTAAAGATTGGAGAGGCCCTGGGGAAGCCACTCCTAACGATATCTGACCTCTTACCTGCTGAAACCGCAACTTTCGACGCCCGATTGATCAACCGCGCAAGGCTCCTGTACAGTTTAAGTCCAGCCCAAGGACTTGAAAAGCCCATTGTGATCGACAAGAAAGTAAGTCAGAGGCCGATGCCCTATACAAGTAGATGAATATTTTCATAACGAGGATTTCCAAATTACGATAGATACGCGAGATAGTGGGGAGGTACGCCGGCGAAGTCAATCTGGACTCTCCCAACACCTCAGACCTTGATGAGCCACTCGCTCGTATCTGCGCAGAACTCGGCCACTTCCCCAAGACAGTTTCCCACACTCGCAACCATCTCCGGCGCGAAGCTGCGGGATTCAAAGTGATGCGGGATAAGGAGATCCCAACTCAGGGCGGCAATTCTATATTTGCGGATGTTTACCTCCCATTGGGGCATCTAAAGAGATATCCCGTCCTGATTAGCTGCACTTTGTATGGAAGGCGAGTCTTCTACTCCGGCCCTGATCTAGCAATACAAGACGAAATTGTCGCCTTTGAAAAGGCCGAGGATGACTGGCACTCAACACCCGCCGGGTGTCCTATTACGGTGCCGAGAGAATCTTGGGGCGCTCATTGGGAAGGGCAGCGGGGATTCGAGAATATCGCAACTTTCAACACGTTCACCTACGTACCGCGAGGTTACGCTATGGTTAAGATTGACCCTTCGGGGGTTTCACAAACACCAGGTACCAGAGGAGTCCTTGGAGGGATTATCGGAGAGTATTACGACGCCGTTGAATGGGCAGCTTCGCAACCGTGGAGCAACGGAAATGTCGCTATGGTTGGAAGTTCGTACGGAGCCAACACGCAATGGCATGTTGCGGCGTTGAAACCAGAAGGGCTGAAGTGCTTTGTTCCTTATGCAAGTGAGTGTTTTTTTTCTTTTTTTTTGGGCGCCTGGATGTTTGGCCGTTGGCGACTAAGGACATTGACAACTGATGACTACCTCTAGCCGACATTGACACCTACCGCGAGGCGGCTTACACCGGTGGAATTCCAACATCCATTTACTTGCCCGACTGGTATGCTCGAGTCCGAGCGTGCTCGCCAAAATGGGGCGACCAATTCGACCTCATCGAGATGATGAAGTCCCATCCTTTTTACGACGCGTTATGGGAAATGGCTGGCACAAACGTAGACACTACAAGTGTCCCCTGCTTTCTTGCCGCATCGCAAATCTTTATGATCCATGGTCGGGGAGCGTACGAGGCATGGAGAAAACGGGACCCCTCAAATACTTTTTTGCAGCTTGTCGATTGCAATTACTATTCGTGGCCGAGCCGCGAAGCATCAGGAAAGATTATCCAGTTTCTTGACCATTACATGAAAGGTGAGGCCTATCCACCGCCAGAAAGAGTGGGGATCCAAGTTCGCCTGGGCGGCGGAAATTGGTACTGGCGAAAAGAAAAAACCTGGCCTGTTCCTGGCGTTCAGTACCAGAGATGGTATCTCACGCCAGATGGTGCTCTCGTCACCCGCGAGGACGCAGAACAACCAGAGAGGAAACTCGAGTACTCGACAAAGGTCCGAGAACATGCCAATTCCGGGGTTACTTTCACCTCAGCTCCGTTTGAGGAGGATGTGGAGTTCGCAGGCCACTTTAGCGCGAATCTCAGTATTTCATCCTCCACAACAGAAGCGGACGTGGTAGTCACACTTTGGCCTATTGACGCAGATGGGAACATAGTTCGACTCGGGTCGAGGAATCATCTGGAGCCTTTAGCAAAAGGGTTTCTTCGCGCCAGTCACCGGAAAACGGATCCCTCCAAAACATTGCCTGAGCGGCCATGGCATACACATACAGAAGCCGATAATCGTCCGCTCACGCCCAACGAAGTGGTCAAAGTGGAAGTCGAGCTTTACCCAGCTGCTGCTCGAATCCAGAAGTCATGGAGGCTGCGTGTGGATATCACTCCATCAGAGCATCAGCCTGGAATTCCAGGATACTCTCCCCCAGAATTTCGGGCTACGTGGGGGGAAACGCACGAAGAAGGAACAAACGCAATTCATGTTGGAGGTCCCTACATGAACTATGTACTATGTCCGGCAGTCCCAGTCAAGTATGACTACCCGGCCGTGGTGCTATAGTCGCCTGAGACACGAGTGATTGATACACGCATGTTTGTTACTCTTTTACTATGCAAATGACCTTCTTTGAAGTGCACCCGGTGACCTTGATACATTCTCACCCAACACTGAAATCATGCAAGTCAAATCGTGTTAGAACACAATCCCCACTGAAGGTCAATAATTCGGTAATTGACGTAGTAAAGTTAAAAATACCGGTTCTCACAGCCAATGGATGATTGCAACGGGGCGATGGAGCCGAGACATACAACAAAATGGCCAGTCCAAGGATGTGATCTAATGCTTCCAAGAGAAAAGGGATATGAGCTGCGAGGACCAGGGAAGATACGACGGGGATGTCCCGAGGAGCCCACAGACCAGCCATCCTGCACTAGTTCCAGGATCAGAAAACACGGCCGCACCCTTGGGCGGGGAGTGCCCTCTGTCCCCGGACTACGAGAGTTGCCTTCACTGAAGCAGACAATCCAAAAAGTCTGAATTTAGTGTTGCATTTTCTAGCATGATGTGGCAGACAGGGAACAGATTGAAAAGTAAATGTTACGATAGTAGTGTACATGTCACGTACTGACTTTAAACCATATGTGCCTCGCCACACACATCCCTGGAGAGTCTTCCAATGCCTTGTAGTGTCAGCGCTCGACATGAACACTCGACGGAGCCGTGATTTTATCAGTAACCGCCACGTATTCTCTCCCCCGTATAAGGTGGTCAGTTGACGAAATTTGACTACTCAGTTCAACTGGTTGGCAAGGCCATTCATGGGCATGCTGGGCCAAAGCTGCTGCGTTAGACTTTTGATGCCGCCGTTGGCTGGCAGAGAGAGAGAATGAACCCTCCTCTTCCGAGTGCCGGCCGTAGCTGAGCCTCGCGATTCTCACCAGCAGCCGCCTCATCGTCGCGGCAGACGTTGAAATGATACTGATTCCCGTTTCTATTATGGACCAGAGTAGTACGGGGTTATTGGTTAACAGGCCTTGTTGAATGGAGAGTCGGGGGAGGTAAATGATTCGAACAACGGTCGCTATGCTTGCTCTGGAGATGGCATGGGGTTAGCGAATTGAAACAGTGAATGAGGGGCTCGTTAGTAACACGGCCGTCTTACATTGACCCCAGGCCGAGTAGAGCGTACACCGAGATTTTCAATTTCCAATGCATCCGGGAACGCCACAGCAAAGTGATTGGAAGGACCACACCCATCGTTACGTCTGCAGCCAGTATCCAGGCTGCATGAGCTAACAGTACTCTAATGAGACTTGAAATGCTCTTGCAGGAACCCTCGACCGGATCCGGACTGGCTTGTTGAGCTTGTTCCCAGAAGTACTGGACTGGCCAACAGAAAAATAGAGTCCAGAACCAGGCTATAAGAGTCACTATCAGGCCGGAACCAAGCAAACTAAATAGAATGACTCGGTGTGTCCGATTAATGACGATATACAACAGGGTGAAGGCGAAGGACATTTTAATCAGGTAGGTGGCGACGCAATATAGTAATTCACCGACGAAGACGAGCTTTTCTTCAGCGTTAGCAACACGGCCTGTACACTCGTGAGGCCGACGACACGCACCTTGACGCCCACCACGTAGTTCTCTAGATCTACCTCGGACGTCTGCTTTCCAATTCCATAGTAGAGAAGTCCAACGGTATACATTATTGCAACAACCGTATAGGCGGCCTCAATTTCTCTCTTAGTATCGTGGTAGAAAACCGACGGTTGTGGGACACGTACAGTTGCCAGAGCCGCAAGGTAATCATCCACAGCGACATCGTGTATAAGGAAGAATCGGTTGAAAAACCGAAGGGTGAGCGCAAGGCATGAGAGGGCGAAGAGGATAAGCGTGGTAGTTACACATATTACTGTATTATACGGCATGGCGAAAGCAGCACTGGTCGCAAAGCAATGCGCGTTTGCAGCATGAGCACAGACTGGCAGAAGGTGTTTCGAAAAGAAGATCAAGAAACGATGCTCTTTTCAACCACGACATTGACTTATTGAAAGCACTACCCCAACAGCTGTGGCGAGCTGCCAAAGTTCTCCAGAACTCTGTCAGAACTCAAATTTCCCACCGGGGAACTGGAACGCGGGGAGGCCCAGCAGACAACTGGAACCACGGTACAAGGGCCGTCCCCTTATGGAGAGTACTTGGCTTCTGCCAGAACCGACAAACATGGCCAGAGAGCAACCATGGCGTCAATTGCTGCAATACCCTTTTCAGGACACAGATCTGAACTCAGAACAGAACCCCACCATTCTGCTGTAATCTCCCAAGCAAAATTTTCGTAATAGGCTTTTTCTCATTATCCCCGGCAAATCGGTTTGACCCAGATTATTCCGTGTGGTTAGCTGTCGGTATTTCGGGAATTGAACCCCAGATCTAATTCCGTCAAAGCATCGCGACTCCCCGGAATCAAATCGACCATACGAGAATTTACCGGTCTTTGGCAAGCTAAATTCTGGTATAACATGTTGTGGGAATACGAAATTAATTGGCACCGACACCATCTTGCTCGCTCGCACGCCTCAAGCTTCTAAAAAGAGGTAAGGGAGCAAAATTGACAATGGAGAGTGGTGACCATTCTCAGGAAAGGGGCTGGAAGGCTTGGCTTTGTGTTTTAGGTGCCTTTTGTTCCCTCTTTTCTACCTTTGGATTTTTAAATGCGTGAGTGTTATCCTTGATGGGTCGCTTCACACTCCTCTGAGTAACATTTTATACAGAATTGGCGTGTTCCAAGCTACATACAGAGAGACTAGCCTGAAGAACTACACGCCATCCGAGATTTCATGGATCTTTGCCATTCAGCTGGCGCTCATGTGGGCCCCAGGCTCATTTTTCGGTTGCCTGGTTGATGTATATGGGCCCACAAGAACAATGGTACCCTGCAGTTTGCTATGCGTATTCTCGCTATGCATGACCAGCTTTAGCAAGCACTACTACCAGATATTTCTATCACAGGGGCTTGGGTTTGGAATCGGAGCAGGAGGGAATTTCACAGCATCCATGGTTTGCATTGGTCAGTGGTTTGTTGGGCGACGGGGGCTAGCGATAGGTATTGCCATGTCTGGCGGCAGTCTTGGTAAGCTTCGTCGATTCTCTTTGTGAAGCCCGATAGTCCCACAGACCAGAGTGCTAAATATGTATCGAGGATAGGAGGGGTTATATTCCCTATCTTCTTCACCCGGGTCAAAGAGGCTGTAGGGTTTGACAGCGCGATACGATACACTGCACTCATTATCGGAGTATTTCTTGCTGCCGCTTGTCTCCTTGTTACAAGCCCCCTACCACGTAAGAGATGGAATACGCAACAGACATGGTTCCAGGTGAGCCTATTTAGGGATTACACATTCTCGCTATATACAGCTGCAGCGTTCTTCATCATGTTTGTGTCCCCTAACCCCTAAAATACTCGTCTAGCTCATTCATTGTCATCGAACTGACTTTGGTATGAGGTGGGGGATATGGGCGCCGTTCGACTATCTCCCGGAAATGGCCCGACAGCAAGGCTTTACGCCTTCGACGTCCCTTTATCTGATATCTATCATAAAGTCTGCAAATGCGCCCACCTCTCCTACCACATTGTGTGTGGCCATTAGCTTACTGGGAATTAGCGCAACCTCTTTGCCGGGGCGTATTCTTCCAGCGTACTTAGGAGACCGGCTGGGCTTGGAAAAGGTGATTATCAGCGCTGCCTCTTCGACCGGCTTGGCTATCCTCTGCCTTTGGCTTCCATTTGAGTTTCACCACTCACATACCGGTGTCATTGTCTTTGCTGCTATATACGGATTCGTGAGCGGTGCTTTCATAAGTCTCTTGATCCCTTTCGCATCCAGGGCTGGAAGCCTGGAAACCCTAGGTCAAAGAATTGGCGCATTTCAAACCGTCCTTGGTGTGTCGTACGCAACCCCTCCCGCCCTAACCCCCCAACCTTCCGCGTGGCAAAATACCCGCATAGAGATAGGCTTAACAACCATTCACAGAAACCTCACTGGACTACCCATTCTGGGGGCTATTCTAGACCAACAGCATAATACTCACTTCTGGGGTTTAATACAGTTTGCCTTCACGTCAATAACTTTGGGGACGGCCTTGCTCTTGGTGGCCATTGTTATTGGTCGGCACCGATTTAAAGTGAGCCGTGAAGCGGCTTGAAGCCATGCAGTACTACAGATTGGACTGGGCTGTGAGCAGGCTAAGTGATAGAGCTTCTTAGTCTCTCTCCTTGACTATTATGGCATCTGTATGTCGGTGATATGTTGGATGCGGCAGTCGAAATCCTCCCAGCTGCAGCACGGATACGTAAAGGATGGAATCTTCGCGTGGATATTTGTCCTTCAGAAGTGTAGCTATACGTTCCTGTAGATATACCTGCCAAGATGCGGGAATGGTATGGGGGGGGTAGATGATGATGAGCTGGCAATCAACTCGATCCATGTTGGCGAGGGGCGGCTAAACTACATAGTTTGCCCTGTCATCCCACGAGGAGGTTGTTGCAATCGCGGAGTGTTGTGGAGGGTACATTAAACACTTCTGTTGCTTGATAAATACTTGGAATTTCGTGCGTTTTTAAAGCTTGTATTGTAGGTTAAGTCCTTCCCTCTTCCTTGGCTAAATTTTGACGAGATTGACGCAGTTTTCGTGGCATGGTTGGTGGTTGAATAAGTACGCTTTGAACGTGTGATGATGTTGGGTGGGTGGTCTGACCGGCCGAGAATTCCTTATGTTCCCGTGAAGCCGTAATTACATACGCGCCACGTGCCGGACTCGTTGACCGCCACACCACTGGCAGCCTCTCCAAACGCTTCTCCTTGCTCATGTCTCATCGCCTTGACATAGAGAACAATGGACATGCCGAAACTTTCCAAAACATGCGACCAATGCAAGTCCCGCAAGGTGCGCTGCGTGAGTCAGTATCCATACTCCCCCTACCCAACGAATCCGAGTCGCTCACGGCCTTCAGAGACACCGAATTCCCTCGCGTTGGTCTGCAACTACTGTGAGGTGAGCTCCGTGTAGCACTATTTCTCACAAATTAGACACTCACTCGACGGCAGAAGCGTGGTCTTCCCTGCCATTTCGGCGTCAAGAAATCTCGAGTGAAGCAAAGAGTTCGTCGTGAAGGGCAACTTGACTCACCTCTCGATGAATATCGTATGAACTAGGATATGCCAACGATGTCTTGTCGCTTAATCTCTAATTATGTTGCAGAGCAAGCTCGGATGGCGGCTCCTCGCGCGGGCTCTTTAGCTTCCAGTCTAGAGCAGTTACCGCACTACCCCACAGACGGGGAGACCACTACATCTACTGTACGCTCTATACAATCAAATCCCCAGCAACGAAAGCTGGATTTTCAACCGGAGAAACTATACATAGACTATATACTCGATGATCGGGGAGCAGCTTCTCGATGTCGTGGGGGGCGGTCGCTGGTAAAGGTTTGCTCGCCGCTTGGACCGCAGCATTACAGTAAACTGACCCGCTCTTGGCTGAATAGGCTCACGATCACTATGGTGGGTTTTTATTTCCATGGCGTTCAATATGAAACTGACCGCGGTTATTCTCCCAGTGGGGAGCTCTGGAATTGCATTCTTCTCCGACCGGAGGATAGCATCTATCTCTGAGCGCTTACACCACCGAAAACTTACTGACATCATCGAAAGGCTCGCTAATGGTATGCGAGACCGAACAAGCCGCACGATAAGGGTTTTGAATGCTGCTCCTGCTTCAATGGAGCTCGCGACGCAGTCGAGAGGATTGTATATTGCTGGTCAGAGTCCCCCCTCAAAGCAGCTGAATCCACATTGATACTGAATGCTCGCAGCGTACTTTCAACACATCCATCCAATTTATCCTGTCATTGACCGACAGGCGTTTGAATATGCCGTATCTAGCTCGCATCTATCTGAACTTTTGCAGGCGAATCTCGCATTCTCAGCCTTGTATCACTCTGTGCTTGCCCTTGGCTGCCAGTACCACGAACGTGGCTCCTTTGAACCGGGCACAGGAATAGCATGGAAGTTTTTTCGTGTCGCGTTGGGCTTGTTGCCAGAGATTCTACTTTGCCAAGAGGCCGTGCTGAATATTCAGGTATGGTGCTCTTTAATACACCCAAATCCGCGCAAGACTGACATAAATCGAAGGCAGTGACTACGATGGTAAGACCTCAGGTTTCTAACATAGGATTGTATCATAATATGCAACAGGCTATTTTTGCTCAAACATCCTGCGGTGTCCACATTACCCACGCATTGACAAGCGAGGCTGCTAGAATGGTACAGTTATCTGCCATGAGCAGGGGAATCTCCGATGCTGCGAGTGCTGCAGCGTACCAAAGAACATTTTGGGTGATATATATACTGGAAAAAACGCTTTCGTTCGCCTGCGGCCGCCCTTCTGTATGATCTTGCTCCGCCAAAAGGGGGTTTGTGCTCACAGAACCCAGGTGTTGCGTGACGCCGACATTGGCACTCCCGTCCCTCATGCTCCAGAGGCAGTGTTTGGAACCTTTGACTGGCTGAAAGCAATGTCTCGCTTCAGCCGGTTTTCATCAAAGGTATACGGCTCCCTGTTCTCGATAAGCGCGACTCTAAGATCTCCCGAGACACTGTATGCTGCCGTCGAGGCTTACATGGACGAACTGGAAGCGTGGAGAATGTCAGTCCCAGAGGACTTTCGTCCCGGCTCAAAATTTCCCCCAGCAACCGCCACAGAGACTACATTGACGACCATGGCTCTGAGACTGAATTTATATTACTATAGCGCGGTGGTCGCATTGTCCAGGTTCTACCTGAACCTTCCCCAGCGAAACCATCAACACAAAAGCACAGAATGCGAGAGTGCGCTATTGGCCGCCGCAAGTAGGATTGTTGAGCTGACAAATTTTATCGACCTGGCAAGCTATACGCCAATCTGGTACGGATCTTCTCGCCTCTCCCGCCTCGTCCCCCCCTCGGGGGTATGAAAGGTAATTCTCTAATAAGGAACCAGGGTCATGTTCTCCGCGCCTTTGTCAGCTTCCTTCATCCTCTTCGACTTCATTGTCCACCACCCAGCGCACCCAGACACGACGCGCAATCTCTCTCTACTAAGTACAGTCGGGGCTTACTTTTGCCACCTGGACTATATCTCTGGCGGTACAATCCCCATCTCTCTTCTCTCCGACATGGCTTCTATAGCCCGAGACTATGTCAGAGACAACGAAAATGACGGCAGTCCTGGTCGGACCGCTGAGAACAATTCTTCGGCTGGTGGTATTCCGGAGCAGGCATTGTCGAACTCGGAGAACTCGGACGAGCCGTTAACCATGGTTAGTATACCTGCGTACTGTGATTTCCTATGCCTGTATGCCCCCTATTCTAACGCTTCGACTTGGGAAGGCGGGCGCTGCGCCGTTAGATGATATCTTGGCGGGCGGCCCGGGAAGCGCGAATCTCCCCAACGCCGCTGGGGACACTGCAGAGACTGTTGATTGGTCTCTAATGGATCGGATATCAGGCGACATCGACCTGCTGGATCTGTTTGCAGGCGGTAATAATGCAGACAGTTTGCAGTATTACTTGCCACAGGCGGAGGCACTACTTGGAGAAGCGAGAAACGAGGGACCACTTGACGCAGTTTAAGGTTGGCCATACGCACGCTTTTCCCCACGTTTCGGTTTGGTGGGACCAGGTAATTTATCACTTGGCAAGAATATTAATTCCGAGTAAAAAATACACTGGTACAACCTTTCCAGCCTTGAGGTTGACATGGTTCCCGAAAAGCCGAAACACCGAGACACCAAAGTCCGTTCTTTCATCTCCGAAGCTCGCCACGCCGTCATTGATTCGATAGCCATGTCCAAGTCAGGAAATCAAAACCAGATAAGGTTCGTTAAATTGATTGATTGTGCAGATCACGTTCGAAACCTAAAAGTACATATCTCTGTGGATTTGCTTTCCCACGAGCCGCCCACACACGAGACCCAGAATGACGAAGCCTCAGAAGGTACGGCTTTTCTCAGTTATTTGACTATTAGCAGGACTATCGATGGCAGCTAAAACCTGGTTCCTTTCAGGCCATCATCATCGGGGCCGGACCCGCGGGCCTGGCAGCCGCCCTCCGCCTCCAACAGTACAACCACATTTCATCCGTTGTCTATGAAATCCGGCCCAAACCGACAACCCTTGGCGGCGCAATTGGGATCCCATCCAACGGGCTACGGCTATTGCATCGGCTTGGATTATATGACAACATTAGACTCAGAGCCGCCGAGACCTCAAATCTTGTCCTCCACGCCATCAAAGGGGATGTCATTGGTAAGGCGGATCTCACCTCCTGGAGCAGGGACAAGACCGGGTTTGGGTATCTGCGAATACAGAGAACAAGCCTGATGGACGTCTTTTACGATGCAGCAAGGCTCGCGGACATCCCCATCCACTTTGGCAAGCGGTTAGTTGGGATAGTTGAAAACAGCGATGGAGTCACAGCAACCTTTGACGACAATACGAGTGACACGGCCGACTTCCTTCTTGGCTGTGATGGCATCCATTCCGCAGTCCGCAAACTGTATGTCGACCCGAACATGACACCCGAGTACTCGGGCGTTGTAAATATATTTTCTCTCCTTGAGACCATAATGCTGCCGCAGGCTCGATTATCCCTGGACGGGCTGAATGCAACGTTGACAACTGATGGACTGCTGGCGTTGTGTCCGTGTACTGCAACAAACGAGATGATTTATTGGTTCTTCTCTCGGCAACTCTCAATGCCTCCAGGCGGCGGCGGCCGTGATGGATGGGAAGAGAAGGGGAAGCAGGAGGTGGAGAACTTGAAGGTTACCCTTCTGGAACTACTAAAAGACACCTCTGGCGAGTGGGGGGACATGTGGAAGGCAATCATCAACCAAACCAATGTGGTCAAATTCTACCCTATTTTCCGGATGGTACTGGGTGGCCAGTGGGCGAGAGGACGCTGTTTGATTCTGGGCGACGCGGCTCACGCAATGCAGCCACACGCCAGTCAGGGCGTTTCTATGGCGCTAGAAGATGTTTTCCTACTCTCCAAGTTACTGGAGATCCCCGGACGCTCTCTAGAGGAAGTCTACGCAGTATATGAGCAGAAGAGACGACCCCGGACGGATAGGATGTCCAAAATGGCAGAGCGCAATGGGAATGTGCGCAAGAAGACAGGGCCGTGGCAACTATGGCTACAGGAGTGTGCAATCTCGGGTATGATGAGTGTTTATAATCTCTGCAGGTTGGACAGGCTGGGCATAGGGCAGAAGGAATTGGCGTATGATGTTGAGGAGGAGGAGGTTTAGCCTACCCCATCAGTCTCCTAAATACAAAGTTGACTACTCCGTACCCCACATCTTTACCTGGCGACGATGTCTAGAATCGAATGGAGCAGAGGTCCAGCTAGGGTACTTTGAAAGGCTGAGTCTCAAGCAAAGAGGATATACGATGCGCCTCCGTCGTCAAGAATCAAGAGCAATTAAAATGAGGTTCTGGCAGCCTTGTTTATGATTGTAGCGGGGCTATGGGCAGCTATTATTTCTTTCCGATCTTCTATAATCCAAGGGTGATCAAGGGTGTTCGAGGTAAATGGTCGGTTCGTCATAGGCCGCTTCAGAGATACCGTGGCTCTTCCGTCCTCCTGGATTGGGCACCTCAGGCAGCCTGGCTATTCCCCCCCAGAGTAGTTACATGCAATAATGTTAATTATCCAGAACTCCCCAGGCTTCCAACATAATATACCAATTAATTCATGAAATGATTGAGCTAATACTGCACAATTAGCACAGGGGTTGGGGCTGGAAATGATACGCTCATGTTCATATCTCTGCTCATCCACTGCTCTCCCTGTCTGGCCCACGCAAGTAATAGGCCCATGGCATAAAGGCATAGCATCGACGCCAATTGTATCTCAAGGAGCAACCCGTCTCTCCAAACGTACTATTAACCCGGATTGCTTCCAAAACCAGGATGCATGGGTTCGCCATTCAGGTAGAGGTGATGCCCATGAAATTTTGAAATGGCGCAGTAGCTGGGGCACAAATTTCCCCATCTCCATTATAGATATGTTTTTGCCGATGCAGGTGCGCGCACCATGTCCAAACTAGAGTTTAGGGACAATCAGTCGAGGTTCATTGGAATAGGTACTGGGATAACTTGGGCTTACCGATAGGAAATACCGATCCATAGCTTTTAGCGACTCTGGCGATGCCTCGAGCCATCGTTCAGGTCGGAAGCAATCGGCATCTTCGCCGTAGATATCTTTGATCTGATGGATAACAGGGGCGGAGATGCTGACGTTTGTTCCTGCAGGCAATCTATGGCCGCAGATTTCTGCACCTGACGGAGGTACATACCTCTCCAGCGGGAATCCGACGCCTGGATGTAGTCTCATTGCTTCTTTCATTGTTGCTTGTCTAGCATATAATATGTTAGAAAGCATCCACACCCTTGGCTGGATAACGGGTTAGTCTTACAAATATGGTAATTTCAAGCACTCCTCATATGTGATAAATTTCGAAAGCCGGCCGTGTCGGTCCGCCTCATCTATTTCGGTTTGGATTTTGTCGTACACATGAGGAGTTCGAACTATGTAATAGATCATGGCCCGTAGGGATATCGCAGTGGTGTCACTCCCAGCCAGACTATAAGCGGAAGCAGAGTAAGTACATTAAAGAAATAGCCGCCTTGGAAATAAATTCAACTCACAGGTTGTTGGATAGATGATTCATCATGTCCCTGTGGGAAATCTTGCCGGACCGTTCCTCTTTTTCTCTCAACTGGGCAAGGAAGTCTGTTCGTCCAGCCTTCCTATTCTCAACACTGTGGTGGTCATATCGATCAATTTCCTCTTCTGTGATCTTAAATAAGCCACATTGATCAATTATGTTAGCACTGAAACCAAATATAAAATAATACCGGTGACAGCGTTGCACCCTCACCTTCATGAATCGGTCCAATGTATCCGGTAGCAAATTCAGCCGCTGAAATTGCCTGCTCAACAAAGCACGCCGCAGTATCGGGATTATAAACGGCAACTGGCCTAATATTTTCACGTATTGTAGGCCGGTATCGATTTTCCCGATCATATCATCGACATCACGTCGTTGCTCCATGAACCCGAAGCGTCTCTGAAAAGTAATGGCAGAAATGACATCAAAAGCATACCATTGGAGCCACTTTGAAAAATCGAGTGATTGGTTTTCTAGATCGAGCATTGCGTCCATGAATATTTGGGTGCATTCGTCGGTATACACCTCGAAATTTTTCATGTTTGTCATTGAAAAGATCTGGGACACGGAACTCTTGAGATGTTTATGATAAATGGGGTCACGGGCAGTGAACATGCTGTCCATAACCTCGCCCTGATAAACGGGTGCCATTGTATCATAGAACGGGGTCTTCGAGACGAAACACATTTAGTATGCGGACCGCGAAATAAAAAATCTGAAGTACTACTTACTTTAGTAAACTTGCTTCCTATCCCGTATATAACGGGAATCATCTTTGGATCCGCGACAGAGACCTCATTTGGCCCGACTCTCACTATAGGTCCGTATTTTTGGTGAATTTTCAGATAATTAGCAGGACCGTCGCCATTATATACCATCAGAAGGCGATAGAGATACGAAAATCGAGCGAGCACCGGTCCCGGGAGCGTCCTGAGACCCTGCCGTAGGGACACTCGGATGTAGTCTAATATCAGGAGTGCTAGAAGCCCGACAGCAAGGGCGTCGAAACCTGGAACAAGGTCTTGAAACATTGCTCACAGACAATTTGGTGTTGGGTAGATAGATAAATGAACGGTTTACCACGGAGATGCTCTGCTTGACAATTTATGTGTTGATTGTAGGGGTTATATGTATGTGAATCCCGGTTGACGGGAAATGGCACTGTGGGACAAAGTTCGTGATTTCCTTCGCGGAGAGTCTGCCTCGGCCGCCCCGCTCAACATTTCCTTAGCCTCGTGATTACACTATGTTAGAGTAGCCTGGTGGTAGCAAACCATGGTCCTAGGTGGATCCGCCGCGGAGGAACCTTAGCGGCGGAAACGGCACGTGGAGTCGTGGAAATAGTGGAAACATGGCGACTAACGATGGTAACGCTGAAGACAGCGGCGATTATCAGTCAGAACCTATACTTGTGGCTTTACTTCGGTCGTTTGTTGGGAAAGAACCTAAAGACAGTGCATCAAGCGGGTGTTTGTGGCTTCTTCGCTGAGTGCGCCACCGCGTTCCGCTTATACCTTATCAATTTGGTTGGTGTCTAACAACGGTGCTTGACACGTAATGCATCCAGCCTTGGTGAGCTTTTCGAGTCTGTTCATATTCAGATATTCCAAGTCTATATATTGTTGATAACCTACTTCTTACTACAAGAGGCCAGCTTGACAGATAGCAGGCAAGGATTGCAGTAATCAGTCTATCAATAAGGTAGGCAGAGGAGGCAGACAACGACCCCGTCCCTTTAGATCAACCACAGGCTAAAGTGATACCGAGGTTTCGCCTTGACCAGCGTCCAAACGAGTTTTCTGTCACGGAGGAAATCAATCAGGCACAATCACAAATCAGTACACGGATCTTTCCTCAAAAAAGCATTCATGGAGATGAGCGTCATCGTGCAGCGTAGCTTGTATGGTATGATATGTATCCTCACAGGATGGAATCCTGCCCCTCCTTGAACCTGACCATGTTCTTTAGCGTCCCCAGCCCCGAAATATCAACCTTGATCTGATTGCCGCCCATGAGAAGTTGCCGCGGTTTCCGGGAGACACCGACCCCCGCGGGGGTGCCTGTCATGACTTCCTTGTATGCTGGGATGGCTGTGCCTGGATCTTGCTTGTTAGAGCCCTGCTTGCCACACAGGGCCAGAGAGTAGATGATTGTTGAACTTACTCTGACTTGCGCAGCTAAGAACACTCTCTGGCAGGAAAATCATGTCCTTGCCATTCACTGTATCCTGCTCCACCTCGCTATTGATCCGCGTAATGAGCCTAGCCAACACTCTCTGAGGCTTGTAGAACCATCTTAAAGACAATTCAAAATAGCCATGAGCGTGTTTCCAATGCTCTGCGAGTAAGAAACTGCCTGATAAGATTTATTGTAAGAGGTTCTATGATGCTGGGTGTGTGATGCGACATTTCGATGCTCATCATTTACATGAAGACCGTCTCAAAAATAAGTATTGCGAGGTGTCTCTGGTGCATAAAACCAACAGGGTTACCATCAGTAGGACACCACTGGCAATCCGGCAATTGAAAAGCTGCTATTTCAGAAGGCTCGACAAAGTTCACCTCCTATCTCTGGGAACTTTATCTGCTCATGGTCCTTAGGAGAATTGTCTTGAAGCGCGTTAATACCACCCAAAAAACGGTTTTAATGGAAGCCTATTAGATTATTTTAAAAGCCCTGGGTAGGGCTAGGAGCAGCAGTATCTCCAAGGCAGCAAAATAATTAGTTGACTGGAATCTCAGGGTTATCCCTGCAAGTTAGGGTGTATTCCATGATTATATCCATCCATGATTACCAAGCATGGGTTCTATTATATGTCAAAGCCGGAGGCAATGATGGCCCCCAGGCGTTGCATGAGCTGAGAACAAGGTACAACCGCTTCTGTTGGGATGCACTCGGCCAGCGAAGAATCAGTGGAGCCTTACACCCAAGCGCCTAAAAGGGTAGCATTGCACTAGCGATGACGTCTGCAATTCCCAGTCGCTTTTGAAGCAGCCGTCGCGGCTACCCCTGTTTCCCCCGCCCTTCAGCGGCTTCGAGGAGGGGTCACCACCCCCGCAGAATGTTGTATGCAAGTGATGGGCTCGATGTGGACAAAACTCGGTCGTAGCGTGATTGGTCAAAGCATGGTCGTCCAAGGAACCCCAACTGCGGCTCTCTTTGGCTCCACTTCAATAGCTTGATCTTCCTGCAAGCCACCTTGAGCTGTGAATTCCATGTCGAATGGTCTCGGCACTAAGCGGTTCGCTTGCAGGAATGACGTGCCGATGTGCAGGTGGGAAAAGTCTACATTCTATGAAGTTTGCGGGGAACCATTATCATTAAATATTAAGAGTACGATTTGAATCGATCAAGCTAAGGCTACAGGCCAATTCAATTGGATTGCTATATTACGACCTTGCCCAATTTGGGTGGGAGGTGGCTGTTCGTTCCTTCCAGAAACTCTCTCATATGAACTTTTCAGCTAGCCTGGTAGTCTGGGGTGCAATGTACTTGTGCATCTGAGCGCCATCCTTGAACCGATGATGGTGGGGATATTGTCGACGTCATACTTTTGGCCGGGGTCTGCGTTCTGATCTACCCTTCTCCAGGCCTTATAGATCCCGTGATGTGAGACGAGGAATGGCGAGGCTGCCTTCCCGCAGAACGTGGTGTTTCATTTCTTCGCTTATAATGCTGTAGACAGGGGAAAAGACAATAATGGTCGAATTGGTGTCCTTTTGGTGCGCGAATATGACCTCTGTGCCTTCAAGGTCGGCTCAATCGGCAAGACAAGAGTTATGGTTGATGGAATACCCTTTTCTTTCACAAAGCCCCCTGGTGTAACACAAAGGGAAGCGAAGTCCGACTCACCAGCTGTCCCCAATGGCATGAACTCGTGGTTTGCAGCCGATGTGATAGGACATCGATCCTGCATTAATCAGAATTGGTTCGACAAGATGACGCAGCGGGCGATATTAACGACCCCAGGTGGTCTTTTCAACGAGGCTCACGGACCCTTATCGGTCACATAATTTCCTAGATATGGAGATAATCTATACGTGAATATGACGAAAGGCATCTGCAGGCTCTGGGGGGAGGTCTCAATCGGCGCTTTGGCCCACTCACTGGGTTACATCTGTCTATATACTACCCCACTACTATTGCAGAAGTCATTGGAGGATGAGGTACAACGTCAGCCATGATGGCGTGGAAAAGTTGTGCTGCATCCGGATACGCATAAAAAGGGACCATGGAACCACAACATCACCCGCTCGAATCTGAGACCCCACCAAATCCCTCTTTAACAAAGCACAACTTGAACAGAAAAATCCTCAAAATGGCTCAGTCAAAACCCGCAACTCAATTCATCATCGATCAGCAGGCGCAGGTCCGCGAGAGCCTGCCCTTTGATGACAGACGGGATTTTTTGAACGCGGAACGAGGCCTGAGGGGCCGCCCCAATCCAAACGTCGTCAAGAATGACCAGGGCGAGGCCGTATGGGACAACGACTCCTACAAATTCCTGCAGAGCGAGGCCCCAGACACGGCTAATCCGAGTCTGTGGCGCCAGTCGAGATTAGCTCACCTGGATGGGCTGTATCATGTCACCGACAGCATCTATCAAGTGCGCGGGCTCGACCTCTCTAATACGACCTTCATTGAAGGCAAGGAGGGATTAATTATTATTGACCCTCTCACATCGGCTGAGTCTGGTGCCGCGGCGTTTGCACTCTACCAAGACCATCGTGGCAAAGACAGAGCCATCAAAGCGATCATCTACACGCATTCCCATGCCGACCACTTTGGTGGTGTGAGGGGCTTTGTCACGGATGAGGATGTTGCAAACAACAACATCAAGATCCTCGCGCCAGAGGGCTTCCTTGAGCATGCTGTCTCTGAGAATGTCTTCACGGGCACGGCTATGAGCCGGCGCGCGGCGTACATGTACGGCGCTGCCCTCGACCGAAGCCCAACGACTCAGATTGGCGCGGGCCTTGGCCAGACCGTTTCAACGGGGACTGTCACTCTCATCGCGCCGAATGTGGACATCACAACTACCGGCCAGACAATGACTATCGACAATGTCGAGATGGTCTTCCAGATGGCCCCGGACACGGAGGCTCCATCCGAGATGCTTATCTACTTCCCTGGGTTCAAGGCGCTCTGTGCCGCTGAAGATGCCACGCACACCTTCCACAATATTCTAACTCTGCGTGGAGCGGTAGTGCGCGATCCCCATGGCTGGGCGAAGTACTTGACGGAGACGATTGACCTATTTGGTGGCGAAGCAGAGGTAGTCTTTGCCTCCCACCACTGGCCGACCTGGGGTAAGGACAACGTCGTCGAGTTCCTCACCTTCCAGCGTGACCTCTATGCCTATGTACATGATCAAACCCTCCGCCTACTAAATAAGGGGTACAACGGTCCCGAGATCGCCGAGATGATGTCCCTCCCGCCCGCGCTGGACAAAGCCTGGAGCGCCCGTGGCTACTATGGCTCGACCAGTCACAATGTGAAGGCCATCTACCAGCGCTACACCGGGTGGTTTGATGGTAATCCGGCCCATTTATGGGAGCATACTCCCGTAGAAAGGGCCAAGCGCTACGTTAAGCTTGCTGGCGGCGAGAAGGAGATTATTAGCAAAGGTCAGCAGGCGTTTGAGGCCGGTGATTTCCGATGGGCAGCCGAGATCCTCAACCATGCCGTCTTTGCACACCCTCGAAACTCGGATGCGCGGAATCTCCTCGCAGATGTCTACGAGCAGCTTGGGTACGGGGCAGAGAATGGCACCTGGCGAAATTTCTTCATATCCGGAACAACCGAGCTGCGCAACGGTAACTTTGGTACCCCAACACAATCAGCGTCGGCGGATGTGGTTGCTCAGCTCACTCCGGAAATGCTCTTTGACTCCCTTGCTGTGCAGATTAACGGCCCAGATGCCTGGGATAAGAAGCTGGCGATCGACGTCGTTGTCACCGATCTGGGAGTTACATACCGGCTGTGGTTGTCAAATGGTGCCCTCATTTACAGCAAAGCTAAGCAGTCTGAGAGCGCAGACGTGACCCTGACCGGGACTTCTAAGCAGCTTCCTGCGCTGGCGGTATATGGACCCGATCCCGAGGCTCTGGAGGAAGCGGGTATCAAAATTGATGGTGATAGTACTGCACTCAACTCTCTTTCGTCCCTGCTTGATCCGGGAGATCCCAACTTCAACATCGTTATTCCATAAGTATATTTAATGCAAACAGGTAGTGGACCTGTGAATAACGGAGTTCTTGGATGTCCTTTAGTCTTGGAAAAGTAAAGGTAAAGAAGAAAATCCTTCACATAGGCATAGTCAAAATTTGTGATAGGCAGCATATCATTGCTTCTTAAAGCTGAAATTTCCTTGTATTAATTGACTCAATCTATTAGCTAATACTAAGTTAAGCATCTATGTAGAATGATAAAGTAGGCCATCCCGCTCAAGTCAGTACATCTAATAAGTGAATCTCCAGGACAAGCTGGCAGCCAAGTTGCAATATGGCGGTTACCGCCGCTTTCTCGTAGGAGTAAATGACTTCTTCTTCAGTCCTCTCCAGCTCTCCCCATTGAGATTAAGCCCCTTCTTTTCTACTAACTTCGCAAAGTCATTGTCTTTGACAAGCAACTTCAGGTCGATTTTGAGTATCTCGCCGAGAATTGGCGCAACGTCGTGAGCAGCACAGACCCGAAAATCTCCACTGTCCACACGTTTCTTGTTGCGTTTCTCTAGCCGTTCTCTTAACCTTTCCTCCACCAGAGCCTCGAGTGGACGTTCCTTCCCGTCCGGCTTAATATTCTTGATAACACTTGCCTCTTCGGGAGTGAAGTATGGCGGGCCGATATAGGATAGATCAATGACTTTGTCAAGTCGTTTAGCTGATGCAGGATTGGTGAATGTTTCGAGATCGTGGAGGAGAACATGGATTCGATACCATAGAGTCGTAGAAATGGATCCGTCTTGCAAGTCAGACACAGTTCGACGCTGCGACGGGTCAACGGCGGGAGTATCGGCCGCCGTATCACGGTGTTCACTATCCATGACTGAAAAATCGTGGATACAAAAGTGAAGACCTTTTCTGAGAATGCCGTGTGATTTGGGTATTGTCGTGCGTTGAGTAAGGAGTATTGGAGCGTAAGGGATAGGCCGGATGTTTCTCGAAAACGGAAATTGAAGAGGAAAAGTCGATCTTGAACGAGGTAAAACCAAAGATGTGAGTCACGGGTTCTTTTTCCAAGCGAATGGTGGCGCCAGCTGGAAAGTCAAACATACTGTGGCTGATCACCTGTCGGGAAGCCTGACCCTACGGGTAGATACTGCAGGTGGTCTGGTTGGCATGACGTAGCAATAGCTTGTGCGATGTATGTTGCAATATCGAAAACGATAAGCAGCGGTCAACTGAGTGTCGGCCTCAGCAACAGAGTGACTAGTCAATTGAGATGAAGTACTAGTGCAAAACCAATAAAAACAATATTCTAAAGTTAAAAGATCACGGATGTCTATCTGTCCACCTTCGTCATATTTGCAGACGCGCATGTTTATTGACCTAGATAAAGTTCTGTAGATGTGGTATCAGCGCGTCTGGCTACACAAACCAGATCTGTATTGTCAGGTAAGATCAACAATAATCAATCCGAAAACTGCTACACTGTCATGCACATGGTCATAGCAAGGGGCTTAAGGCAAGGGAATGATGCATAAACAGGCGTAGTACACATCTATCTCAATCGGAGAACATTGTCATCAACACTTCATTTAGCGTTCTACATGGGTCGACTGGTACGTATAACAGATCAGATATAACAAGATATGATGCCTATCTAAACTATTGGATCAAAATTACCCACCCCCCAAAACGTCCAACAATCTCGGGAATCCGCCTCGTTCAACCGCATCAACCCACTGCGTAATCTTCTTCAGATAGAACCCATCCCCACATAGAATGCAAAATCCTGCTTCAATGCACTGTCCTCGGCCTGGTTCTCCCAGCCTGGGTGAAACTGGCGCATAGATGCATTGTATAATCGTCTCAGCTGTGTGGTCTCATACTCCATCATGTAGATCCAGAATAGCTCGTTTTTGCCCTCATCGTCCAGAGAATCATCGACTTCACGATCCATATGATCTGATTCTGTGTCACTCTCATCAGCATAGTCCTCACGCTGCGGCTCTTTCTCGCGAGTGGAATCGTCCAGGAATTTAGGCGGTTGTGTAGCCATCCACAAGGGCATGGCTGAGACGCACTCCCAGTCAATCACAGCAGTAATTTCGCCTTCTTCATTGACCAGTATGTTGCTCAAAGAAAGGTCCAGATGCCATATTACCGAGCGTTCCGGAGGATTCTGGATCGAAGGGAAGATTTTGGGAAGGAGGGAAACCAGTCTACGAGCGAGTTTCAAGGTAAAATCGGCATATTTCTTGTCATCAGAGTCCTCAGCCTCCTCTTTGGCAGCAGCGTGGTCCTTGAGGACGATCTCGAGGTCAGCGGAGAGCCAGTCGTGGCTCGAACGGAACGGTCCACGCGGTACATCCAGATCAAATGGCTACTTGAGAAGAAAGTACCCGCGACCAACTGACCAGGGCGCGGCTTCTGGTCGTCATCCTCTTTTCCGTTCCCGCTGGCCACCAAGGTGCCGAGCCCGGTGAAGCTATGACTGAATATCTGAGCTTGGAATTCGGCGACACGTTGCACAAGCGCCGCCTTTTGGAACGCGGTCAGTGTCCGCCACTTTTTATACAGCGATATGCCGGGCATTCGCTCCACCAGGATCCATTCGAATCCAATTTTATTCTCGTTAGAGTCATCAAAGGCGATGATTTCCGGCACGGTGATGTCTGCCTCCCGGCGAAGAAAGCGTAGCGTGGTAACTTCGCTCCTGGTTTTGCTGTGTGGGTGAACTGGAAGCGACACTCTCATAAGAAAATCACGATGGCTTGTGCGAGCAAGATAGAGCTTGTTAAAAGCCCCTTCGGCGAAGAACGAAACATCGCAAGACTTTGAATCGTATGTCTGGAGCTTGTAACGACACATGTTCGTGATGGCCTCGAGGACCGGCTCTCGACTCCATACCGGGACAATTTCAAGTCCGCTTTCATCCCAGTCAAGTCCACTTCGTGGTACGGGGGCCATTTTGCGACCTTGTAGATGAGAGAGGCGATGAAGGGGTGTCGTGGAAAAGCAGGCCGTGTGACAACAGTGGAAGGGAATGCCGCCACATGATATGTTGGATTGCTCTCGAGAGCATATTTAGGACCCTGCTTGCGGTATATAATATTCCCGTCATTGCGAAATTACACTCTCATCGGAAGGTGCCGCTTTTCTTTCCTTTTGGGATTCATCCATTATGCCGAATCCCCAACCTCAGAGTCACAGGCGTAACACAACTCGGATCGTTCCGTCTCATCAGCATCATGATCCAAATTGAGCCACTTTATCGACCCGTAAACAATTGTTGGTGCCAGATTCATTCATCACCTGACTATATACGATCGTGCACTTCAGCTGCAGGAGGATTCCGTTGAGACGGCGAACTCTAGCCTGGGAGCCGCCCACGAAACGACCCTCAAGTGCATGACTAACCTTGCGGGGACATACAAGGCGCGGGGGGGCGACGCGTGGCGGGCCGCGGCCGTCCTTGAACAGGCATACCAGGCGTCTCGGCGACCTGAGCTGGAAGATAACCCGCTTACCATTGCGCTCATGCATAGCCTTGTCGTGGCGTATACAAGGGTTGACCGGCTGCGGGACGGGAAGCCGCTGCTGGTGGCCTGCCATGAGTGGAACCAGCAACGACATGGACCGAACCATCCGAGAACGAGGGCATCGAGCGATAACTTGACGTGGCTGCTGGAGAAGCTGGGGGATATCGTCAAGGCGCCCGTCTTAGCACCTGAGATTGCAATTCACTTCATTGAAATTCATTGTGTCGTGGCCTCCAAAGCCTGCAATCCCTTGCTCTCGCTTACAGAAACAGTCGAGACACGTCTGGGTAGATTTTGTGTCCAAAGACGGGGAATAATAAATACCTGCATATGCTCGTGCTACCAGATATATAAATCGTGGGTGGGAGCTCGAAACCGCAGGATTCAATTCCCGAAGCGCTAACCCTGCGAGTGTGTCCCAATAAATTATTGCACTCAGGTTCATATTACAAATATCCAAGCAAAAAAACTTACAAGATTTGTTCTCGCATGAATCTTCCCAGACCTTCGGCGTGAGTATACACTGCACGTGACTGGAACATTAATCCGGAATGCCATTTTTGGAAAAGCCGCTCGCAGCACATGCCCTGCTCGCTGTTTGTCATTTGCGGAGGCCTCTTCTCCCAATGAATGTTCTCGCTGGCAGAATTTCAGAAGATTATTTCCATTATCTAGATAGAACGGAAGAATAACTCGCTACTGGTGTATCACAAACCAATTTCATGTCATTGATGAGGCGACGCCGGCAACTCCTGCGGCGGCTTTGACGGATATACACCGCTGCCGTCAATCTCATACTGTCCCTTTTTGGGTCGCAGCTCACTAGCGAGCTCGACGGGACCCAATGTAGCGGCGGGATTCTGTCGCTGGCGACGCCGTCTGAGTATAAATGCTGCCCCTCCGAGTATGATTGCGACCGCGGCCACCACACCGACGACAATGCCGGCTATGGCGCCGCCGGATAGGGACGAGGAATCGGAGTCGGGGTTGGAGTTGGAGTTTGGCTGGGGTGTCGCGGTTGCCGGTGTTGTGGTGGCTGTAGATGTCGGAGTGGGAGTCGGCGTGGACGTCGGGGGAGGAGAAATCAGCGACTGCGGATCGAACGCGAAGGTGCTTGCGGAAGGAGACTCCGACGTCAGGGAGGTGTAAGTGTCGTCGAGCACATCGTTGGTGATGTTCCCTAGAGGGCTGCGCTCGCGGTTCCAGCAGATATTCACCTGGCCTTCTGCGCCGGTACACTCCTCTCTACTCATGTCGAATGTTAGAATACACATATACCACACGTTCAGCGCCGAGGGGGGAACGGCTGCAGACGAACGTGTCATAATGGCAGCACCATGTCTGATCGCCACTGCCGCAGGTCGTCGTGCTGCCGTCGTCCGCACACCGCGACGTGATCGACCAACACACGTTCCCGATCCCGTCGTTGAAGTCGCAGCAGTATACCTTCCCCGTTGCTGGCTCGCGGGCGCACGCGTTGGGGGGCTCGCATTGCATCCCTCCGAAGGCCGGGCAAGTGAAGTTGGTCAGTTCGGAGGTGAAGTAGTAGTCGCTGTAGTGCGTCATACTGCTTTTGGAAGGAGTACGGAGGTTGTGAGAGGGGAGTCAAGTCAGGAAGGAATCGTGCGTAGATTCAGGTGTGTCGCTGGGTGGAACGGTTTATGTTGGCTTCGAATCTTTGTCTCTGTGTCGCGACGCAAGGGGTTTTAGGAGGCCGTTGGTGGTGGGTCACGTGCTCCGAGCCGCCGACTGATTCGTCCTCTCCCTCGGCAATTTATTCCTGCGCACCAGCGGCGAGCTGAGCTGAAAGCGACTCGTCCTCCGAGACGTCGCATGGGCTTGACAGACTGTGGTGTTGATTGGATATTTCTTGGCAAAATATTTGGGCTTCTTATTGGTGAGATTGAAATTGGTCTCAGATGAGGGACTTTGTGATTGGTCAATGTAAACTCACTTCCATGCTTCTGCAACCTTGGAACCTATCACATCAACCTGTGAAACAAAGCCCCACCCCACTTCGGCCCGACCCCCTTCCCCGGACGAACCAGGTGCTCATCACTCGTGCGGCTGAGCCACACGCCAAGTTAGCCGTTTCTTGGCTTGCGTGGGGTTGGGTGAGCGGTTCGATCCTTTGGACAGTGATTTGCTCCAACCTGCGTTCTTCAGCCCAGTCTCCAATTCCCGCCAGCGTGTGCGCTGCCGACCGAGCGCCGACGATTTGTCTTGATGACCACGCATTGCGTCGAAGTGTGGACGAACACAGAGCAACGCGTCCATCCACAACTACTCGCCGAATTTGCGAACTGGTCAAAATGGCGCCCTATCGTGCATATTTGGGCCCTCCAAGAGATTAGTTGGTTCTCAAGGCTCCAATGTGCACATGGTCTTTTGCGTCCCTGCAGCCGAATTGATCAGCGATCTTTTGCTGTCTCCATCGCTGCTCCTGGTTTTGTAGCTGAAATAGCCAGGTAGCGCCAGTGCTTGCGGCCCCGATATGATTCAACTCCTGCAACAGTGTTGATGAAATAATGCTCCAAGCCGAGGAACGTGGCAACGAGGAAAGGAATGTAAGCAATCAGGTAAAACAATCGCGTCATTGGCTTTATATTTTCCGAATAATCCCGAACAACCACGTTCGTGAACCCTGCATCTTCAAGCATCCGTTGAAACACACCCGGTCGTGATAAACTATTTGTCGGCATTGCAGCAATCTCGTTTATCTTGCGCATGGAATGTGCCAATACTCCCGTGGATCCATCGCTAAACTCATGGTCGTATTCAAACAATGACACATGACCCCCAGGACGTAAAGCATTAAAAAATCCTGCTAGAACCACCTCAGGGTCTGTGGCGTGAACAAATGTTTCCATGGTATATATGCCGTCGAATGTTTGAGACCCTAAGGGTTCCAAGTGGTGATAATCCATTTTGCGCACTGCAACTTGACTTTCGGTAAGACCTGACCGAGCGATATTTCGTTTTGCTTTGACCAAGTGATGCTCGACGACATCAATGCCATGGATTTTGAATCCGTGGTTCTTTGCTAGATGAATAGCAACGTGGCCTACGCCACACCCGGCATCAAGGACGCAGGAGCCCGGCGAAAGATCCAGGGACGCTGCTAACTTGTCTTCCATCCCGCGGAGAGACTTGCTAAGAGGGAATGGCCACCAGGTGTCATTTTCGTAGAAGCCAAAATGCCGGGTGCCACCTAAAAGTAGCCGGTAGCCGATCCTGGACTCAAGGGAGCGATAATATGTCTGCAGTTGGGGATTGTCGTTGATCAACGGTTCTCGTTCGGATTCTCGTGACATGGCTTCGGTGAACAAAGGTGGAGGGCAGATAGGTCTTCCAATACACTGGGCTGTGACAAAATGGACAGGTTTTCGGCGATGTGTTAAATCAGATAGACTGATCTCAATGCGCTAATAATAACTAACCACGTGATGCCGCCTCGGCCTCGGCCCCCTTTTTCTCTGCCTCACAGCGGCCGCGCTTGACTGAAAGAAGCGCTATCACATCTCATCACACGCAGGTGGCGAGGACAGCTATGATTGGACAAAATATAAGCGCCGGTGCATCTCCCGTCGGTTCAGACATCAACCTTGGACGCGTACCTCGTCAGCTCAAAATTCCACCTGCATCACGAAGAAGTTACCTCTCCGATGATACGGACAAACTTATTGTGTCATAAGTCGATACATAATGAAGATAGATAGTTTCAATCCGTGACGCGAGGAATGGAGTCAAAATGTCGTGAGAGATGCTGCTGATTGTGTCCACAATTTTGCCATGGCACGAACCAACCAAGTGGTTGCAATCGCCGCCCATAATGAGGGCCAGCCGACTTGTCGCTAATATTCCATGCAGCGATGATATTGGTTGATGGTCACAGGGCAGGGTGAGCGGGCCGATACCTTTAGACAATGATTTGCTCCGCCTGCAATCTTCGGGCTCATCTCCAATACCCTCCGGCGTGTGCGCTGCCCCCTTGGGCGAGGATGTTTCGTCTCGCAAACTATTGAGAATTGCTCCCCAAACAGCCGGGGCTGGGGTCACGGACGTCTATTCCATTTCCGTAACAGAAAGGGTTTGACAGCTTGAGCGGGGGCGGAAGAGAATATTATAGGAACGCCTTTGGATCTTGGTAAGAGTGTATTATTGTGCTCTCATAAGCAACAAGAGCATGGGCAATATCATAGGGCAATAATGTGTAAGTAGCCACGTTTGCGGCCCTAAGTCAGATCGGAGCTCTCCTCTTCTATCTCCTGTTCGTCCTTGTCTTCCCCCTTTGCTGCTCCGCGACCTGCCCAGCTACAAATTCCACCAACAGCATCGAACTCCGTCATTAGCCTTTCTACCCTGCAACGGATTGCCGGCATCCGACCTGTGCACCGCTGCCTGGAGCATGTCCTTCCTGATATCTTCCTTTCCGAATTGGAATAAGTGCCACACTATTTTTCCCTTCCAATTGTGAGGCCGATTGCAGTCGTGGAGAAGCTTGTCTCAATCCTTTATATCTTCGTTGATGACCTGTGCTACGAGCTGAGCAGTATACTCTAGCAAAGCCCACTGAACAGATTGGGGTCTCAAAAGTATAAGAGATCGAGATCAGAATGGAGATATCTGACGAAAGCAGGTAAAGAGGAAGAATGTATATTTTCTCCAGAGACCACTTGTTGTAGGTAGTAATCTTAGTTAAAGATACATCCAAAAAATGGAACTTACTTCCTCCCTTCCCTGACCGAAAAATGCTGTTCCCCCACCGACCACGCTAACACCACCGAATGGAGTTGGAGTATTGAGTTGTGAACTTCTCTGTTGTGCTCTCGCTGACCCAAACAAGGAACAGATTTGGGTCGTCTGGTAGTTCTGCGATACCTTCGTCTTCAGAATTGTCAAACACTGGTAACGGGAGACCCGTTAATGATGCATTGAAGCGTCGTTGGGAAATAACCTTGGGTTGACTTTTTGCGAATCGCTCGGGGAGCAGCGCATTCAACTAATGCACGAACAGCGGTTTGAACAGCCGCCCTCGTAACCGGAGTTTATCTCCCCAGCGAAAGGGCCTCCGCTGCTTCGAAAGGAAGCAGCCCAGAAGTCGTGGGCTCGCATCGTTTCGAACAAATTTTGGGCTTCGTCTGTCCGCTCCCATGTTTCTCAAGTCTATCGGCGAGCCAGACCCAGCCGAAAAGCTGGCCTGGCTGTCGTCCGAGGACTTGCGACTATACACCATAGTCAAAAAAATAGAGCCAAGAAAGGAAAAAAATAGTTCGTCCAAAAAGAAGAGTACAAAGAAATCGGTGAGGAAAGCCGAAAACGGACGAGCTTGGTGAGTGAGAAGTTCAGATGGCCATAAGTTAATGGTATTTCCCAGGGTAGAAGGAACTTTGGCCACCTGCAGGGCTGGCACCTGTGAAACGCTTCAATACTCTAAGCCTGTCGGGCAGTATTTGCCGGTGGGAAGAGGTATTCTCCCGCTAGTCGAGCGAGATGGGTATGACGAGCGCAGAGCCCAAACATTGATATATACGATCGCTAGCCAGAAAATTGTAATCCAGGCTGCTGTTCGTCCCGCGTCTGTCCAGAAGTTCAGAACTGCGAATATCTTTGTCTCGTCTTGGACAAGACTAGTTATGCTGGAGATGCGATATTATGTCGCTGAAGCTTGCCTGACAAGGAGCCTCGCATAGCCGGGGGGCCACCTGATAGGCGATGTCGGCTTCTCATCGGCGTCCGGGCGCGTTTGATCAGCCCAATTTGTCCATCAGAAGGTATTCTTACGCGGCGTATGCAAAAGCATTGAAGGCTGGCACAACATCCAAGGGTCTGTGCATCGTCGGCCATAAAAAGCCCTAACTCAAGGAGTTGCTGGTTTGATGGTTGACGATCAGCATCTGCCACAGATCGCAGATCAGAGCACATACCTGATCCAGGACTCTGCGGACCGTGATCTATGTGGTCACCTCGCTGCTTCCTTGGCCCGCAAGTGGGCTCCATTTTTCCGATGTCGTGGATCGTCTTTCTGCTCAGTCGCCCATCCGCAGTGTCCTCTGGAATGGCAAAGCGTCAGTGGAAGGAGTGTCTATATTGGGTATTTGCCGTTAACATGGCGATGGAACGGTCCAAACTTTCGAGGATCGACCAGCAGATGTGGTGGGTAGTTAGGGGTAAGAGCTCCGCGTTTCGCCCTGAATTGTGCTCGTCAGTACGAGAAGACATTTTGAAAAGATATGAGCTCCTGAGGTGCGAGCTTAGTGTGGCCTTGGTCAGATAATCTTGATAAGACAAGATCTAAGAGTAAAAGAGGATGAAGGTGTTGAAATCCCGACTACGGGTTATCTGGGGGTACTTATACCTTTCCCATGGTCTTGTATTCACCTAAAACGGTAAGGGCAAGAGGCATGGATTCCAATTAACAGTAAGGGGAGGATTAACTGGCCGAGCAATGGGACTGGCCAATCTCGACAATCAGATCGTTAGTTTAACTCTTCACAGGGATCCTTCACCGGTCGACTGAATATTTCTGTCAAACGCCGCGCTACCGAGTTGATGTCTTCGGCGTCCATGGCAGCTCTTTATATCAAGATTGCCACGACGCATATAGTTCCAGCCACCATGTCAGGGTAGGGTTCCGCCAGCGTATATATTGCTAAAATCAAGAGCTTCTAGCCACCTACTTATATATCACCGCAATCAGAGTTTCTATGGGTATCTCAAAATGTCCATCTCTCTGAAACTCTTCGAAACCACGCACCATCTCGTCCAACGCAGCTGTCTGTAACTCATCAGGCAGACTTCGCGTGTAATTGCCGAACGAGCTTGATGTCGCCATTTGCAATACTTCCTCCTTGGTTTGCACCACCAGCGCACGAGATTCAAACCGTATCTTACTTTCCGAAAACCCTGTCTCTCGACTCAACCTCACAAGAGCATCCGATGTAATCCTCTTGGGCGCCCCAATCGCAGGATCGGGATAATAATCCTTATACGGATCCCTGAATAGCACTCGCTTCCTCACCTCGTAGAAATGGTTCGGGTGATCCCCAGATCCACCAGCGACACCTAGACAACCACCGGGCTTTAGTACGCGAAAGACCTCCCGAAGCGTCTTCTGTTGTTGTTCCGTGGTCAACCAGGGCATGACCGAGTTCATGACTGCGATGTCGAAACTCTCGTTTCCGAACCTGGAGAGGTCCTGAGCAAGGCCGTATTCGAATGATAGAGTACCCTCGAGGTCGGGGCTGATTTTCTTGCGCGCGAGATCGATGCGTTTCGTTAGCGGGTCTATCCCGACGACTCGTCCGTGCGGTGCAGCGAGAGAGGCGATGTGTGCTGCGAGTAGGCCAGTTCCGCAGCCAATGTCGAGGATATGGGCTCCTGGAATGACGGGGAGTTCTTGGAGAAGAACGAGGCCTGTCTCGTACTGGGCTTTTCCGCTTGTTGCCTCGTATTGACGGGCAAGCTCGTCGGTGTCGAGGTCGTAGGCGACACTTGCGGGAGTATCCGCGGTTTGCGGCATAGTGGCTATTTTGAGATTCTCAAGAATATTTCATAAAGCACGTTCAAGTGAGATTGGGTAGAAGACAATTTGAGACTGTCTCATGGGCTGAGCTCGGGACAGCAGAGAGCTGGGTATCAGTCTGCACGGGCCAAGATAGCTTTAGCTTCACGGCGGGCAGATTAGCGGTGTCCTGAGAATCGGTAAAACTTACACAGCAGGACCTCCATCCATCCATACTTACGACTACTAGTCCGAGTAGTCGTCACGGACCCACGGTATCCCTCGGTTACTCCGGAATTTGGCTTGCATTGGGTCAGACGCGGCTCGGCCCATGTCGAGTGGAGAGCGGAAGACGGCCCCACGCCTGGTATGGTACGAATACATGTATGGACTGTACAGTACTAGTTCAAACGATGTTGAAATAGCAAACCTGACACATGGGGGGGTATGTATTGTGAGAGACCGCAGCTTCGAGTCCTAGGACCCCAAGGAATATCACATTCCACCAGTTGTGCAATACGATTCAGATGCGCCGGAGAGGAGAGGGCGAACGAGCCTGACCCCCCAAGATAATCTGACGGTTCTCAGGTCTCTTCCGAGTTCGATTTCTTTCTCTCCAGCTCAGTCCTGGCGCGCCTCCTGGCAAACAAGAGTTCCTCACCCAGCAACATGAAAGCCGACGCCTTTTCTCGGACCATTCCACCCCGACGGAATGTTTCAAGACCATCAGGGTGGCTTATTCTAATTAGTGCTCTCGTCCTCCTCTCTTACTACTGCTACGGGCGCACATCCCCGCGAATACTCGTCCCTTCAGGCCCTACGTTTGATTTACGGCAAACACTCGTATCAACCCCGTCTTCTGAACATGCACGCAACTGGAGCGCCTACTATACATCTGAGACACACCTTGCCGGCCAGGGCTGGAAGCAAGCGCAATGGACGCACGCAAAATGGAGGGAGTTCGGTGTGACAAACACGACCATCTCATCCCACGATACCCAGCTCCCATTGCCAACCAACGAGCAGCGCGTCGCTCTGTTACGGGGCGACCAGGTCCTCTACGAAGCAGCTTTGGTAGACACCAACGTCTCTGCTGGCTTTGTACCGGCGTACTTTGGCTTTTCGGCAAATGGCAACATCTCGGGCTCTTACATCTATTGCAACTTCGGGAGCAAGGAGGACTTCGAAGCTCTCGCGCATCGTGGTGTCAAAGTGGAGCGGGCTATCGGCATTATAAAGTTGGGCAATGCGTCTCCGTATGTGCGCGAACAGAACTTGTCTATATTTCGGTCCCTCTCTGTCGCCAATGCTGAAAGAGCTGGGATGATTGGGGTGGTTCTATACACTGATCCCCAGAATGATGGTCCTATGACTGAAGGTAACGGATACAAGCCGTTTCCTGCTGGGATAGCACGACCGTTAGAGGCAATAGAAAGGGGCGGCTTTGGAAATATCGGTGAGCCGAGATGTTTCCTCACCCTTTCGTTAGCCAGTATTCATTCTGATATTGTCTAGCGGATTACAATCGAGGTGAATTACCTACAATTCCCAGTATACCGATCTCCACCGTCGACGCTATCTACCTCTTGAGAATGTTAAATGGTCATGGCCCCCAAGCGAAACAGCTCGGTGATCGCTGGCAGGGAGGTGGTTTAGAATATTACGGGGTCGACTATAATGTCGGCCCATCGCCTCCCGGACTCTCGCTAAACATCGTCAACCACGCAACGCTCCGAGATACCCAGGTCCACAACGTAATCGGCACAATCTCCGGTAAAACACTCGACGAGGTGGTCATTGTCGGCAACCATCGTGACGCCTGGGGGCCCGGCGCAGCAGACCCAGCCAGCGGGTCGGCGGCACTAAACGAGGTCGTCCGCAGCTTCGGTGCAGCACTTCAGCAGGGCTGGCGGCCCGAGCGAACCATTATCTTCGGGAGTTTTGAAGGTGAAGAGTTTGCGCAAATCGGCTCCCTACTCTGGATTACGCAACATTTCGACTGGCTACGGGCCTCCGCCGTCGCATACCTAAACGTCGTTGTCGCGGCATCAGGAACTCATTTCCACGCCAAGGGCAGCCCGCTTCTATACTCCGCAATTCGTTCCACAACCGATGGTATACCTTGGCCTGACCGAAACCAAACTTTCGCTGGGCAGTCGGTGCTAGATATTTGGGGAGGCGAGATCACGCCCGCCGGCAGCGGCGACGCAAACCGCTTCATGTCCATCCCCTGCGTTTCGACGCTTGATTTCGGATTCTCGCCGGCATTGGGAGAGCCTCCCCTTCCGTACCATACCGGGTTTGATAGTTTTGAATGGATGGACACAATCGGCGACCCGGAATGGAGGTTCCATGTCGCCAGTGCGAAGATATGGTCTCTCGTCGCGGCGCACCTGGTTGAGCCCGCGGTGCTAAATATGAGTGTTGCAGATTACGCAGTAGCGTTCCACAAGTGGCTAGGAGAGCTCCCTGACCGGAGCCTGTGGTCGTCGAGGGTTAACCTAACTGTTATGACTGACGCAGTCGAGCGACTGTCTCGTGCGGCCGGCAGGTTTGATGGATTTGCCCGGTCGTCCGCAGAAGAGTATTCGGAGTGTACCAGGAGTTGGTGGAAATTCATTTCCCCAATCAAGTGCAGACGAAGATTTGCAGTAAGGGACATAAATAAAGTGTATATGGAATTTGAACGACAGTTCTACTACGAGCGCGGGCTTGACGGACACAATGACCACCACCACGTTCTGTTTTCGCCGTCTGCCTGGCATAACTCGCCGCCTGCCATGCCTAGTCTTAGCAAGAGCTTAAAGGCAGGCGACTGGAAGAATGCCCAGGTGAGAAATTTCTCGCAACCTTTACTTCACTGCGTAAACGCCGCTAACTGGAGCAGCGATGGAGAGATATCCTGAGCGAGAAAATAAACAACGCGGCTCACTTGTTAGAGGAATACGTGGGGAATCACTCTCATCCCTATGAGCTGGACATGACGGTGTCTCGAACATATCGCGAGTAGCTAGCAGTATTGATTTCAAGTTGTGATTATTTCAACCCAATGCTATACTCTATACATGGACAGAGATTTGAAATGCTATCCAAACTTTGAACATCCTTCATTCGTGCTCATCACTGACCCTCGCACAAAACACCGCAATCGTCCCCAAAGTAAACAACACCGCATTGACCAAGAACGGCAATCCAATCCAAACATCACCCATATCCAAGCCCGCCTGAAAAACCCAAGCCAAGAACGGGCCTCCCACAACAATGGCCCCATGCGACGCAACCGATATGCTCGTGGAGAGAAGACCCATATACCGCGTCGGCGCCAGCGTCGTCAGGAAGCTGCGAGCCGTGACTGTAAACGCAAACCCCAGAGCAGTGACGATCTGGCCAAGGACGAGATATGAGGGGGATGGGGAGAGGAAAATCAGTAATGATCCCAGGACAAGCACTGCGCCGCTCGTGATCGTGATCCATTGGTCGATTCTGGGCGAGGGGATCCCATTGCGTCTGAGAGTGCGCGAGATGCTGGGGATGATGACGAAAAGGACGAGCATATTTGCGACGGCTCGCAGGGCAATGAGATATGATGCCTATATCCCAGGTGTTAGATTAGGGTGACCTCAGGCGTTATGGTATATGTATACCTTTGCATAGTCCCAATCGAATTTAAGAGAGGAGTACTGAAGTAGTATCTCGGATGACTCCCGGCTGATTTGCGTCAAGAAGAAGGCCATGAGCAGGAGCAAAACATCCTTCGTGATCCATCTGGTGGTGACTCCAACAAGAGCTGCAAGTCCTCGGCGACTGCGGACCGGTAGATTTGTTTGTGGTGAAGAAGAGGACGTGCTTTGTAAGGACTGGTCGTCTGTTAGTGCATCCTTATGCCGTCCGTGTTTATGATACTTGACCGTGACCGCAATGGTAGAAAGTGTGAACAGAAGGCGTAACCCTATGGCTCCTAGGACTGGGATCCACGGGTTCAGAGGTATGAGTGCAGCACCTAGAGGGATGGAAACTATCTCGGAAATGAGGAATCCTGCATATATGAGAGAAAAGGCGGTTGTTCTGGATGCGGAAATCGCTTAGCAACGGTGGATACAGGGTGAGAGTTATGGATATCCAGCTTACCGCTGATGTGGAAGACACGCATCAGCAATGATTGCATAGCACATGGAAACGACAGTCGAAGGACCTCCACCGAAGAGAGTGAATACTCCAGAGAGCCATACTGCCCTTAGAGGAAAGACCTGAGGTACTGCAGAGACTACTGCGGTCCAGCATTCATTGAGCAAAACTCCACACAATGCCAGACTGAGCACTTTGCTGCGTCCGATGCGGTCTGCGAGAGCACCATATGGAATCGAGAGTACCAAACCTATATCATGCGTTAGCAAGTCCACGAACAGCTCCAGCACAACTGCTTACCAGGAATCATAGTAAACGTTCTCTTCCACCCATTGATGCGGGCCAATTCGCTCTGGACTGGTTCAATCTTGCAGTCAGTCACCCCCGCTATGTCTGTGTAGTAGTCGCGACAAATGATATCCTCGAAGATCACCATCCGTGGAGCCAGGGTTATATCGTTGCAGATGTCCGCCAGCATAAGGAGCACACTAATCGCGATTGTGACGGCAAATGCACTCCGTGTAGAGGGTCTGGCTTGGTCGCGATTGCGCCCCCTATCTGACTGTGGCAAGAGAGGCTCTCTGTCGGAAGCCTCTCTGGAGGGTGGCATATCCCCTTCCAGCGCGTCATTCACCAGTTGGCCGTGCGCTGGCTCTAGCCTGTGTGGCTTCGACGGCATAGCGACAAGGTCAGGGTAATCTGGCGCTCAAGGTGGAGGGAAGAGAATCTCGAGATAACCTTAAGGCACACAACTTTTAATAGCGGGAAGGAACAAGGCAGCTATGAGTGGTATTTTGTTTTTCTGGGTGGTTTTTTTCCACTCAGCCAGGGCTAAGCTAGTAATAGTGGTAATACTCGTTAAGATTTCCCCCCGCAGTGTATTCTTGCAATAAATAAGCTGTATTGCATGGCCGCTACAACTATATCTCTCCTTCCCCCAAGCCCTCCCTGGTTCTAATGTTTATCCTTTGCCGAAAATGATCCTCACATTGTTCACCATTGTGGCCATTTTGACCCTAGTGGCCATCGTCCGGTATCGCCAACTGTCCTCCTTGAGCCGTTCGCCGGAGGCTGGACTGGAAGACCTAAAAGCACTTAACGCACACCATGACATCCTCTCGCAATTCAAGACATTGATAAATGACGAAGGAGCTGGATCATGGCCGCCAAAAGCCACCCATGATGAGTTTCCGCCAGCTCTCCGTCCCTACCGCCAGATTTACGCTACCATGGCGCCATTGCTTGCGACTGCTAACCCGTCCCTTGACGATCAGTATAATCGAATCCGCTGTCAGGAGTTTCGGTCGCGCATGCAGGCTCTGCTTACCGAGCGGGTAGACTTGGAGGCTGTTCGGAGTGTCCTGGAAACAGTCCACTCTGGGAATTGGGATAGTTTCCCTCGAGACGCTTATAATGGGTTCTACTCGTGTATTGCTTGCTTGCGCCACGCTTATCGGTAAGGCCTAAGTAGTCATATGATATTCCCCAGTTATCCAAATCTGTTAACACATCTGATGTCCTGGATAGATGGGCAACGAACCCCGTTGTGAAGGTCGCGCAGGAAGAAAAGCAACTTCAGTTTCCTGTGGAACTGGACATGCCATGGTTATATATACAGCGCCGATTTGACATCACGTCTCCTAGTGGGAATATCATGGCAAACACTGTTTGCAACCTCGACCTCAGTGGACAGGTCGTATATCCGGTCAACGAGGGAATGTCCGATGCGGTGCGAAGTACAGAGCTCGCTTGGAGTCGCATATTCTATGATTCAGAAGTCCTGGTCGGCTCCTCCACCCCTGTTACTGACTGGGGTTTTGACATTTACACGTGTATACATGCTAGGCTATCCCGGTTTACTTCGCGATTATCCAAGCTATCCTCACCTTCGAGCGAGGCGACAAGAAGGCATGTCTTGGGCATGTTGAAACGGCATCCATGAACCTCCGCAAGGTAATGCAAAATCTGTACACGAAGATGAACGATCCCTACGTATCACGCGCAATCTGGGTGCGGCATGTCTCGGGGATTCACAGCTGGGGCCTGACAATTGAGACTGACGATCCTCCTGTCGAGTATGGAGGGCTATCCGGGAGCCAGATTCTGCTGTTCCTGGCGGTTGATGCCTTTTTGGGAGTTGATCGTTACCACTCCGATGGGGAGCTGAAGATGCATATCTCGAGGAATATGAGAGATGTAGCGGCTGCTATTCGCAGACATTCTTTCCGGAGACTCCTCTCAGAGAAATCTGAGGATGATGTTCGTATAGCGAAAGCGCTCGAGGGCATGGTCAGGCAGCTTCGAGTAAGTGAATACGCAGCTTATATTATGGCTTCCTAGATATGGTTACTTTGTGCTCACCATGTAATCGATTAGTCCTTCAGGGCTGTCCACAAGGGTCGAGCGGTTCGGTACCTCTCGGCCCCTGCGCCCGAGCGAATTCCAATGACCGCGGCACTCTCTGTCCTCCCTACGGACGGAGAGAGCGTACAGACTACGGACCCTTATGGGTCTCTTGATGCGATGCTGACAAAACGATTGAATGAGACCGTTTAAGCTGGGGTTTCGCTGCGGTTATGGAAGACAAAGAGATACAAGTCCGAGTTGTCCGGCTTATGAGGTGAAATCGATAAATAGAATGAGATAGCTTTGCTTGAATGAAGGTTGAAGATTTATTCGACTTGGGCCGAGAATATCTACACTTCTATTGGCATACCATAAAACTCGACTTCAGACGGCGGGTTAGCCACCGCAAAGAAGTCCCTACCACAATCACCGTCGTAAAAGAAGTCCTCAATGACCTGCCTTTTGATGGGCTTCCCTGTGGCTGTCCGTGGTAATTCTTCATGAGGTGGCAACTGCCGCAAAACGGTAGGCAGCATCGAGGCGTCTATCTCGGCCTGGAGATCTGCCCTAATATGAGCCAGCGTCGTCTTCATGCCATCTTTGAGTCTGATTACAGCGCCGCATAACTGCTTGTTTTCTTCCACGGGGACAGCGACAACGCAGGCTTCGGCGATGTATGGCAGCGCCAGCACGCGGAGTTCCACCTCGAGGGCTGAAAATCGAGAGTTGCCAAAAACAATATCTGAAAGGAGTTAGTGAACAACTCTATAAATCAGAGTTCAGAATTCTTACAGTCGTCTCGCTCGCGCCCAAGCAGGATGATCTCGCCGTCTCTGAGCTCAGCCATGTCTCCAGTTCGGTAGTACCCCTCCTCATCGAAGGCCGCCTGTGTTGCTGCTTCATCGCCGAGATAACTTCCTCTGTTAGTCTAAATGTAACATGTTTCTTTCATGGTCTCACCCTAAGAATCTGTCCGGAGTCCTTATAAGCAACCGTCCATGTGTCCCCTCGGACAGTTTCATCTCAATACCCGGCGAGAGCTTTCCAACAGAGCCATATATCTTCGTCAAACCCATCGTCACAAGACCCGTCAACTCACTCGCTCCGTATCGATTCTGCAGGGGAAGCCCCATCACAGTTTCCCAAAACTCAACAGTCGGCTCGTCGACCAGGCCCCCAATGCACAAAAAGAAGGCTAGCCCCTTGAAATGGACCGAAAAGGCCTCCTGTTTCTCCCTTGTGAGTTCCTGATCCCCACCAAACTCACCCAGAAGAATCTCCTTCATACCCCGGAGCAGCGCAGGATTGAAAATGAAGTACGTAATACGATTGTTGCGGAAGACCTCAAGCACGTTCTTTGCACTGGCGGGGCATTCAAGGGCGAAGACTTTCTTGCCGAGGGCTATGCTTTCAATGACGTTCTTCGCGCCGCCGAGCCAATGGCTCTCATTGTAGTTGATCTGTGCTCCACCCTGTTTCTCAAGCGGTTCAGATGACTCCAATCGCGATCCGGACAGCTTGGTCACCAACACTGGGTGGGATGTGAGGCACGTTCTCCGTATCACGACTCCCTTGGAGTAACCCGTCGTGCCTGATGTCATGCAGACGAACCCAGGGCCATTGGGGTCCAAATAGAGACTTTCATCAATCTTGATATTGTTCATCGCTGGTAGAGCCGGCGAGTTGCATACGATTGGGAGCACCACCAAGGACTTCACCGTCGCCTCGGATTGGATATTTTCGACATGGGCACGGAGTGTTTCGAGCTCCGCGGTACAACCACGGTCGAACAAAACGCAGTTTGACTTTGCCCTGGAGAGAACAATGGCCTGTCTTTCGACGCCGGCTCTGGGATCTGGAGCTGGGTCAGTGGCTGCTTCGTTTTCTTTTTCTTCTCGCGAAGAGGCGACGGATACCCACCCAGTGGCACGTAAGCGCCACCCAAGGACCTCACGGCAAAGAATGCCACGGCATACTCATAGCCCGTCCGAGTGAGAGCTGTGATATACACGGATTCTTCCCGCAGCAGACCTCTTTCATCGAGCTTGGACGCTGGAAGTACGGATTTCAGTTGCCGGCGGGTCTCAAAGACGTCGCCCAGGAGCTCGGGGTATGTCTTCTCGAAACCGACAAAGTCCTTTATTATTACCTCAGAGTTTGGTACACGGTTCGCGGCTTCAAGCAGCCTAACGAGAATTGGGTCGTTGGGGAGCGTGGGAGCCTTCTCTGCCATTGTGAGCTGAACGTTGACTTGTGTGTTTCCCGGAAAATGCTGAAGGGGCGGATCTTTTTCTTCCTGCCTCGGTCGACATCAAGAGTGAGTGCTCGCTTGCTAGCACCCACAGCTCTCTGTTGACTACCCCTCCATGAGCCGAGCTGGCTTGAGCAGTCATTGATTCCAAACAAGCCATACGCCGACGGACAAGCGGCGTAAAACACAGTATAGCTAGTAAATTGGTAATTTCATAGTTACGTCGTCACTGATACAGTATCAGGAACAGTAATGAAAAGGAAATACTCAGAGCATGATTCTGCAGATCCTTGTATGCCCCGGAGCCAGCGCCGAGCCCTGCCCGTTATCTGCAAAACGCCATCTGCACTATAAACTCGCGATTGTCAGCACCGAAGACGCAATCATCAACCACAACCGCAAAGATCGTATGAAGAATCCTTCACGCAAGACAAGAGCTGCTCCACCCCAATGTTTAAGGCCCCCGATTACGTCAAGTATCTTCCCCGCTGCAGAGAGCGAGACGGATCTAGATCCCCGTATACGTATCTACCCACTTCACCTGTGGATAAAGACGTATGGCCCGCTCACAGCGGGGAACGGAGAGACGATAGCAGGAAGGAGGCCACGCAATCATGCCCCTCTCCAGGACTCCAGGAAGCAGCGGGGGCGAAGGGAGAGAGCATGACCGCCTGAACTCACCCCAACACGGTAGGTATCATTCGACCGCCACCCAACAGAACAGGAGTGTAATGTCAAGATGCCTTGGGCGGAGGTAATCCGGTCAGACTTTCCCTGAGGCCCGCCAGCCTAGATTACCCTTCGGCTCACTGCTCGCCTCGCTGAGAATACTCTCATGTGGCCGGTTACACCGATTCGTCCCACTACCACCACTACTACTTTCTGGAGTCGAGTCGTGGACGGCCGTCCCTTGGCGGCATCTTGCCCGGAGCACATGGAGGTCGGATGAGAGAGTATGGAGTAAGCAGTTATCTGTCAGACTGGATTGCCTCAATCGAGAACCGTACGTCGTCATGGAGGTCTCACCTACAAGCGTCCCATTCGATGTAAATCATATGGATACATCGCCAGAACAAAACGCGTTTGACAAGCTGGTTGCCTCATTAAGAAGCGCCTTGAGCACGTCGTCTGGCCTGACGCTAGACGACGTCAACCTACCTTCTTTAATGACTTTAATGAAGCTTTACGATAGTCAGGAGGATTGGAACTGGGAAAAGTACGCCCTTAGCGACGGTGACAGAGCCTATACGAGGAACCTGATCGATGAAGGAAACGGGAAGAGTAACTTGGTATGTGTGTTATATTTATTCTAGATCAAGTCTTCACTTCAATTCACTTCAATTCAGCCTGACAGCTGACACGACAATGCGTTGGCCCATGTACTACAGCTTGTCCTTGTCTGGTCTCCCGGAAGGGGCAGCCCAATTCACGACCATGGGAATGCCCACTGTTTGATGAAAATCCTCAGGGGTAGCCTGACAGAGACACGATATTCGTTCCCTCGGCAGGGGCAGGGGCAAGGGTATACTCAAGGTCCACTGGATACCATCTCGGAGAGAACGTACAGCGAGAATGAGGTCGCATACATGGCCGATGAGCTTGGCCTGCACAAGGTGTCGAACAGGGGCAGCGACTACGCTGTATCGCTTCATTGTAAGCCAACCGTAGAGTCTCCAAACTTGCCCATCGAGTTTGTGTACTGACGCTGTCAAATTGAATCTAGTGTATACTCCTCCGCATGTCGCCAGGAAAGGCTGCTATATTTATGATGAGAGGACGGGAAAAAGAAAACATGTTTCAGGGTCCTCATATCATTCAATCTATGGGAGGCGAATAGGCCGTGATAGCTAGGGCGTACAAGCTTGTTGCTGCTGCTTTGGTTGAAATCTATCACGCTTCAACCCATAGTCCTGGATACACATGCACGCACAAAGATGTATCATGATGAGGACAGCAAAGGACACGAACACTGCATGAAGCCCGTTCATGTATCCCCGGGACACCAAAGCTTTCTCTTCCTTTGTAAGATCGAAATCGTCCAAGGCAAAGGCGGATGAGACCAGTTTAGCTATAGTCTCCTGGCTGAATCTGGATCCTAGTCGAGCATACAATACATTACTCAAAATAGTGCCAGAAGCTAGGACAACGCAATTCCTGTTAGTTAGAGCATATGCGTAAATTAGTAGGATATGGATTCGATGAATATTCACCTGTGGTACTGGTTGCTCCTCCCATATCCCTCAAAAAATTCCGTAATCCCGTCAGGACCGCTCGGTCGCTGCTATCGGATCCCGCCAGAAGGCCAACGAGAACTAAAAAAAAAAAAAAAAAACAATACTTGTGAGCCGAAGTACTACGCAAATGAAGTCATAGGGGAGCAATACCAGGCTGCAAAGAACATCCGACGCCTACGCCGTCAAGGATGCCAACAACAACAATTCTCCATATGGCGGTCTCTTGGTCGTAGTATAACTTCGCAACTGCGGCCAGGGACCAGCAAACGGCCCCAGTCACGATAATTGGTTTATAATGTCCGGATGCGGATATGAGAATGCCGGTCAGGGCTGAAGTCACTCCATGTGCGATGACCAGCGGGAGCAGTAGAACTCCAGCGTGAGAAGGGCTGGCCCCTCGAACGTTCTGCAGGTAGAGTGGGAGGATAAACAGATTGCCCCAATAAATCCAGCCTATAAGGACGTTGATACCGATCAGAATGCTCGTGGAACGGCCATAGCGGAATAAATGGGCTGGCAGTAGCGGTAGCTTCGCTATTCGCCACTCAATTGTTAAGAAGACGCCGAATAACGTGACGCCTGCGACGAGCATACATATCGTCAAGGGGGATGTCCAAGGCATCGTTGCGCCGCCTTGCGATATCGGTATCTGGTTCGGAAACAATGATCAATGCACGAACATTGCCAGCGGGCAGGACTATGGAGGAACCAACCAACAACAACGTTATCCCCAGTAGGCTCGCTAGAGCCCCAGGCCAGTCCACCAGCTTCAACTTAGTCCAGACTCGGCCACTGATATCAGTGGAAGAAGGAGAAGTTGGCCACACCGCCACAAGATAGCAAATGGCCATGACGCACAATGGACATACAAACCAGAACGCCCACTGCCATCCGGCCCTCTGTGTGAGCGCACCCCCAATCACTGGGCCGAGACCATTCCCAAGCGCAGTTGCAACCCCAACAATGCCAAAGTAATACCCGCGCTGCTCGAGAGTTGTGATATCCGCAATGGCAATTTGGACGAGGGCATTGATAGCTCCCGCGCCGAAGCCGGTAAATGCCCTGGCTGCGAATAACTGCAACGGGGTACTCGAAAACCCGGACACAAAATTACCCAACCCCATTATTAAAAGCGCGGTAACTAGCGAGGTCTTGCGTCCGAATATGTCCGATAGCCTTCCGTTTATTAGCTGGATGCTGGTGCTCGTGATGAGGAAACAGGCGCCGACTAAGGATATGGAGGCGCCAGTATCGAGGGCCGAGGCAAGAGCGGGTAAACTTGTCGATATAGACGTTTGGTCAAGGAAGGAGGTAAATTGGATGAGGGCAATGGCAGGAACCACGAGTAAGAGCCTTTTTCGTGGTAACGAGTGTGACTGGTTCTGGAGAAGGGGGGTGGACTCGTGCATTGTGAAAGCAAGTCGATGGATGGGGTGGGAATAAAAAGATTCTCTCTACTTATTCGCAGGGGTGTAGCCCGATTAAATACCTTCCTAACCTCCCTCGTAATACTCGCCCAATGATAATCTTCAGGAAACTACAAGTTAGTACTCATGGAATATAAATTGAACAACATTAGATTCCACAGGATTAATGATACTTCATTGTAACTACCCACTGGATAATAATCATCAATTACTTGGGAACGGAATAGCATCCCAACGCAGGCGACGCAGGTGCCGTTGGGGATCCTTCACATCATTCCGAGCATGCAACCAACGCCGATTGTCCATTATAATTATTGTCCCCGTGGGAAAATCCGCAGAGGTGAGGTGCACTGTTGAGAACGACTCGCAACGCAAGGACTCATCAAGTTCTTCGAGTGCCCGGGACGCCTCTTCCGTCAACGGTGTCAAGATGTCTCGTCTGAAACGCATCAGACAGGATTGGCTCTCGGGATCAATGGCCATCAGATTCCCTATAATCTGCTGCTTTCCGGGGTCCTTGGTAAACTCCTTGGGAATATTGATCTTGTACTCCTGTCGCATCAACGACTCCTGAGTAGATGGTGAGAGAGACTCGTTCAGTCGCTGAATATTCATGGCCGACAACGTCCCTCCACCGAACCTATCGTGCTGCAGGACTTGAAGCGCGAAATATCGCGGAGGCATTTCTTCATAGCTGCAGTCCGTATGCCACGGAAATTCTTCCATTGTTTCGGACCTCGCGCGGTGGTTCACTGTCTGGAACGAGCTGCTTTCAGGTCGGACATCCCACAGCCATCCGCGCGAGGCACTGTGTGAGATTGGAAGTTGATGACTGCAGTGCTGATGAAGACTGAGGACGAGTTGCTTGAGGTACTGGCTCCCTGGGTCTGGAAAACCCAGGCTGATCTTCAGTATGCCATGCTGTTGAAGTTCCTCATGAACCTTGTGGACATGATCTTGCTGCGTTGAGCGTTCAATAGTTGGGGCAGGAAGGTGAGGAACCGTAAGTGGCTGCGAGTATATCGACCTGGTAGAGGGGAGGATGGTAGTTGATACTGCAGCAGCAAGGGTATGTCTTTCATGAGGGCGAGGTGGAATACGAAGTTTTCTAGACAGGGACAAACCATATGCTCGACTGACCCAGGAACACATTCTGAGACATTGATATAGACTGGAACTCAATGGACGAATTTGTGGATAAGGGCACTGCACCAGAGAGGTTTGAGAGACCCTTTCAGCTTTCTGAACTCTTGCCCACCCCCTCCCCCTCGCCGAGCGCGACTTCAGCTGAGGATGTCAATGTTACTCCTCCGGCGTAACCTCTTGTTGTGCTCAGAAGGTTTCTTACCAGCGGTTTTTATGATACCTGCGATCTGTACCGAAGCACTTAAATTACTGGAACCCTACTAGGGCCAGGTATCACTAACATCCCACTAACCAAAACCAACGCAGGGGCGGAGATCGTGCGTAACCAGACTGACTATCCAAGCTGCAGACCCCTGCAGGGGGCCTAATTGAAGTCATCCATGGAGTGTACTTCGCACTATGAATGCCCCGACCAGACCACTGCCACATTCCATATACCCCGAGCCGCGTAGGCGGGGGACTTCGATTTGACGACGTGTGGGTGCATTTTTGAAACTCATAGACTCTCACCGCATGGTTATCGGTGCTCAATGCCCTTGGAGATAAATACGTTGAGGCGATCTGCTGTGTACACGGCGGAGTAGCGTCTGAAGTATACTGTATCGAAACCAACACTCTGTAAGAATTCCATTACGTCCATCAACCGCGGAATGTTGATACTGTACGAGATGTTTCGTCTTGCTTCATTGTTGGAGTAATTGTCCTTGAGGAACCTGTTAGAAACATCCCTGATGCTGCATCATGAAACATGCCATGTTTATAAATCACAGACTTGCTGAGGTGGAATGAAGGTCAAGCGACCACCTCACATACCGCCCTTTCACATACCGCCCTTCCTCTCAGCTCCTCTCCCTTCCCACCGAGTGATGAAGCAGCCAACAAGTTCTCTCGTGGGCCCAGGCGAATACGCATCCAATCCGGACTTAGAGGGAAACGGTGCAAATGAACGCACACCACTTATCAAGCCCGGTGGCAGTGACTATGAAGCTCAACCAAACGGCTCAGGCCCGCCAGAAGAAGAGACAACAGTCATAGCCCAAGAGCTGCCCTTTCATAGGCTTGCCATTATCTTTGCAACGGCCTGGGTAGGCGTCTTTCTCGGAGCTGTCGATTCCACGATTATTGCCACTCTCTCCGCGCCCATATCTAGCGAATTCAAGTCCCTCAGCTTGCTATCATGGCTGGCTACAGCCTACCTCATAGCAACTGCCGTTTGCCAACCAATTTCGGGTCGGATGACGGACATCTTTGGCCGTGGACCTGGATTGATCTTCAGCAACATCTTCTTTGCTGCCGGCAATCTTATCTGTGGATTTGCTACCGACGTGCCCCAGATGATCCTCGGTAGAGTCATTGCGGGAATCGGCGGCGGTGGCCTCACCAGCATCGCTACCTTCTTAGGCTCCGACTTGATCCCGCTAAGGAAGAGGGGTGTTGTCCAGGGGATTTTGAACTTGTGCTTTGGGTCTGGAGCGATGTTGGGCGGCGTCATCGGCGGCCTTCTCAGCGATCATACCAAGCAAGGTTGGAGACTTGCGTTCATCATTCAGGCTCCTCCTACTATTCTATCTGCTGTTGGCGTGTATTTCTTTGTAAGGATTCCGCCCAAACTGTCCCGCAAGTCCTCCCTCGCGCGTATAGACTTCCTTGGGGGCTTCCTGATTGTTTCATTCCTCGTCCTGCTTCTGTTGGGCTTGACTACCGGTGGGAACAATGTTCCTTGGACTCATCCATTGCCGCTCACCACAATACCGCTGGGCGTTCTTGCTTTCTTCTTATTCCTTTGGTGGGAATCCAGGGTTAGCCAACCTATCATTCCAGTCAAGCTTCTGGCAGAAAGAACAGTGTTGACTGCTTGCTTGTCCAACTTTTTTTGTACTATGGCTATGCTTTCCGCTCTGTTCTATATTCCCTTGTATCTCCAGGTCCGCGGATACACTGCGACAGAGGCCGGTTTTCTTATCATTTCATCCCCCGTGGGAGGCTCCTGCGGGTCTGTTGGCGCTGGTATAATGATGAAAAGGACAGGCAAGTATACTCGGCTTGGTGTCTCCAGTCTGCTGGTCATGACATCCGGTGTCATCATCTTCACATTTCACAACGAAAACAGTCATCCTTGGTTGACGCCCGTTGCCTTTTTCCTCGTCGGAGGTGGCTACGGGGCCATGCTAACAACCACCCTCCTGGCTTGCATCGCTGCAGTTGAACACTCCCACCAAGCTGTTGTAACCTCTGCGACGTGTGAGTTCTTCGCCTTCCTGGTCTAACGTATCCAATGACTGACACAGACAGCAGATCTAGGCCGAAGCGTAGGAAGTAACCTCGGCATCACTATCAGCTCAGCCGTGTACCAGAATGTCCTCACGAACAAGCTGTGGGATAAATTCGGGAGCTACCCTGACGCAGCGAAGGAGATTGCGCGCATCCGGAATGACATCATGGAGCTCAAGCATCTTCCGGATGGATGGCACGAGGGGGTGATTGAGTCATTCATGGGGGCTTTTCATGCCGTGTTCCTGACGCTGCTTGGAATGGTGATTGCGGGGTTGGTTTGTGTTTCGCTTATGAGGCACCACACGCTGCATTCAACTTTAGACCGAGGTGAGCGATGAGCTGGGCGGAGAAGGAGTTCGTACTTTTGTCAGGGGGGTTAGGGCGGTCCACGTTACGGCAATTCGTGTGCCAGATTTGTGGACCAAGGTGGAGACGTAGGCCGGAAGAAGTAAATCAATGGCTGCCCGCCAAAGTCGGAGTAAAGATGGCATGAAAAAGCAGAATGAAACCCCAAAATGTTGACGTGGTGCGACGCGTTCCCAACACGGGGCAGCCGACGATTACAATATCACGTCGGGCCATTGAGGCTCTTCCAGGTTGAAGAAGGGATTCGCTAATTTAGCTCAAGGCCCCCTGCAGGTAAGGCCGGCCAGATCTTCATCGAGTTTCCACTTCTGTCATATAACACGTTGAAACAGCGAAGTGGGACCTCTTCATCGAGCCAAGCTTTTGCCCCTCGTGCCGTCGCGTCTTGTCTTGACTTTTGGACCACTCAGCTTGCAGGGATGAAGATCCTTCTCGGCGGTCCGCGCCGGGTGCTGATCACGTCTTCGGGGCTCCCGATCGCGTTTTTGTTGGTGGGGCGAAATTCCCAAGCTCCTGTCCTGTCGTCTTGGTAATTTGAGTGCGTATTATTTACTGGTCTCCACACGAACCAAAAATACATGCCCTCTGTACTAGGGCTTCGGGGTTATCTCCGTACTTTGCGAAGCAAGCTCAAGCTCTCGGGCTCTGGGTCAAGATGCAGCTGTGATCTAGACTATCATGGGACTTCGAAGATGCGCTTGAATTATTACAGTATCGAGTGGTAATCTTGGAGAAGTCCTTCGGAAGCGTTTCTCTCACTGACAGCCCATCCCACTTGGATAACCAAAAGGACTAATGCCCTCGTCTCAGAGCAGAGTCTCGTCAAAAGCCCATTGTTGATGAACACACAGAGATAGTTGTCCCCCTCATCTGCAGCTCTCACAATGGATACGAAGCTCCCACAACCTGGTGGCTACACTGCTCAGAAGAGGCCATCCCGTTGGCTCCGACAAACAATACTTCTGTGCGTTGCTTTTATGGTCGGCTTTAGCATCTATATGATTCCGACAATTCCAATTCCAGCGCTCACGGAATACCTTACCCAACCGCGCGCTGGAAAGAAAGTACCACTAGAGGCCCATATCATAGCCAAGTGCGGCAATGCGAAAGTCTGAACTCCTTTCTTCAATCTCCTTCTCTCCAGATTGTTTTACGGAGTGACAAATTCCTAACGAGCAACGCGTATACATATAGGTAGCCTTAACAGAGCTGGTCCTTCCGACCATTGAGCTCGTGCACGATAAAGTCGACTTCAGCGTGAGCTATATCGCCAAGTAAGTGGTGCCGAAATACCCAGAGCCAAAGCCCATAGCCCAAAGCCCATACATAGATTATGCTGACGCCGCTCTTTTCCCTTCTCCAGATCCCTCATCAACGGCGTAGTCGAGTGCAAGCACGGCGCCGAGGAATGCGAGGCGAGTATCTTCGAGCTTTGCGCGGAAGAACTGTACCCGGACCCCTTGACGCGGGGGCGGTTCATCGAGTGTTTGACTGCGGACTTTGAGCGCATTCCCGAGCGTGCATTTTACGAAGAATGTGCTGCGCAGAATTTCATTGATCTTGAGGCTGTCGATCGGTGTGTTGCCAGGGATGGGGGGAAATATGGCGAAGAGTTGCTTCGGGAGAGTGTTCAGCGTTCTATTGATGTGAGTATTCCACGCGTCCTAGGTTACTCATTGTGTGCGAAACGAACTGACGTTTGTTGCTGGAAGGCCGGTGCGCGTATTAGTGGCACAATTCGATTGAATGGTGATATCTACTGCATAAGGGATCAAGGTATTTGGAGGGAATGCCCTCATGGTGCTAATGTTGAGACTCTCGTCGATGCCATCAAGTACTTGTATGAGACTGGCACAGACCTGTGATAATTCATTGGCGACATTGCGAGTCGGTGGAGAATAATTGAGGATAGGGGGGGGGCTTGAACGAGGAACAAGTTTGTATAAACAGGGTCTACGCTGGAACTTAGTTGTGTTGTCTCCAGGTGGCATATAGTGAACTGGAAGGGGATATTGTTTTGGACTGCCTATGCCGCCAAATTCCAATATTTCGAACCCATAACGAGATGTTTTTGCTTACCCATACGAACACGTCCTCTACATAGTGAACGGATTCGCTCTAGCGAGGCTAACTAGGCCATCTTCTTGACAAGCACACCCTGAATCCGAGGAAGCAAAGTAAACGGTTCTTCGGGTTCTTCGATCGCGTATGGATTTTCCCATTCTCCAGCGTCGAGAATATCCTGCAACACATTCCGGGTCAAATGGCACCCGACAAAGGTGCTCCAGGCAGGATTCCAGCAGGCTATATTTATCTCCCGTTAGCATGGCTGGTATGCACGGCCGTCGTCCGTCTTCAAGAGGCAAGTGTCTATCGAATACGCAGAGAGATCGACACGGATGTGTAGACTTACCTTGGGCTATAGTTGTCAAACGGTCTCTACTCCAGCCATGCTCCCAGAAGATAAACTTGCCTCCTGGCTTAAGTAGCTTCCAAACCTCCTTCATCACATTCTTTGGATCCTTTACCGCACACAGGACCTGAATACATAATACAGTGTCCATACTTCCCTCTGTTATCCCTTCTGCTCTTAGAACATCGCTATCTTCGATGCCACAGGTTATAAGCTTGTACTTATCCCGTAGGTTATGTTTGTCTGAGATAATGTCTATAGTCTCTTTGAAATGAGGATTAGGCTCGATACCATAGACCTGTGTCACCTGAGAGGTATCAAAACGATGGATCTGATTGCCCGGACCAGGACCCAAGTCGAGGACAACTCCACTAGCGGCCTGTACCAGCGAGGGAACGATAGTCGTGTCCTCATAGGCAATGAAATTAGCAGCTGTGTCTGATGATTAGCTCATGTTTTAGATAGCTCCAATATCAGAAGCCGGTGATAGCAGGTGAGGTTACAGGTTATGCTGAACAACTTTGCTGACCCAGCGTCTTGAATTTTCCGCAGGCCGCCCAGTGCGGAGAGGCCATCCCGACGAACTGCTTCTCTCAGAGCTTCCCAGTGCACTGTTGGAGCGGGGTGATTAGCCGGGTTGTCGAACTCGGTGCCAGGGGGAAGGAGGGGACTTACGGCAAATGGAGAACCAAATCAGGCCGAATGGACGGAGGATGGAAGCAAGGCGGCCAGGTTTGGGGGCCATGTCAACTCAACCGTGTTGCAAGGACCGAGAAAAAAGGAGGGCGGCGGGGTCGAGATCCTCGGGGGATTTGTTGTGAGGGAGAAGGCAGAAGCGAGAGGTCGGTGGACGAGCAGCTCAAGTACCACCTTTGCAGACGGCGAGCGGTCTGGGCTCAGGTGAGTGGCCTTTGTTGCACGTCGATGATCTGTTCGCCAGGGCTGATGGCGCGATCTCACCTCCAGCGTTGGGAAAGACCAACTGGAAATTCTAAACGCCGAAACTGTCCGGACTTGTACCGTATTGAAACTCAGGCCCACGGGCGGTCCTTCCACAACTACTCGTACGAGTATCTCGTAACTTTCGACTCCACTCAAACTCCCCACTTGTGGAGGCCACCTTGCGGCATCAGCTCCATCGCAGATATGTCCTTTTCGAAATCGGAGTATGAAGGCTGTGCCGTACTCAGAATCCATCAGGAGCAAGTACGACGCGGTGTGACAATGTCGAGCGCTTTGTGGGGACAGAATGTTAGTACTGTACCCAACACAGCGCCACGCGTGCCAGAAAAGGCAAATGCAGGAGATTCAGCTTCTGAAGACCACTTTAGTAACCACCGGCGTTAAGCAGAAATCTAGGTTTTCGGCGATTGCCTCGGTGCCTCCTCTGCAGGCAACCCTGGTGAAAATGCCAGCCGCAAAACAATGGTGACTGTAGCTCCCTCTGTCGAACCTAGCAGCGACTGATTCCTGCACACGTGGCAGCACTCGTTATGAATAACATAATTACCTGAGACGTGCAAGGATATTGGAGAATAGTCTAACCGGAGATCCTGGAAAGTTTTTGGAATCTTTTGGCCCCGATCCGAAAGAAGAACGTACGATACGGATAAATATTTAGAGCATGGAGGAAACCGTTATCTCTGAATGACTTTGAATCTCTAATCGTTAAAAAACACCCTCGAGTCCACGACCCAGAACATTTTCAATCTCGCCGGGATTGCGAGGATGGAAGTAAAGCCCTGAGTTTTTGGGGGCCATGGCCTGGTGGGCAGGGTCTGCACAGCCGGTGATATGATTGGGATCAGTTTCCGGAGATGGCCGAATCTCGAACAACGCAATGATCCGCGACAACAGAACGTAGATCTCGCGATTTGCGAGTGTGTAGCCCGCACACATGCGGTAACCTAGCCCGTAACTGAAAATGGGCAAATCGGGATACTCAAGCCACCGTTCAGGACGGAATACTTCAGGATCTCCGAATAATTTGGAATCTGGAGAGAATGATGCATGCAGAGTTAGAAATCGACTTGGGCCCTGTCCAAGGGGGGAACTCACCCATGTTACAGGCAAACGTATTTAATATGACCGTGGTGCCTTCAGGAATGACCTTGCCGTCATACTGGACGGGTTGCACGGTTAGCCGAGGAAGTGCTAATCTCGACGGCGTGTAGTATCTGCAGATGGTTAACAAACTACTTTCGTAACCTGATTTAGAGAAGAAAGGCGAGAAGACCTTAGAGACTCTCGGACTAGAGCCGCTATATAGGGAACCTCTTCCGTATCCACCAGGCAGGAATCAAAAAGTTGCTGATCAGTGGGATACACCTTCCGTACTGCCTTATAGGCAGCCTCCTGAATATCTGGCCGTGTGGCCAGAAGAAATAAGCTCCAGTGTATGGTGCTGCTTGCAGTTGCTAACCCTCCAGAGAGGAAAGTCAGCAGTACGGTCGAGAGCTCTTTGACCGGGAGTGGATGAGCGCTTGCCCTGTTCTTCGCGTAGAGACAGCCCTGGTGAGTTCCGGCGTCGAGTTTGGCTTCGATTTCTTGATTGAGCCTCAGGACATACGCGTCACGACGCTTGCGCAGCTCTACCGCTTTACCATAATACGAATTCATTGGCCACATGCGGAAGAGAGGAATATAGTCTTGAAGGTTGTCCGTCATGCTTCGGAACCTGAGAATTTCGTCCTCCACATCAATAATCTCGTGCGTCAGAGGGTCACCGAGATACACTCGGCGGCCATAGCAGATCGAAAGTGAGAGACTAAGTGTGAGCCGTTTGATAGGCTTCGAGACCAGCACTGGGCTCTGGCCTCCACTGCCGTAGACCAGAAGCTCTTGGAGAAGGTGCCGAGTTTCAAGGTCAATTTTGTCAAGATTCGCCTTTACAGCGGGTTTGCTAAGTTCCGTTGCTGTCGTTTTTCGGCCTTTTTTGAGAGCGTCGCCATATCCGGCGGTGCCGATTGTTGGACCCAGTGTACCAGCAATGATCTGATAATCTAGTGTTAGTTGATATGAAGAATAGGTCAGAAGCCGTGGCAACGTACGTCATGGAATGTATGGAAAACAGGTCTAGATGAGAGTGCTCTGGCACTTCCTTCAAATATGTCCTTCGCTGCCGCTGCGGAGTTGACGACAATAGTTGTCAGGGAACCAAATTGCACTTGAACGACATCCCCATATACCTGTGCCCACTCGAAAAACTGCCTCTCGGCATGATGGTGGTATATTGAGGCAAGGTTACCGATGATAGGCCAAGCAGTTGGTCCCGGAAACTGACGAGCTGGCTTCCGTCTGAGCAGCAAAGCACAGAATATTGGGAGAAGGCATGCGAGAACCTGGCGAACGTGGGAAGCTGAAGGGCTTGAAAAATTGACCTGCTGTAGGAAAGCTAGGGGCTGCTCTGGAATCTCCATGGCAGCTACTAGGTCTGGGGTTGGAAAGGCTTATTAAAGGCCTTTTTTGAGACTTTGTAGTTCTTATACATTTGTCTCGTCTACAGAAATGCCTAGCTCACGTCAGCGTACATGATTGGCAACGGAATACGTCCGGGACAACTCCGTCTACAGGATGCAAAAACGTTGGTCAGTTTCGAGGACATAAGGTAAGAGGTTACTGCGGGGGGAGGCCATGAGAATTGCAAAGACCCGTCTACCAGGAAAGCTAGGATGGACTCTTAGCGAGCCGTTTACTACGCTCTTATCAAGGCGTTTTGCGGTCCCCGGAATGTCAACCGCAGGAAGAAAAGATCTTCCCATCTTTTGGAGACGGCCCACCGTTACGCATCTTCCAACAATATATGGGGCCTCAGCGGAGCTCTGCTATTTACCGCAGGCCGCAAAAAACAAGATGGACGACGTATAGTCCCGTACGGCTCAAGGAAGGGTCGTGCATACTGTGTATAGATTCTCGCGTGGTTAGTATATTACAAGTCTTGTTGTGCATTGGTGACAACAAGCTGTAAGACTACAATTGCTTGAAGACAGGCTAACGGTATCAGCCCGGAGATGGTAATTTACCATTTAAATTCCCGTCATTTTACGATGAGTATCTTATGTTATTTTTGATTCTTTCGCTGTCCCTTTTTTTGTCAGCTGGCTGGCCTGATTGCGTCCCCTCACCACCGCTACCAGAAATGCGTTCCAGTGTCTATACAAAAGCGTCGAAGCCGAATATTCCTGCCCATCGCTACTGACTGTGGATAATCATCCACTGCTAAATTTCCTTCTCATGGCTTGGCCCCGACATTACTTCGGAAGCCCGCCATCTCAATCTCTAATTCCCCTTGAGCAAGATGCCTACGCTCCCTTATCCGGCAAGCTGACAAAAGGGCAGGAGACAAGCTCTTCGCTAGGAGAGTTATGTTTCCTCATCATCCTGGCTGTGTCCGAGGTCATCTTGATAACCCTGGCTGGCTACAATGTCGCCCGAATGGGGCTCTTTGACGCGGACAAAAGAAAGTTTTTAAACAACTTAAACATAAAGCTATTCACGCCATGCCTAAGTATGTTAGCAATGTTCTCAGTGCCTCCCAAGCAAGTTAGTAAAGGCTAATACCCCAGATTAGTCTTCTCAATGCTAGCCTCGCAGCTCAACACTGCCAAACTTTCTGATCTCGCCATCATCCCCGCAATCTTCATTGTGCAGCTCCTAGTATCACTGGTTGCCGCTCGCATTGTCTCCAAAACCTTTCACTTCGGCCGCCGGGCATCTAACTTTATCATTGCGATGAGCGTTTTCCCAAACTCCAATTCGCTACCACCCCCGCTCGTTCTCTCTCTCTCTCGGACACTCAAGGGACTATACTGGGACCGGATACCTGGCGATAACAATGAAGAGGTTGCTGCTCGCGGCATCTTCTACCTGGTGATATTCCAGCAGCTCAGCCACCTGTTGCGCTGGAGCTGGGGCTATCACGTCCTACTCGCACCCAAACACAAGTTTGCCGAGTATCAGGAACACGAGGATACTGAAGTTGGTCAAAATTATCGCGATGAGCCAGAAGCGGAACCGGAACAGGGACAAATTAACAACCATACACAAGCCCTTGTCGACGTCCGGGATAGCGATAGCGGGTCCGGCAGCAGCCACTGTTCCGATTCACAGAACCATGAGCCAGCAAGCAGGATGGATGTTACCGGAAGCTCTCGATCGTCCCTTCCAGATATCGCGGAAGAGTTAGGGAAACCTACGGGTCATCCAACACGTAATGGACACGACGATTCCCGGCTGTTACTGCCTAGGGTTGGAAGAGAAGATGATCTAGCCGCAGCAGCACAAGGCCGGCCTAAAAGTTTGCTAGCCCGTGCTAGACACAGTATAGGGATAAAATGGGAGGCTTCCAGAACATCTATCGCTGGCTTACTCGCCCGTCTCGACCAAGCATCGCCTAGCCCTATCCGCGCAATTGTAAGGTTCTTCAAATATTGCTGCAACAAGACGATAACCTTCCTCGTGGAGGTCATGAATCCTCCCCTGTGGGGCATGCTGCTCGCCGTCCTTGTGGCTTCGTTCCCGGGCATTCAAAGGGCCCTCTTCGAGAACGAATATCTACAGAATAGCGTTACAAGCGCCATTCGGTCCACCGGCAACGTGGCCGTGCCCCTGATGCTCGTCGGCCTCGGAGCCAACCTAGGTCGCGACCCAACGGCCGAAAAGGACGAAGAGTTCGATCCTGAAGAGGAAAGAATCGGGACGAGATTGCTCGTTGCTTCCCTAGTGAGCCGGATGGTGATTCCGACCCTCGTCCTAGCCCCCCTTATGTTCTTAACTGTTAAATACGTCAACGTTGCGATCCTCGAAGACCCTATTTTTGTCATCGTTTGCTATTTGCTGTCGGGAGCTCCGACAGCTCTCCAGCTTGCTCAGATATGTCAGATTAATGGCGCTTTCGAGAAGACTATGGATAGGATTCTCTTCCATAGCTACGCTATATGGTATGTCCAACACAAATCTCTGGAGCAGAGAATAATGCTGACATGAAGGAATCAAGGCTTTTGCCCTCCACGCTAGTTCTGGTGATGCTCGCTCTTGGAGCGCTTCAATGGGCGAGATAGCTGTGACTAATATGCGGTAATCTCGGGATAAATATTCGTTTCTAGAATCGAGTTTAGCATCAGGGATTCTCCGAATTGATACACGCAGCACGAGCCGTGTGGTGATAGAAAAGGAGCGCGGAGATAGCAAACGAAGAGCTTGAAGCTCCCATCATATGGGTGTGTAGGAAATATATATAGGCGTGGTGCTTAGATCTACCTTCCATAAACCTGTTTGGCTATTGAAAAGGCCATATTTTGGCATCTATGATAAGATCCCGAATGTGGATGCAAATATTCATTCTGGATATGACCTCCTGTGGTCTCGAGTTCTGATGCGATTGGAAGGCGATTGCGTGACAAGCCCCTAGTAGCGGTGACTGCATCCCGGAAGCGATATAAGACACCAGCTCCCCACCTCTTTTCCCTTTGTTCCTCTGCCCACCAAGGTCAAAAGAAGTCACTCGGGGACGTTTCCAACGTTACCTGGACCGCGTCTCGGTTGACTACACCGACCCTATTTCATCTCATCACCCAACTCTCCCTCGATATATCCATTCTTTTCCTGACCAGAAGCGCGCCATCCGATCAGAAATTCATTCGAGATCGGGATTCTAATGGCAGACCCGAATGAAAAGTGCCCCGAAAGCTATGTAGACACCACAACCGACGCCAACCGAACACCAACCAAGCCATGGTACCGAACATTAAACCCCCTGAGATGGGGTGGTATCCCCCCTATACCAGACGAACGCATCGTATCGCGCGAGCACGCGGCTGGATTCCTCAGTCTACTGACCTTCGATTGGATAACGCCGCTGATGGTCGTGAGTTCTGTGCCCCGAAGCTTTGGGGAAACCTACGCTAATCAGCCATCAAGACTGGCTATAAACGTCTACTTGACGAACGTGATATTTGGGGAGTGAATCCAAAGAGAGCGGCAGACCCCTTATCCCAAAGAGTAAAAGAGGGGTTTCAACGCCGAGTCAAGGATGGAGAACAGAATCCTCTCCTCGGTGCCCTACTTGAGACTTTCAGGTTCGGGTTCTGGCTCAGCGGGTTTTGTGCCTTGATATACTCCTCTCTTCAGGTTCTCTCTCCTTTCGTTCTCCGGTATCTTATCCAGTTCGCTACAGATGCGTACACGGCTAGATCGCGCCATCAAGCTACGCCGCCGATAGCGCATGGGATTGGGCTTGCTATCGGAATTACCGCCATGCAGGTCATCCAAAGTGTTACGGCCAGCCACTTCCTCTATCAGGGTATGATGCTTGGGGGTCAGAGTCGAGGTGCGCTTACCGGCATGATATATGAGAAAGCTATGACAATCTCTAGCCGCGCCAAAGCTGGCGAAATCCCAACTACTGGAAATATAAACTCGAAGAGCACGAAATCAAAGAAAGTCGGCGGGCTCGAGGGTGCGATTGGATGGCCGGATGGGCGCATCTCGACTCTCATGAGCGTCGATACGAACCGCATCGACTTGTCCTGCGCATTTCTGCACATGGTCTGGGCCGCGCCACTTGCTTGTATCATTACGCTCGTCTTGCTATTGGTAAACTTGACCTATAGCGCTATTGCCGGCTTTGCGCTCCTCATGATCGGTGTGCCTCTTCTCACAGTCGCCATTCGAAAGTTATTCCGCCGTCGAAGGGCAATCAACAAGATCACCGACAAACGCGTGTCGCTCACCCAGGAGATCATTCAATCCGTGCGATTCGTCAAGTATTTCGGTTGGGAACCGGCGTTTCTCGAGCGCCTGGAGCAGTTCCGCTTGCAAGAAATCAGTGCCATTCAGACCCTCCTTGCTATCCGAAATGCAATGAATGCAGTCAGCATGTCTCTTCCTGTCTTTGCGTCGATGCTCTCGTTCATCACTTTCTCTCTCACAGACCATGACTTAGCACCCGCCAAGGTCTTCTCCTCGTTGGCGCTGTTCAACAGTCTTCGGATCCCGCTGAACCTCCTCCCTATTACGCTCGGTGAGGTTACCGATGCATGGTCTGCTGTGAAGCGAATCGAGGCGTTCCTGCTAGAGGAGGACAGGGAAGAAACGATGATTTGGAACCCCGAAGGAGAATACGCGCTCGAGTTGAGAGACGCCAGTTTCACGTGGGAGAAGACAAACAGGCAAGAAAAAGAAAAAAGCAAGGATATTAAACCTAATGCATCGTCCTATGATAGTCCTACCAGCTCTATCGAGGACCAAGCGCCCTTTACACTGCAGGATCTGAACTTCAAGGCTGGCCGCAACGAGTTGATTGCCGTCATTGGTACCGTCGGGAGCGGGAAGAGTTCCCTGCTTGCCTCTCTGGCTGGCCATATGCGCAAGACAGATGGAGACGCAGTGCTTGGTGCATCGAGAGCGTTTTGTCTCCAGTCTGCCTGGATCCAGAACACGTCGCTGCGGAACAATATTACCTTCGGGAAGGAGTTTGACAAAGAATGGTATGAGAAGATAATTGATGCGTAAGTCCAATCAACACAGTCTTTCGTGTCTGATAGCTAACGACTAACGACTCAAGCTGTGCCCTCCAACCCGACTTAGACTCTCTTCCGCACGGCGACCAAACGGAGATTGGCGAGCGAGGGATTACCATCTCCGGCGGGCAGAAGCAACGCCTTAATATCGCAAGGGCTATCTACTATGACGCTGAGATTGTGTTGATGGATGATCCGCTTAGTGCTGTTGATGCGCATGTAGGGCGTCATATCTTTGATTATGCTATTTTAGGGTTACTGAAAGATCGATGCCGGATCTTAGCCACTCATCAGCTTTGGGTGTTGGATAGATGTGATCGCATTGTCTGGATGGAGGCTGGAAAGGTCCAAGCCATTGACACGTTTGAGAACTTGAGAAACAATCATCAGGGTTTCCGGAACCTGATGGAAATGACTGCTGCGACGTCAGATGAGAAGAAGGGGACGGAATCAGAAGAAGACTCCGAGGAGGTTTCCCCGGTCGGCAATCAGACGAAAGTCGAAAAGCACAAGACAGGCACACCTCTAATGGCGCAAGAGGACCGGGCAGAAGCTGCAGTGTCGTGGTCTGTCTACGGCGCGTACGTCAAGGCGTCTGGAGGCATTCTGAGTGCTCCTCTCATTTTCCTGCTCTTGGTGTTGGCTCAAGGGTCCAACATATCCACTAGTCTTTGGCTCTCATTCTGGATATCAGACGAGTTTGGTTACTCGACTGGCCTCTATATTGGAGTCTATGCCGCGCTCGGCACCGTGCAAGCATTGCTCATGTTCACGTTTGCGATCCTGCTCTCAGTCCTGGGGACAAGGGCCAGCAAGGTGATGTTTCGTCAAGCAATAAAGAAAGTCTTGCACGCACCCATGTCCTTTTTCGATATCACGCCCCTCGGCCGGATCATCAATCGCTTGTCGAGGGATGTTGATGTGATGGACAATAACCTATCCGATGCGATACGGATGTATTTCTTCACCATAGGCGGGGCCAGTGCCATCTTTATTCTGACTATTGCCTATTATTACTATTTCGCGATTGCGATCGTCCCCTTCTACCTCTTCTACGTCGGAGCGGCCGCATACTACCGTTCCTCGGCGCGCGAGATCAAGCGCCATGAGTCGGTTCTGCGGTCAACAGTCTTTGCTAAGTTCAGCGAGGGACTGAGCGGCGTTGCTACCATCCAGGCATATAATCTGAAAGACCGATTCGTCAACGAGCTTCGTTCGTCAATCGATGCAATGAACGCAGCTTACTACTTGACCTTTGCCAATCAACGATGGCTCACTCTTCGCCTTGACACCATCGGCAACTTGTTGGTTTTCATTGTTGGGATCCTTGTGGTTACTGCACGGTTCAGCGTGAACCCTGCTATTAGCGGTCTGGTGCTGAGCTACATTCTCTCTGTCGTGCAGATGCTTCAATTCTCCATCCGACAGTTGTCAGAGGTGGACAAGGGGATGAATTCAGTCGAGCGAATTCGGTACTTTGGCGCGGAGCTGGAGGAAGAAGCATCCCCGGGCCAGCGAACAATCGCTGTGCGTGAAAGTTGGCCGGAGAGGGGCGAGGTTATCTTTGATAGTGTTGGTATGCGATATCGCGAGAACCTCCCCCTCGTGCTACGGGGGCTCTCCATGCACGTCGAGGGTGGCGAGCGTGTCGGCATTGTGGGTCGAACTGGAGCGGGCAAGTCATCGATCATGAGCTCTCTCTTCAGACTGGTCGAGTTGTCTGAAGGCTCAATTACCATCGACGGTGTCGATATATCTCAGATCGACCTCCAAAGCCTCCGGTCCCGGTTAACCATCATCCCACAGGATCCAACGCTGTTCCAAGGCACCGTCCGCAGCAACCTCGACCCCTTCCACGAACACACAGATCTAACACTCTGGTCCGCCCTACGCAAGACCTGGTTAATACAAACAGAGGCAGATACAAACGATGACAACAAAAAGCTAAATTCTCAGATCCACCTCGACAGCGTCGTGTCCGAAAACGGGCAGAACTTCTCCCTCGGCCAGCGCCAACTGCTAGCTCTCGCACGAGCCCTCGTGCGCGATTCCCGAATCATCATCTGTGACGAGGCCACGTCCAGCGTGGACATGGAGACGGATACTAGGATCCAGCACACGCTGGCTTCGGGCTTCGCGGGGAAGACGTTGCTTTGTATCGCGCATCGTCTCCAGACAATCATTGGGTATGACCGGATCTGTGTTGTGGAAGCTGGGCAGATCGCGCAGATGGATACACCTGCTAAGCTTTATCGTGAGGAGGGGGGTATCTTTCGGGGGATGTGTGATCGTAGTGGTATTCAGCTGCGTGATATTGAGGTTGCGAGGGAGGGTATTGTTGCCTTGGACAGGATGAGGGTCTCTGTCTCAACCAGCAATTAATCAGTCTGGATATAGAGAGAGGATGCATCTTGGGGCATACATATGGACCGGTTACATCTCCGTCAGGCTTAAAGGTATACGGTTGAAAATTGGATGTAGAGGTTATCCTTCTTCAATCTACAAAATATATGGAGGAGAAAACGATTGTGTGAATTGAACCAAGATCAGGTTCACACCTCTTAATTCAAAGAGAGTCGTAGGAACCTAGGAAGTACCAGTAGCTCCTCGTCGACTAGTTTGCGTGTTAATCCCTACTCAAACATGACCTCCCAGGTTCCCGTATGTCGGCAGGTAGCGTCTTGATCAACGAGTGACTACGGCTCCCTTCTCAGATGACTACCGGTGGTGGAGCTCCCAATTGTGTTTTCAATTACTTGGAAGTTGTCTTTCAAGAATTGCTCGAATCTGTCGTGGTGGAATGCCCCTGCCGGACAACAGGCAGCGCCCCCTTCCCAAACGATAGCCCACGACCGGCTGTTTTCGAGGTTTAGAGCCAGGGCCTATGCTGTTAGCAAATCGCCAATGCAACGGCAGATAAGCTGCTTACCATAATACTCCTTCCTTCGGACAGTATTATCTGAATTTGAGGGCCGAGCCCCTGGTACAGACCTTTGAGGTTATATATCAGCTTGCCGTCTGTCTTGACAAGAACAAACGAGTTGTTCTTCCCTGGCCAGAGATGCTTTATATCCTGCGGCAAGACGCACGTCGCCCAAGTCTCATCAGGAAGCCACTGGCGGAGCCCTCTATCAGTTGAGAAAAAGTACGTCCCTTTTTCGCCTAACGCCACGATGTCGGGGCAGCCATGCCGCGGCTCGTTAAGGTTCTGGAGCTGCTTGTCCAAGCCGGGATACACGTTCCCCAGGTTGAAACTCGATTCTACGGGAAGTTAATAGATCGGTTGTTTCTTTGCTGGCAGGGATGACTTACTCGTTCGCGGCACACCCCCGACATGGTAGTGCTTATACCATGACCCGTTGGTTCCCAAACCGGCGTGATTCCGTTCGCCCCTCATCGAAACGAAGTCTGATCCCAAGTTCCTGTATACAGAAAGCGTAAGTAAACTGAAACGTGAATCTCTTCAATGCTTACGTGTAGATACGCCGTGGTCCCTGGAAGTAGTATATGTCGCCGCTCAGAGACAGACTGAACCTCCCCAACATGGGCGACGTCCCAAACCAGTAAGTCTTGTCCTGACTTGACGCAGTCTTCGAATCTCGTTCCTGCAGATTATCCCCGATCCCGGATATCACCGGGAGCTCCCTGGGGGCTGCGGTGGGTGGCTGGCCCTCAGGGCCAGTCCTTCCCTTCATAAGGGCGTTTTCTACACCCTGTATTCTCTTTTCGGTGCCCAGAGTAAGGATTTCTAATTCCTTCTCAAACTTTGAGATGTGATCACGGTGCATTTTCTGCATGTCGACCTTCAACTCCTCGCTCGCGCGCTGCGCCTTCTCGATCCTCTTATTCATTTTGGCCTCTGTCTCGCGGAGTAACTCAAGAGACTCCTTATCCTTTGCTGCGAGTGCTTCACGCATCATTTCTCGTGTCTCTTCGAGCTCGCGCGACCATTTCTCCCGTTCCTGGATCAATGAATTCTCGAGCTCGAGCCCTGCGTCTGTTTTGTCGAGCGGCTTCTTCTGCACCACCATCTCGTCCTGAATGTTAAGCACTGCCTTTTGCCTGGTCGAATCCTTCGAAGCGAAGATGTTTACCAGCTCCCACGCCGATTCCCCGTTGTTCCAGTGTCGTTTGATCTGTGCCCCACGCAAGATCATCTCACCCCAAAACTCCGACGTCCGTGCAAGCTCTCTCTCGCGACGCTCTCCGTCCTCTGGACTCACCTGTTCCCACATGGTCGTCGCAAGGATGACGTTCTTCAGAGCGTCGCGCCCGCACAACTTCTTGAACATAAACAAGTTTTTCAGTGCCGACCCTTGCATACGGATGTCGATGATACGATGAAGATATATCATGCCGTTCAATATGACGTCCTGGGACGAGAAGGAATGCGTCAGCCACGCTGCGATCTCGCGGAGGACATCTGTATCGCTTCGATGGGTGTCGTCAAACCCTGGCGTGTCTACGAGCCAGATGTTGACGGGTCCACTCTGCTTGCAGCGGTATACCGCGACTTCTTGGGTACCTGGAATTCTTAGCGGGGTTCATATAGAGAAGGTAGTGGCTTGCTTGACACACATGCATATAGCCCATTCCCAACGGTTACTTCTTCATCTGTCAGGTGCGAGATGAATGTGCTCTTCCCGGAGCCAGTTACCCCCATAACCGCCACATACACGTCGGATGCCTGTGGCTGACTGCGAATCTTCGTCCTACCCATTTTCCCATTCAGATCCTCACTCAGCGGCGTCACGGGAAAAGATTCACAAACGATCTCTTGCGTTCGGGGATCCGCGCGGCAGACCCCGCGAAGAGCTGATTTTGCGAAGGAGGCTACTTTTCGAGGATCAAGTCTTCGCAGCGGAGTGACAGCCCCGTGAGAATCAGATTCGGGTCCCCGACGCGCAGCCCCTCTTGTGGCTGCGAGACGCATCAGTTAGCGCCCACTGATAGGAATTTTTGCAGCACTGATGAATTGGCAAGCCTTGTTGGCGTGGCGCAGTCACGCGAAAGGCTGCATTCTGGCCGACTTCGGCGTTGCAACAGCGTCAAGCACATAAGCGCCAGCCTCGTCCAGAGCATTGCAGGTCATCCAATCACTCCGAGCCAAGTCACGCAATGTGCCTCGCTTTAAATCGGTGATCCGCCCCTGTGAAGCTCACAAAAACCCACAGCGATTCGACGGGTGCTCGTCCGATCCTTGAGTTCGTATGCGGGTATGGTCGCCCGCATTCATGTTGAGGTACTTGGCCGAAGTGAATGGCGATACGAAGCAACATGGCAACCCCCAGGGTCCGGCTAACTCACAAGGACTATACGGTGGGATGGGTCTGTGCTTTGGCAAAGGAGACTGTCGCAGCGACGGCAATGCTGGATGAGCTGCATTTGGCGCTGCCTCAACCTGCCAGCGACTCCAATAACTATACCCTGGGGCGGGTGGGGGATCACAACGTCGTCATAGCTTGTCTCCCTATCGGTGAGATGGGCAATAATTCGTCTGCAACGGTCGCGACTAGGTTAACGTCGACCTTTCCGGCTATCAGATTCGGACTCATGGTGGGCATTGGCGGGGGTGTTCCCAGTGCTGTTCGTCTCGGCGACGTCGTCGTGAGTACCCCAGGCGATGGGTATGGAGGCGTTGTTCAATGGGACTTTGGGAAGACCGAGCAAGACCATGGCTTTCGGCGCATTGGCTCCCTAGACAGCCCCCCAACCGTTCTCAAAACAGCGTTGTCTACCCTGAAGGTTAGGCACGAAATGGAGGGGTCACGAATTCCCGCGTTTCTCCACGAGGTGGAAAAGAAGTGGCCACGATTGGTCCCGAAATATACGCGCCGGGAGGGTTTGAACGATGTGGTCTTCCCAGCAAATTGTGAGCATCTTGAGGCAACGAGCACACCAGTGCCTCAACGTCAAGAGAATGACGATTACAGAGAATGCTTGGGCTGTGACCGTGATCGTGCCATACGAAGAGAGCTTCGCGATATCCAAGTTCATTACGGGTTGATTGCATCTGGCAACCAAGTGGTGAAGGATGGAGCGTTCCGCGATCAGATCAACGCTCGACTCGGGGGCAGAGTATTGTGCTTCGAGATGGAAGCCGCCGGCCTGATGAATGAATTCCGATGCGTCGTCGTCAGGGGGATATGTGACTACGCTGATTCACACAAGAACAAGCGCTGGCAAGAGTACGCTGCGACTGTCGCTGCAGCGATGGCGAAGGAGATCCTACTTACCGTGCCTGTACGCGAGGTGGACGAAATGTCCCCTGTGGCTCGTAAGCTTTCTATAATTTTTTTGACATCATGTTGACTAGGCACCTGCTAACAATGCATATCCAGGTATCTCGGATCATGTTGAGGGAATCCACCTCGACATGACAGATATCAAAGGTGAGGCAGATCCCCAATTCCGAATTAACTGCTCACTCTGTTGTCACAGAGGTACTCCAGGATATTGTAGACCGTGAAATATTGCAGCGGATCTCCAATACCGACTCGTCGCTCGACCATGCGCGGGCTCGGAGCAAGCACACGGCCACCACAGGCCAATGGCTTCTGGACGATCATGTATATAAACGATGGGTGGACGGTGAGTTTCAGGTGCTAGGCATCTACGGCATTCGTGAGTTGCTCTCTGCAAGCTCTGGGGTAGCTTTCTAATATCCGAGCAGCTGGTAGTGGGAAGACAATTCTATGCTCGACAGTTGTCGACCATCTATACCAGACGTACAGAAATGACACGAAGACGAAAATTGCGTATTTCTACTTTGACTCTGCTCCCAGTGAGAAAAGTACTGTCGAGGGATGTGTACGAAACCTCTTGCGCCAGCTGTTAGCTCCCAGACTAAGCGAAAACACAAGAGCCTTGTACAGTCGGGCAGAGGCACACACACATCCAGCGCTGGGGGCCGTTCTGCGTGCTCTTAGAGAGGCCGTCGCGCCCGCCGATCGCGTTTATTTGATCGTTGACGCGCTTGACGAGTGCGAGAGTGTCCAGTTGTTCATGGAGATTCTCGTGGAAGTCAAAAGTCTCTCGAAAGTTCACGTCCTCGTTGCCAGTCGTCCTAATAACATGATGCAACGGGCAGTGCCCGCACTTGTCGAAGAGACTATTTATCTGGACGCGCCACGAGTGGAGCAGGATATTCGTACTTTCGTGACTGCGAGACTGTACAGAGATAGCTCACTCTCCCGGCGGTGGTCAGAAGAGCAGAGGAAGGATATTTGTGAAGCTGTCGTCACCAAGTCCGCGGGGATGTAAGGAGATAGGCATTATGATTGGGCTCGCGATACTGACGCGCCTCCAGGTTCCAACTCGCGGCATGCCAGTTGCATGAATTCGAACGGTGCTATAGTCGCCACGATCTCGAGGTCGTACTGGGTAAGCTCCCCCAAACACTCAGTGCCATATACGAACGCATGCTACGGCAGATCCCTTTACATGCGCGCGCAAGAGCTAAGACCCTTCTTCTGTGGCTCTGCTTTTCGGCACGACCCTTGTCATTAGATGAGGCTGCTGAGCTGTTTGCCATCGATTTCGGTGGCCGGTCCCCGAGGCTGGACGCAGCGAGGCGTCTTTTGGACCCGCTCGACATCCTCTCGATATGCCCTGGGTTGATAACCCTTACAGCAATAGGGGCGAGCGGTTCTGACTCTGGCGAGAACGTGGTTGTTCAGTTGGCCCACTCATCTGTGAAGGAGTATCTCATCTCTCAAGATATCCGAGACTACGGCATCCGGGATCTGGTGGCGGCGCATCGAGTAATCGCCGAGACCTGCCTGGAATATATACTGCTCCTTGATAATACCACATCCCTCACCCCTTCAATATTGAAAGAGTACCCCTTGATTCGGTATGCAGCAGAGTTTTGGCCAACACATGCACTCTGTAGCTCAATCAGTCCAGGGTCACGGCTTCAGATAATGCTGGAGGATATCTTTATTTTCCGGCACGAGGCGTTGTTGAATTGGATCCGGATCCACGACCACGACGAGCCTTGGAGAACTCAGAAACGCCCTCTGGACAGCACATTTGCGGGTCTTCTGCCTTCGCCACTGTACTATGCGTCGCTCACGGGCCTGGATACAGTCGTAGCCTGCATTCTCGCCAATGAGCCAGAAATTCCCGAAGGGGAAGGACTCTATGGGAGCGCTGTTAATGCTGCCGCGGGTAGAGGACGCCTTAGGGTTCTTCAGCTATTACTTGACTACGGAATGCCAATAGACAAGGAAGGTCTGTACGGAAACGCTCTGCATACGGCAGCATTCGGGGGTCACGCTGCAGTGTGCAAGTTTCTGGTAGAGCGAGGCGCAGATGTCGATGCACCAGGCGAGGACTTCAGTAATGCTCTGGAAGGTGCTATCTATGGCGACCATCCTGAAGTCGTCAAAGTGTTGCTAGACAGGGGCGCTGATATCACTGCGCCGGGGAGATGCTACGCCGACTGCCTCCACACGGCCTGTACGCTCGGCAACAGAGAAATCGTTCGGATGTTGCTCCAAAAGAGGGAAATCGACTCGCTCGGGGCCTCTTATAACCGTGCCCTTCAAGCCGCTACAGATCGTAACTTCCGGCATATCCTCGAACTTCTGAGGCAGTACGCCCCAACTATGGCAACTCGGGATCCGTCCTACGGCAGCGCACTACATACAGCTGCAGCCAACAGCTATGCTCGGATCGTTGAGTTGCTCCTCAATCAGGGGGCAGACGTTGACTCTATTGAAGAAGAGCATGGAACAGCACTCTGCATTGCCGCGAGCATTGGGGATGAAGAGATTATAAGATTACTAGTTGGTCGCGGAGCGAACCTCGAGGCCGAAGGGTCAGCAGGGACTGCACTGCATATCGCTTCAAGTAGAGGCCATACGACAATTGTACGACTGCTGTTGGACAAGGGAGCCAACCCGAACTCACGAGGAGGCCACTTTGGGACTCCTCTGCAAGCCGCTTGCTATAAAGGAAACCTGGACATCGCGGAGCTGTTACTGAACGCAGGGGCAGATGTCAATGCCTTTGCGGGAGAATATGGGTATGCCATCCATGCTGCTGCGACTGGACTGTCGTCTCAAGTAGAAACAGTTAAGCTGCTCTTGGATCGTGGAGCTCGGGTTGATGTATACAAAGAGTGGTACGGGACTCCACTGCAGGTGGCTCTATTGAGTCGTAATCATGAGGTTGCTCAAATGCTGCGTGAATATGGCGCGTAGCCTGGTTGACGGTCGAGGTCGTAAAAAGAGTTCGGTTCCCCGTCATCATTCCAAAGCATTCCTGACTTCAGGGCACCATATCTAACGGAATTATCATCCGCATATTCCCCACATCCAGTGTCCGTGCCTTCAGCTGTGGGATCATGGGTTTCCTGGAGAGCTACATCTGATGCTGCAGGGCTCGCCCATGGCCTGCCCGCGATCGAACCATCATGTCCAGCAACTGCTTCTCGACGCAAACAATACTCGCGCTTCAGATACACCAGGGCGTGGTGATGTTTGTGACAGGTCTAGTCATCTTCATTTTGCCTCGAGTAAGAACTCGAGATTCCAAGGAGTTTGGGAGTTCGCCTCCCATACGGTAGAGAACGCTACATATTCGGAGACTTTCTGTCCCTTCATAAAAGGTATGAAGCAGTGTTTGTGTTTGCTGATTAAATTACCCAAAGAAAGGATTTCATGATTTCAAATCAACCTGGTTTGCTTTGAAATCGCCCCAACAGAAGTATAAAACTGACGGCATTCAGCGAAAGCAAGCCCTAACTATACCTCCGGCAGCGAGACAATGGCTCAGCAAATCCCCAAAACAGCAAAGCAATGGTCCATCGTCGGTACAGATGGTCTTGACTCGCTGGTTTATTCGGAGGAACTCGTTCCCGAGATCGGCGATACCCAGGTTCTTGTTAGAAGTTGTATTCCCCGGCCTCAACTTCCGTCCAAGTATTTATACTGACGTGTCGCAATAGTCCAAGGAGCGTCTCTGAATGTATGCAGACATCCACCTCACGTCTTTGTCGCAGCTAACAACCCAGTTCCGCGACCTCCTCATCGCACAAGGGAAATACCCCTGGCCCGTAAAACCAAACGTCGTCCCCGGCTCCGACGGCGCGGGTACCGTCCTCGCAGCCGGAAAACACGTCACACGCTTCCAGCCCGGAGACAAGGTCATCACGACCCTGAACCAGAAACACATCTCGGGTTCCCTGGACGCCGAATCACTGCAATACGGCACCGGCGCCTCGATCGACGGCACACTCCGGTGTATCGGAGTCTTCGACGAGCATGCCCTCGTCCACATGCCGGAGGGACTGAGCTTTGTTGAGGCGGCGACGCTAAGCTGCGCCGGTGTCACGGCGTGGAACGCGCTGTTTGGATTACCCGGAAAGCGGGTAGCCCCTGGACAGTGGGTGCTCACGCAGGGGACGGGGGGCGTGAGTATCTTTGCCTTACAGTTTGCGAAGGCGGTTGGGGCGCGGGTGATTGCGACGACGAGTGCGGGGGAGAACAAGGTGGAATTGCTGAGACGGCTTGGGGCGGATCATGTTATCAACTATCGCGAGGTTGAGGAGTGGGGTGTTGCTGCGAAGGAGATCACCGGCGGAACCGGGGTTGATCTCGTTGTTGAGGTTGCTGGGGGGAAGACGCTGAATCAGAGCGTGGAGGCTGTCAAGCTTGATGGGACGATTGCCGTTCTTGGGTTTGTGGGAGGGGAGGCCGAGGCGACGGGGGTGCCTACGCTGTTGCAGACGTGGATGAGGCTCTTTACGGCGAGGGGATTGTGGGTGGGGAGTCGCGATCAGATGGAAGAGATGTGTAGGGCCATTGAGGGGGATGTGGATCAGTTACGGCCGGTGGTGGACAGGGTGTTTAAGCTGGAGGAGCTGAAGGAGGCGTACGAGTATCTGCTGCAGGGGAAGCACCAGGGCAAGGTTGGGATTGACATTTCAGCCTGACTCAGTAAATAACATTGGGACTACCGGGCTATAGACCACGATTGGCCTCATTGTCCAACAAGGGTCGTCTCATCTTTCAAATATCGTAACAGCCTCTTTGCCAGCGCCTCAGCCTCCCTCGGGCCCAACAGAACACCACGTGTTGGGGGCCAGGACGAGGGCGCAAATCGATTCATGTCTTTTAAATTTAAGGTTTCTTTCTTGCAGCGGTGCCTGAACCTCCAATCTCCCCAGACGACCCGCCATGATTTGGCCTGTCGCTTTGCTATGGGCGCTCCTCACCCTCCCCGCCACCCTGGCGCAATGCGTCGACCGACACAGCGATAGACAACGGTCCGTCCACTTTCCAAAGTCCCATCCACGCACTAACACCTCCATACCCACCAGGACCAATCTCTCCCCCGCAAAAAGAATAACCATCGACTCCCTCCTGTCCTGCTCCGATCTCCGCGACGGCCTCGAAAATTCAGCATACTACCAGCAGAACTGCGCCGAGCCCGGGACGCCAGGCCTGACGGAGACTCAGAAGATACTGATTGGGGTTTGGGTTCCGGTGGGTGTTCTTGTGCTTGTTCTTGGTGCGGTGGGGTTTGTTCGGAACCGGAGGAGGGAGAACGGGACGGTGAAGAACCTATTTTCTGGAGCTGAGGCTGAGCCTGGGGCTGTGACTGCGACGGAACTAGCGTGTGTACCCGGGGAGAGACGGGATACGGATGCTCCTGGTGCCAGTGGGAATACTACTCCCCTGCCGAGGGGGGGAACGCCGCCGCCGCCGTATTTTCCGGGTCCTGATCGGGTTCGATGAGTGTATACGAACTATATAATCTAGGTGATACCTGATACTTGTCTTCTGTGGGTGTACGACAACTATTGCCCGGCATGATGGAGGGACTAGAGAGCTAACGAGTTCGATTCATTGCGGGACAAAGAACGATCAACTTTCTCATTTTTAGTACTTGTACTATACCCAACCTCACGGCAGGGTGGAATTTAAAGCAGACTCCTGTTGCGCTGCACACCACCGCCCTGCTTCAGATCAAACCGGTCAAGGTTGACAACCTTCTCCCAAGCCGCCACAAAGTCCTTAACCAACTTCGCCTCGCCGTCGGAACTACCGTACACCTCAGCCAGAGCACGCAGCTCAGCATGCGAGCCGAAGACTAGATCCACGCGAGAGGCCTTCCACTTCGCCTGGCCTGTCTTGCGGTCAGTCCCGATAAAGACCTCGTTGCTACTGTCCGCGGGTTTCCACTCGGTGTTCATGTCGAGAAGGTTAACGAAGAAGTCGTTCGTTAGTTGGCCAGGGCGGTTCGTGAACACGCCCAGTGGGGAGCCGTCGTAGTTTGTGTTCAGGACGCGCAGACCACCGACGAGGACGGTCATTTCCGGCGCGGAGAGGGTGAGGAGTTGCGCCTTGTCGACGAGGAAGTCCTCCGCGCGGACGCGGGAGGTCGAACCGCCGTAGCTGCGGAAGCCGTCGGCGATGGGCTCGAGGTAGCCGAAGGATTCAACGTCTGTCTGTTCCTGGGTGGCGTCCGTGCGCCCGGGGGCGAAGGGAACGGTGATGTCGTGGCCTGCGTCGCGAGCGGCCTTTTCAATGGCTGCGGAGCCGGCAAGGACGATGAGATCGGCGAGGGAGACGCGCTTGCCAGATGACTGAGCGCTGTTGAATTGGTTCTGGATGCTTTCGAGGGCGCGGAGCGACTCGTGCAGCCACGGCTGGTTGTTCACCTTCCAGTCGGCCTGTGGGTGGAGGCGGATGCGGGCGCCGTTGGCACCACCACGCTTATCGCCGCCGCGGAAGGTAGAGGCCGACGCCCAGGCAGTTGAGACGAACTTGGTGGGCTCGACGCCGCTAGAGAGGATGGCCTTCTTGAGGGCGGCGACGTCGTCATTGTCGACGACAGGGTGGTTGAGTTCGGGCAGCGGGTCTTGCCAGATCAGGACTTCAGAGGGGACCTCCGGACCCTGGTAGAGGATGCGTGGGCCAACATCACGGTGGGTGAGCTTGAACCATGCGCGGGCAAAGGCGTCTGCGAACTGGTCGGGGTTCTCGAGATAGCGGCGCGAGATCTTCTCGTACGCCGGGTCGAAACGAAGAGACAGATCGGTGGTGAGCATGCGCGGTGGGTGCTTGACGTTGGGGTCATAGGCGTCAGGGATGATGTTCTCCGCCCCCTTAGCCACCCACTGGTGGGCACCGGCAGGACTCTTCTCGAGTTCCCAGTCGTACTTGAACAGGTACTCGAGGAAGTTGTGGTTCCACTGCGCTGGAGTCTTGGTCCAAGTCACCTCGAGACCGCTGGTGGTGGTGTGAGGTCCAACACCGGTGTTGTAGGAGCTCTTCCAGCCGAGACCCTGCTGCTCAATTGCGGCACCGTCGGGTTCCGTGCCGACGTGAGTTGCGGGAGCAGCACCGTGGGTCTTCCCGAAGGTGTGACCACCAGCGATGAGAGCGACGGTCTCCTCGTCGTTCATGGCCATGCGGCCGAAGGTGACGCGGATGTCCTTCGCGGCGAGGACCGGGTCGGGGTTCCTGTTTGGCCCCTCAGGGTTGACGTAGATCAGACCCAGGTGCGCTGCTGCAAGGGGACTCTCCAGATCACCACTCGCGTAACGGATGTCATTTCCCAGCCACTCCTGCTCGCCTCCCCAGTAGACCGACTGGTCCGCCTCCCAGGTGTCAGGGCGGCCACCAGCAAAGCCGAAGGTCTTGAAGCCCATGGACTCGAGAGCGACGTTGCCGGTGAGGATCAGCAGGTCGGACCACGAAATCTTGTTTCCGTACTTCTGCTTAATGGGCCACAAGAGGCGGCGAGCCTTGTCCAGACTGACGTTGTCCGGCCAGCTGTTCAACGGAGCAAAGCGCTGCTGTCCCTGGCCACCACCACCACGGCCGTCAAAGACACGGTACGTCCCAGCGCTGTGCCAGGCCATACGGATGAACAGGCCACCGTAGTGTCCAAAGTCTGCAGGCCACCAGTCCTGCGAGTCAGTCATCAGAGCGTGCAGGTCCCGCTTGAGGGCGAAGTAGTCGAGGCTGTTGAAGGCCGCGACATAGTCAAAGTCTTTGTCGTTTGGGTTTGTGACTGAAGTGTGCTGGCGGAGAATGTTGAGCTTGAGGTCGTTGGGCCACCAGTCTCGGTTGTTGGTGCCTCCGCCGCCAATGTTGGCCGTGCGGCGGTTATGCACAGGGCATTCGCCAGATCCCATGGTGAGGTGTGATGTCAGCGGCAGAAATTTGATGGAATCAAGTCGGGCGGATGGGAGATTGATGAATGAAGGGATGGAAGCGAGAAGGAAAGCGGATCAGGAGGGGGAGGGAGGGGAAGGAGGGAGGAGGTGAGACGAGAGCATCACCCCGCATTTATGTCGGAATTCACCCCGCAGCCCGCGGGCCTTCGCCCTCCAATGCCAAACGGGAATTCCGGTTACGTGATTCCAGCATTGCAGAGGGGAGGGACATGTGACGAGCAGCCTGCCATTTGACTGGACCGAAATGGAGCCAGATATCCCCCGGATTGCACCGAGGGCAGGGGTGGAGCGATATGATGCCCAATTGTCCAATAACATTTCTGCTGCGTAATTCATTGCCCAGATGAGGGGATTGTGGTCTCGGTCCACGGCGGGACTGACCAAGGATTCACGGTCCAGACTGGCGGTGTCATCCCAGTCGCTCATTGCCGCACACCCGGAGACCAGAACCGACGCCTTAGTGCCTTGGATATCAGGCGACGAAGCAGCACCACGTGACACGCTAACCCAAAGCGAACATCCCACACTGACGCCAGACTCCAACACCCCGCACCGCAAAAACATTCCATTAACAGGCATCATTCGAGAAGGTCAATTGCACTGTGCCCCAGGATGCCTTCTCTCCAAGACAGCAAGCTCGCCTTCATCGGCGGCGGCAACATGGCCTCTGCAATCATCGGAGGCCTCCTCAACCGAGGCATCGGCAAGCAGAACATCACCGTCTCGGAGCCGTGGGAGGTCAATCGCGACAAGATCGCTGCTCTCGGCGTGCAAACCACCACTTCGAATGTCACTGCCGGAGGCGATGCCGATATCATTATTATCGCTGTCAAACCACAGGTCGCGAAGACCGTGGCCGAGGAGCTTGCCAAAGCCTGGTCGGGGCGGCCGACGTTGCCTGTTGTGGTAAGCATCGCCGCGGGGATCACCTTGGACAGCTTGCAGCAGTGGTTGCGAACTTCTGATGGAAGAACTGCGCATCTTGTTCGTGTCATGCCGAATACGCCCGCGCTAGTCGGGGAGGGTGCGTCTGGCCTCTTCGCCAGCCAAGACGTCACGGCCGATGAGAAGGAGCTTGTGAACGCCTTGCTCCAGAGTGTGAGCAAGGCCACCGAATGGGTGGACAAGGAAGAGCTTATTGATGTTGTCACTGGTCTATCTGGTGGGTAAAACCCCATCCAAACCTGATGTCTATATTAACAATTGTAGGATCCGGCCCTGCATACTTCTTCGCCATGGTTGAGCACTTGATCGCCAGCGCCACGGCTCTCGGCCTTCCCGAGGAGCAGGCCACCCGACTGGCAGCACAGACTTGCCTTGGAGCCGGCAAGATGCTCACAGAATCTTCGGACAGCCCAACCCAGCTGCGGAAGAACGTGACGAGCCCGAACGGAACGACCCACGCCGCTCTCGAGACATTCAACGCGCTTGGATTCAACGAAACCGTGGATAAGGCTGTCAAGGCGGCCACGTCCCGCGCTGCAGAATTGGGAAGCACGCTCGGAAAATTATAGATTCGTCATGTAACTATAGAATGTATCAACTAGCTGCAGCTGTGGAAATTCGTAACCTTCTGCACCCCCGCCCGAAGTACAGAGCAATTCCCGTTTACCTGATATCTAACCGGCAACCGTGGCCCGCGGGCCAAGGCCGTTCCTTCCCGAACGAGCATCCGGCCCACATCGCGCCTTCCTATCCAGGAGCGTCGAGTTGCCATGGGGATGCGTCCTGAGATATCAGTTACCGATTGGGAAAGAGCCACCCCAACGCTCCCGTCAGTCCAGCAAAGTGGATTGGAAGAGGCAGGCACGACAGGTTGCCAGGGCAATAGCACTTTGATACTTCAACTATAGTCTCACATCCCTTGATCCGGTCACATACTGCACACCAGCACCCAAAATTCGTATGACTGTCTGTATCTCCTCCCCGTCCCTCGGCGCGTAGATATAGACATACTCGTTCGGAATAGCAGCCACCCGCCCAAACGTAATATTCCGAAGCAAACTCGACCCCGACAGAGGAAACCTCTGACCCCAGCCGGACTCAATAACGCGTTTACCTACAACTCGAATCAGTTCCTCTTCACCTTAGCGATACGGGTACAGGGCCTACAGTCAGCTGGTGCAAGCGTGACATGCAGAGAGTGGTCACTGGTTCCGTGCAGATGGCATATCTCCCGCTTCATTTGCCTCCCGACGGGCGTGAGCGGGATATGCGCGCCGACGTGCGCCGCATCGGTATATCGCTCCAATGTTGAGGGGACGCGGTCGACGAGGTGTGCATTCCGGGTGAGGAATGCGCTGTATTCCGCTCTCAGCTTCTGTCCACAATTAGCTACCCATCTTCGGAAGCACGCAGGCAGAGCAAGTCTACTGGTAGCTGCGTACATCTCTTATTTCCCGGCTCGGCCATTGATCTGTCTGCCGTTGCGGTGCAGCAAATGTACCCAGTTTCGGGCGTTCACCTTGCCTTTTCGGGAGATCTTCGAGGAGTGATGATGTCTCTCCTGCATCTATTTTGCGCTCGTATATTTCTGTCCTGAACATTTCTCGACTGAACGGGTTGAAGACGAGCTTCACTAGGAGCCAGCCGAGGAGATTGTACGGCGGTCCCCCCGGCCCAAGGGCGAGGAATGATTGATAGTCGCGATATGCTGAGGGTATAAACAAGGCGACGACGGCCGCTGGGAGCGCTGCCACGAGGAAGCTTCTCGCACTGAGATGAAATATCGCGTTAGAGTTCAGGTGCGCCATAGCATCCACTGCCCGCCTGATCAGCGTATCGAGGCCGATCATAGTAGGGTAAAACAACTTGAAACAACGATGAGAGAGGGCCGCACCTTGTTCAACCGTCTTATATATCGTCTGCGATGGCGGATTTGGAGAAATCCGAACGGATTCTGGTGAGCCGCTCGGGATTCGAGCATACGGCATCGAACCTCATACCTCAGGATAGATAAATGAGACCAGAAATGGAAATGAGCGTCGGATTTCATAACACCCGGAGAATATTTTCGCTTGATGTGAGGGATTGGTGACCGGATCACCCGTGGATTGCATATATATTGCTGCCCGGACGTGTATGCAAATCCGTTTAGCGGGCCGCGCCTTATTATGCGATCGTCTTTCCAGATTACAAGTCGCCGACTTCTAATGTGGAAGTTCGGATTTGATTTTAGTGAATAAAGCAGGTGAAATACTGAAATTATGAAGGAGAGGAGCATTGCACGATCTAACTACCCCCCGCACTTAAAATCATTCTAAGGTTGAAGGAGGTGCTGTACGAGACTACTTTGAAGAATGGATTTGCGCTGAAGTCTCTTGCCCAGGGTTGGTTGTCTGCTCGAGTTATTAATGTATTAATGTGACTACCCTGGTTGCATGAGATTGGGCAGTCATCTGCAGGCATGGGGATTCGCAAAAGAGATGATGGCACGTCGGTTGCAACCCCCCATGCAGTCCTGGAACTGTGTTGATGGAGACATTCCCCGCAGGGTACCACCTTTGTCTCAACTCGCCGCGTTGAAGTAACCGAAGAGGATGCAGAGGTGAAGATTCTTGATGATCAAGAGGCTCCTGGGCTCAGGTCACAGCGACGACCCATGAGAATGATGTCCACGATGCCCAAGAAGTGGCATGCCACATTTCACGAGGCTGCTCCAAGAATAGACCCATCCCCACCGAGGGACAAACACGATGTTCGATGTCGATCAACAGTCAGGCCAATGATGCCTCTCCCCCAAGCCTTGCTGAAGAACAAGCCACAGGGATGTGCCATTCACATCGCAGCCCCAGAGCGCCTTCGTGATTATGCAGCTTCGCCTCTCGCGGCTGAGAAGGCTGACATATAAGATCGTCCTCCTCCCAGGCCTTGCCCTCCACGCTCAGCCTCGCATCCAACACAACGAACACAAAGATGCCCTCCATGCACGCTGTTCTCCTCGCCCTCGTCACAGCAACCTACACCCTCGCCGAACCACTCCAGGTGATCAACTTCGACTTCCCGGACCCGGCAATCATCCACACCGAGCAGGGCTACTACGCCTTCGGCACGCAGTCCAACGGCGTCCTTGTCCCCGTCGCCCGCTCCGACGATTTCGCCTCCTGGACGCTCCTCGAGGGCACGGATGCTCTCCCAGGTCCATTTCCGGCATGGGTCCAGGCCGATATCCCTAATATCTGGGCACCGGATGTGATTCAGCGTGTGCGTCGCAGCTCCCTGTATATAAATATAAACCGTATATTGTATGTATGAACACTAATAGATCTGGCCAGGACGACGGAAACTTCGTCCTCTACTACTCCGCCACCTCCTCCGACGACAACAGCAAGCACTGCATCGGCGCCGCAGTCTCCCCCTCAATCGAGGGCCCCTACACGCCCGAAGCAAATGCCTTAGCCTGCCCACTCGCAGAGGGCGGCGCCATCGACGCCGCAGGGTTCAGGGATACCGACGGCACGCACTACGTCGTGTACAAAGTTGACGGGAACAGCCTGAACGGCGACGGAACGCTGCATCCGACCCCGATTCTGCTCCAGCAGCTGGACGTCGACGCCGTGACGCCCGTCGGTGGCCCCGTGCAGCTGATTGACCGTGAGGACGCGGATGGCCCGCTTGTTGAGGCGCCGAGTTTGATCGTTGTCGATGGCACATATTACCTGTCTTTCTCGTCGAATATGTATGATTCTCTGCTGTATGATGTGAGCTATGCGACGGCTTCTTCCGTGGCCGGGCCGTATACTAAGGTTGGGGCGCCGGATGCGCCACTGCTTGTTTCTGGGGACGGGAGTAATGTTGGTCCGCTTGGTGGCCCGGGTGGTGCGGATTTATTGGATGATGGGACGAAGATTGCGTTCCATGCGTTTATTGATGGGCAGGGGATAGGCAGTGGGCGGGGGGTTTGGGTTTCTGATATTCAGGTTGGCGGAGGGGTGATTACCATTGCGTGAGGGATCTATCAACTCGTGCTGCAGGATTGGATACTGGAGGTTGCGAAGCGACAGATAAGTAATGGAGGTCATTTGAGGTCATTTCTGATAGAGCATGGTCTATTGCTGTATTCGCCCTAACATCAACGCCCTCGCCTCCTCTACATGCCCTTGTACATTGAGATTCCACAACCAGTGCAGCCGCTTCTTCATCTCCTGCTTTAGCTTCTCGCCGTCGTCACCGACGCCTTCAAGCCGTAAGCAAAGGAGGTGCGCGCCCTCTGCACTAGAGGCCACGGCTCTCTGGCTGCGTGGCCGCCGCACCGCATCGTACGCCTGAAAGGCGGCAACGACATGATCCGCTGTCACTACTCGAGGATCTCCGAGTAACTCAGCGAGCACGATGGCGTCTTCGATCGCTTGTCCCGCTCCGGCGCCTTGATGCGGCGTCGAAGCGTGCGCAGCGTCGCCCAGGATCGCGATCCGGGACCGTGCATAGGTCGAGATATGCGGGTGCTCGTAGATAGCCCATTGCGAGGGGTCGGGCATGTGCTGGTCGAGTTAGTTTGCCGTCATATGCGAGATCTCGTGTAGTGAACGTCAACACACCTCGATTAAACTATTGATTTGCTCCCCCATATGCGCAAGATCTCGCCGCATATCCTCTTTCCTCGCTGGCCTCGCCCAGCCGTCACCGTCCCACTGAGAATTGAGCGGGAAGATGCCCACATTCGCTTTCTTCGCGCGCATGATTGGATAAGATATTGCGTATGCCCCGTCGCCGATGTACATCGTCGCCACACGCGCGCGGTGCTCGCCCACGGCCTCGACCATGGTCTCCATATCAAGGACAGCGCGATAGCCGTACATCCCACTATACCGTGGCTGCGTCTGGTTATACTCATCCTCTGGAAGAACAGCCTGCTTCACTCTCGAATGAATCCCATCACACCCCACAACAACATCCGCCGTCGCAACCGTCCCATCCTCAAACTGCAACTCAACCCCCCCTTCCTCCTCCTCCTCGTCCTCCCCCGCCAACTCCCAAAGACTAACCAACCTCTTCCCAAAACGTGCAATTCCCGGAGGAATCAACTTAACCAGCGCATCCAAGAAATCCGCCCTCCGCACCGTCGTCTGGCCCGACGGCAATGCCTTGAGATCCATCAAAACGCTCCCAGCCTCTGGCCCCGTCGCCCACACAACCTCGAACCAGGTCTCGCGGAACCGCTCGAACCCGGGACTATCGGCGTGCGTGGTGATCAGCTCGTCGTAGATCGAGCGGATCTGCGGGTCGATGAGGGGCATTGCGCGGTGCGCGGCTGGGCCGATCGTTAGGCCGAGCCCGATCTCTTTGAATTCGGCGGCGGCCTCGTAGATTTGGACGGGGACGTTGCGCCGGAGCAGGCCTGCTGCGAGGGAGAGGCCGCCGATGCCGCCGCCGATTATGGCGACGGTGAATTGTTTTGCTGAGGCCATAGTATGAGGTTGGTTGGAGGTGATGCGGGAGGAGGGAGGAGGAGAGAGGAGGAGGAAGAGGAGGAGGAGGAGGTTGTTGTGTCGGCTCGACCCCGCAATAATATGCCGCTTGGACGGAGATGACCATGATAAAGGACACACGGTGGTTGTGTATTTCCTTGACGGAGCTAAAGCAACCAGGAGGACACATTTCGGTTCACGGCACCGCGGTGGGAAATGTCCTTCGTCCGCACATTATCCACAACAGGGTCCCAGAACCGCGTGGCACAAGAAAATGTGCACACCGAAACTGGCCTATCAGATCCAACAAATCCACCTTCGACGTGAAGAGAGAGAGTCCAGTGGAGTCCACAATTCCATCAGGTCCTCGGAGAATGGTCCCTGAATTTCTCCCCGGCATTCGCCAATCTCCTGTCCTGTCAGATTCAAACCCCGAGCCCCTGACCAGGAACGCAATCCCAAAGAGCCTCGACGGCGGTCCAAGGATCCGACGGCCCGACGGGGCTGACGGCGGGGTTCCTCAAAAACAAGAACCCTGAGAAGGAGCCGCAGCTTGATTCGACCTGGACCGGCGGGACTGGGGCCGGGATACGGGGATTGGCGTTCAATACGAATAGGATGCCATTTCTGTTGTGGGAGCTGCGAGGGATATCCACCCTCGCACAGAATACGAGGCTCTGCTGAGAGAGCTGTCGAGCTGTGGAAAGGTTTGCCTGAAGCGAGAATTCTGGAAGGATTCAGCGGTGATGTATAAAGGCTCGGACCTCGAGGGTCAGACACACTCTCTCTCAACATTCTTTCGCTAACACTCATTCATTGCTCGTTTATTGTTCATTCAGTCGCTCATTCTCCATCTTCTGACACTCTTTACAACTTGTTAATACCAAAAAATGGAGGCCCCTACTACCCCCGCCCCTGCATCCGGCCGCAACTGGTCCTACTCCTTCTGGCAATTCTGGACCCCCATCGACACTTGTGCGTCCAAACCACCATTAACATAAGATAGCTTCCACTAACACAGCCAGGCTTAATGGGCTGGTTCTGCCCCTGCATCCTCTTCGGCAAGACCCAAGCCCGCATCGACGACCCCTCCCTGGCAAACTACAGCCCCATCAACGACAACGTTCGCTGCCCTGAAAACACTAATAACACCACCCCCAACCCCAGCTAACTCTTCTTAGTGCATTATATGGTGCGGCCTCAACTGCTGCGGCGCAAGCTACCTCATCCGCACGAAGAAGCGCCTCGACATGCGCAAGAAGTACGGCATCACCGAGACGCATCTCGAGCGACTGCTCCAGATGCAACCCGGGACGATCCAGGCGAAGTACGATATCCCTGAGGAGATGGCGGAGGATTGCCTTGGTGCGTTCTTCTGTCCGTGCTGCGGGGTTGTGCAGGAGGAGAAGGAGGTCGTGCGTATGCAGCAGGGGCAGGGGGAGGACGCTGGGTATCGGAAGCCGAGGGGGATGGCGTATCCTTAGGCCCAGGGGGCTCTTGTGGGGGTGTAATTGGACTCCTGGTGCGATGTGGAGGTATCATTCTTCCTCTCTCTAGCGGTGTGTCTGGATATGTTTGTTGATGTTGCATGGGTACGTAATATTAAAGTTCATTTAGTTGTGGGTTCGGGACACCGTTTGAGAGGGCGAAATTTTAGTTAAGAAGGGACGGCTCTGGTGATATGTACTCTAGTGACAGTGCTATTGCATTCAATTGTGTACAAGGTAAATCTAACGCTCAGTCTATCGCAAATGAACATCTAAACAACGGTCGCAGTCGTGTTGACCACCTCGAGGAAGGGCCATTCGGAAGCCTAGTATCCAGTTAGCATCCTCTTCAACCGCGTTCATCCGCTCACCGATGACGGATCGAGGGGGAGGACGTACACCGACAAGCGCGGCATGCGCGACACCAACAACGGCCTTACCCGCGACCGTGTCCTCGGGGACCGTCACGGTGAAGTTCTCATAGGGGAGGCCGGTGTTATGGTTATGGTATTGCGGGTTGAAGCCGCCGTGGTAGAGGACCGTGCCGAGGGTCGAGGCGGCAGGGAGGCAGCCGTTCTTTTGGTCGCAGTGCTGGATGCCGATTGCGACGGCGAGTTCGGTGGAGCCGGTGAGCGAGTTCTGCAGTGAAGGTCATTAGTTTACTGGCGGCTGGAATGTTGAGGGGGGCAGCGTACAGGACGAGCGACCTGGACGGTGACTTCGCTGCCGCGCTCGAGGGTTTTGCCTTCGGGGAGGTAGACGAAGACGTTCTGGGCGAGCGCGGTGGCTGCGATGGAGGTGAGGATGGCGAAGGTCTTCATTTTGGTTGTCGTGTGGTTTGTAAACGAGTGTGTCTGTGAGAGACTGGTTGTTGTGTTGCTTGACGATGTGATGATTCTTCTGACCAGGACCGGCAGCTTTATATCCCTGGTCGCGAAGCTCAACGCATCGCCAGTGAGACAAGTGGATGCGCGGTCTCAGCACTGGAGAGAAAACGGACTCACGCGGCGCCAATCTCTCCGGAACCCGTTCCAATGATGCGAGCTGCACTGCCTCTGCCCAATGAACGGGGCCACCAGCTCAACGGAACCGAAAACGAGAGGATCACTAGCGGTGACGATCGTCCTCTGTTTCTTCAGCCCCATTCGCCTGCAGAAGCCAAAGGGATGAACTGGCTGAGACATGTCTGAGCTGTGGGCCTTGGTGGTGCATGGAGGGCTGTGCCAGCTTTTTTCAATTATTTATAGATCGATGCTGCGGATGTGGGATGTTCGTGGCTCCTCGCAAGTGCCTGACAGGAAGGATTGTTGTGGAGCACCATTGACTCCGTTCTTTCTCACTCTGTCTGAGCTTCGCTGTTGTCCCCAGGATGGCCCTGGGGTGCCCAGGTGTTGATCGGTGGAGGCCTGACAGAGCGAAGGAACTCTTGCGAGACAAGCTGCACATGGGCCCACCGCAAGGCCCCCTGCGACAAATATAGGGCTGAGTATTCATGACGCATGACGCATGACGCATGACGATGCTGATCGAACGAAGCCGCCCTCTTGATGGAGACAAGCATCGCCGGAGGCCTCGGCAAGCGGTCCACGGTCTCCAGCCATTGCAGCGACCAGGGGGCCTTGTCAGAAATCACGGTCCTGCACCGGACTCCGGAGTCCGCCTCGATCTCGCAGACATCTCCCCCAAAACTCATCCTTCACACTCCAATCCATCGGGGCCGACCCAAACGGAGTCAACTACCACAGCTGCTGCTCGACTTGAAACTCAGCCTCGTACTCACGGCCAAAGGTGCGCCACCATATGTCCGCCATCAACCCAGGACCCATCGTGCCATACATCGTCTTCGTGAATTCCCAATACTCCGGTCGAAACCCGGCAGATTCTCAGTCTACAATGCTACTCAAACGTCCATTCTGCATGAGGATATTGCTGGGATGCAAATCAGAATGCGTGAGAGGTTCTTGAGTTCAGCAACTCGAGAAAACGACGCGCCGAGGTGGCTCGCGAGGTGTTCGTTGAACTCGGCTTCAGTGCTAAACGGGCCCCCCTTATCACTCGGGAGGCGATGGTCGGCGAACTGTCCCCAAGCGCATCGCAGATCAAGTACGGAGTCGTATTTTCAATCTTGCGCATTTGGGCAACGCAGTCTCAAATATCTTGGGCAAAGCGGTCACGCTCAGGATACGACATTAAATGTTTTATTTCACCAATTGGGACACCTGGCAGTCGCGTCATGAGAACGTTGACACCGCCGTCCTGCTCCCAGGTGTTAACGAGTCGCGGCGCAGGAATAGTCGTGCGTTCTTCAATGAGCTCCAGAACATGAGGCTCATTCCGAGGGGCTCTGGAGCACTGCTTCATGTAAAGCCCGAATGGCAAACGCTGAGCCCATACACCGGCTTCGAGGGGATACAGCTTTCGCCCGATTTTGTTGAGAGGCATAGAGCACGATACTCTTAGCCATTGCGGCATGCACAGCCACAGCGATCTCAAGGTCCGCACAGTCGTTGCAGAGAGGGAAAGTTCTGGGACGCGTCAGCGGAGGCTCTCAGGAGCGCTGTGTAGCTCACCATATGGCGGTTTAGGCCAGCCGCGGTTGGCCTTGTTTTCGATGTGGAATAGATGCAAGGCGGTGGCAAACCTGAGATGAACATTAAGCAGAAAATGGCTTGGGAGGCAAATGTTCTTCGCATCTGAGGTGGACAGCTCGAAGAGTTGAATTGTATTTAGAAAAGGCGTACCGTCTCCCGGGTACAGCCCGGAAACCTCTTCAGGATACAATGTACGTAACCTGGACTGTGTGATTTGATGAGCTCTGAATTATGCCATAGAGGAACAGTCGTGATAAGATGCTTACCATGCAGCGGTTGGGATATTCATCGTCGCAGCCGGGGGTGGCCACCCGGCGAGTTCAGGCTTAGCCCTCATATCTACGTGTCCAGCGCGAAAGGCTTTTATGTATGCTCGGTGGTAACAACAGCAAATTTCTCAGGTAGGTGGCTCCGTCCTTTGATTCGTTGGTGATTATTGTTCTCAGACGCGCCACGCGATCCCTGGATAGGAATGCATTCAGCATGGAGAATAGAGAACCCTACTCCGAGTTAGGAAGCAGTCAAACGTGCTCTTGGAGACTCTTCCTCACCTCTTCAACCAACTCGAGGTCATGGATCATAGACGGCGGGATGATGTGGGCGCGCTCGACAACCGACCCCGGAATATGGCCTGGGCGCCATCCCATGGTGAAGTCTGGGCCGTCCCTTTGAAGGACCAAGTCTGGAATTTCGCGCGGAATAGGGTCCACGACCGTTACTTTCGAACATTAGCTCTTGTTGTAAAAAAGGAGTGATCTGGCGTAAGTACATCGGGTCGCAAGAAGCCTCCACTGCCCCTTGAATTCACGAAGTGATTCCTCGACGCCATCTCTTGTCGTCTGAGTTCTCGAAATGATGTACTTGGCTGCGGTTTCTGGGTCGACTGCTGACTCGACAAAATGTTTCAAGATCAAGTGTTCGGTCGGTGAGAGCTCAGACTTGGTGATGATCTCTACCGCCGACTGGACACTCGCCATGTGGAACAGACGGACAAAGGGCGTGGGACGATGCTTTACAAGTCGAACCTGAAACTATGTCGCCTGTTGATGATCTGCTCGTGATGTGGTAAAGGCAGACAAGAGCTCACAACTTCAAGCGCTCGAGGATTGTCAAAGCAGCAGACGAACCTGGCGCCGTGCATGGGCAACAGTCACCCTCTGGCGTGTCTGCTACCCCGCCAAAAGGCTCCAAAATGGCTGCCCATCGACAGAAACGGTCCATGTACTTCGTTTCCATCACCCCAGATCACCCCCAACAACTCTGGCTTAAATAAGTACGCCTGACGATCCCGTCTCGTTTGATATCAATGGGCTGTATATTCTCCTATCGAATTTGGGGGCCGAGCGCAGTTTCATTGGGGCTTCAATCTCGCAACGGGCGAAAACGTTGGCCGGGTCTATCATATGGTCAACAATATTGATACCGGTCACCGGTGGGAGTGTAATGTAGCCTGATTCGGACTCTTTGAGGTCTTTTCAAAGGTGTCACTACATTTGGTACAACTGGCACTCTAGGGCTCTTAACAAGAATCCGCCCAATACGAATATTGTCGTTCGCCAACATATCCCTGTACCTGAAAGTTTGCAAAACTGCGTCCAAATGCGCACATCTTGGCCTGGGACTGGACAACGTACCCTGAAAGGCTAGGGTCTCTGGGACATCGAATAAACGCCCAGCCATACCTACCAACCCACCCTGCAAAAGCACGGCTTTGAGCGCACGAGCTGTGTGCTTTGAATTGAGAAAAATCACACACACCTAGACCTCGCTGTTAGGCAAGGATTGACTTCATCCAAGACGGTAACATATGCCACTGAACCATCTGGTGCCCGTTCCCGACGTGGAGTGTCCAGAGCAGGGGACTGAAACAAGATCTACTCCAGAGAACCACCGCTTCGAACAGACTGACGTGCAACCCAAGACCATAAGCGAGCAAGAGGGTCCACCTGATTTTTCGCAGGGTCAATCATAGCAGGATCTGACCGCCGCCTGCATGTCACGTCCGCGATCTGCCCTGCGCAAGACAACGCCTCATTGGCCAACAGCTGGAAGGAACAAGATCTTGCCCTGGATCTGCAACTTCCAGAAGCACTCTTTAATTTAACCCCCACTGCCGCCGGGCAACCCAAAACCCAATCGGCGGCCAAGCCTCCCGCACGCGGTGCCCTAAGCGGGGGCGCCGCATCTTGGCGGGCGAGCGGGCTGTGGTATATCAACTGCGATCCCTCCGACGGAGAATTGATCTTGGAGAGTCGGAAAGCTCAAACAATTGCAATGAAGATTCCACATACTATCAGATTGCTCCTTGGGCTCAGCCTGGGGGTTTTTGCTTCAGGCCAAGCGGCAAACCTGCCCATCTCCGCGCTCACGGCCGAGGTGGAGTCGGACCAGTCCGCCATATACTACGGCACTACCCCAGGAGAATCTCTCTTGATCGGAAATGATGGCAGCGCAGCGACTGGTGGCCTTCGCAGCTTTGATCTCCTCGACCGAAACCTGGACGAGACAGCTCAGGTAACGGTCGGTCGGACCAAGGTGGCCGGCGTCCTGTACGATGTCGGAGAACGGGGTCGTGATCTTGTCGTTTCTATTGCAGCTCCGGACTCGATTATTCGTGTCTTCAAGCTGGATGGACTAACGCAAGTGTCTGGCGTCGAGAAGAAAGCTCTTGGTGATTGGTCATCCCTTTGTACGTGGCGCAGTCAGCGCGGTGCGCAGTATTTCTATCTCTTCGGGAAGAAGCAGGCAATGCAGTTCTTAGTTCGGCCCCAGGAGTCGGAGTTGGAGATTCTCGAGGTATGCTTTCCACTTTCGAAGACTATCCGCAGAAGCTGACGGTATCAGATCCAAACATTCCCGGTGCCTGTGGAAGCAAGCTCCTGCGCTGTTTCTCCTGAAGACGGCGTTGTCTATATTGCTGCAGAGGATAAGACAATCTATAGCTTCACTGCTGAGGAGTCTACCGCAGCACCTGAGATTCAGACCGTGGGAGAAGCTACGGACGACATTTCGGGGCTAGCCGTATACGTGACTCGCAAATCGCACTACCTGTTCGTGGCGCAGACGGACGTCATCGAGGTTTACACCTCTGATTTTCAGCTGAAGGGATCTCTATCTCTGATTGGGGCTGAGGACATTGAGATCGAAGCGACGGTCATCTATCAGACAAACTCGACACAGTATCCCTATGGAGTGATAGGTTATGCCGTCGAGACGGCCGAAAGCAAAGGTTTCGGCGTCAGCTCCCTCGGACCAGCCTTTACCAAGCTCCTTCTAGACCCCAACACAAGCTATACCCCACGGTCCTCTTGCCCACCAGCGCAGGAACAGCCCTTGAACGGGTTCAAGAACCCAGACGGCACCCTCTCCTGCTTCGCAGGCTTCACCGGCCCCAAATGCGAAGAGATAATCTGCCCAAATGCCTGTTCAAACCAGGGGACCTGCGTCGGCCCCAACGAATGCGAATGCCGCAGCCCCCACGCCGGCCCAGACTGCTCGTGGATCGGTGTCGCGGCGAAGTACGAGACTGACGCGAACGGCGGCGACGGCGACGACCCGGCGATTTGGATCTCGTCACGGGGGGCGAACGAGTCGACGATCATCACGACGACGAAGTCCGAGCTCGGCGCTGGTCTGGCGGTCTTTGATCTCGCGGGGAATCTGCTCCAGACCATTACGGCCGGGGAGCCGAACAATGTCGATGTTATCTATGGGTTCCGGGCGGGGAATCGCACAGTTGATCTTGCCTACGCGGCTTGTCGGGAGGATGATACCCTGTGGTAAGCCCTTCGCATCCTCTTCCAAATCGATGAGCATTCGGGCTGATCCATCTCCTGTAGCCTCTTTGAAATCACCCCAGACGGCCTCCTGGCCCCTATCCCCGGCGGCTCCCAGCCCACACCACCAGACTACACCGTCTACGGCTCATGCGTCTACCGCTCCAGCAAGACAGGAAAACAATACCTCTTCGTAAACGAGAAATCAGGCCAATACTTACAATACGAGCTGACCGCCTCCTCCAACGGCACCCTCTCCACAACCCTCGTCCGCCAATTCCAAGCCGGCACAGGCGGACAAGTAGAGGGGTGCGTCGCCGACGAGGAGAACGCCGTGGTCTTCATCGGCGAAGAGCCCTACGGTCTATGGCGGTACGACGCTGAGCCAGACGCTTCTGATGACAGCGGCGTGCTCATCGCGCGCACGGGCGACGGGACGCTCTACGCTGATGTCGAGGGCGTCGCCCTCGTCGTTGGCCCGACGCCCGATAAGGGCCTTGTCATTGTCTCCGCGCAGGGCGTGAGCGCGTACTCGGTTTACCGACGTGCGGAACCCAACGAGCATGTTCTTACTTTCACTATCCAACCGTCGGAGGACGGGGACATTGACGGGGTGACGAATACCGATGGCGTGACGGCGGTGGGGACGGCGCTGAATGCGGATTTCCCGAGGGGATTGGTGGTTGTGCATGACGATGCGAATCAGCTTGCTGGGGGTGGGACGGCGGAGCTTGCGTCGTTTAAACTGGTTAGTTTGGAGGATGTGCTCGGGGTTGATGGGGGGGACTTGCTGGATGAGGTGGATGAGGAGTGGGATCCGCGGGCTCACTAGCTGGGTTGTATACGGCAGTCATTGGAGAGACGGGGGGACGTCGGACACGAAGATCATTCTACAGCAGATGCATGTGTTACGAGATATGTGGACAATCTGTTCGTTTGTTGGATAAAAGAGCATTGAGTTAGAGTAACGGCCTCCGCTCCGGAATAGCAGATCAGAAAACCCAGCTCAGGAGACTATTTAATACTAGGTTGAATGTTTCATGTATTATATTCAGGAGGTCATCTACCTGGATAGAGGCAACAAATATAAGAAAGGCCATGAGGACTATGATACGCGTAGTTGGAAGGGTTGGAGGGTCAAAGGCCGCCTCTTACCGCGTGTAGACCTTGCTCTACTTGAGGAGGATTAGATCCCTGAGCCTTAGCCCAAGCCTGCTTCTAAATCGCTTTATTTTCGACTATTTTAGTATTTAGGGGCCTATTAGCTAATTTTATGCTAAATATAACTATAACTAAGGAACAAGTTGCCATAGTGATTACTAGTAATCTTGTTACAATAATACATAAAAGTTACGAGTGCGGCCCAAACTTTTGGTGCACACCTCCGTATTAAAATCAGCAACGCAACCCATTTCTTGGCGGGTTTCACGGGTTGGGTTGAACAAAGTCTACTTGATTTCCAAGTACATTATAATTATTATATAGGTTAGAAATTAAGATTTAAAATTAATATAGGACATGTTTTCAGGCAGAAGTAACCAACTTGGTGTCCTGACCAACTTGGTGTCCGATTCCGTTATTACTTGGGCAGAGCCCCGCCTCCAAGTTGTCCACCCTCAGCCCTCAGCCTTGCTTGACTTCTTCCAACGCACCAAGCACTCACAGACTGGGCTTGACAGAAGATGGCAGATGGAGCATACCCAACCCTGTGCCATGAGCTATATGACGAGATTTTGAAAAAGCTCGAGATGAAGGACGACCCCAAGCTCAGGTTTGCGTCTCGGGGGACCACCCAGGAGGCTCTACACGAGCCCAACCTTAAGCGCGTTTTCGAGAGCCTCCTCGAGCCAGGAAAGACAGCGGTCCAACAATTCGGTATGACAGAGAGCGAACTTGTGGACAGGGTGAATAAGCGGAAGCTTCATGATTTCTTCGCGGTTCTCATCTTTGCCTCGTGCCCGTCTGGAGCAGCGAGAAAGTGCATAATCAACTTGGTGGCTAACGATACCTGGCCGGTGATGAGCACGAGAAGGAGAAAGATTGGTTCCCTGCCCGCAGAGCGGGAGGATCTGGAGGAACTATTTGGGGAGTATGCGGCCGCGGACAAATTTGCCTTGACGCAGTGGATCTTCTGCCCGGTGGTGATTAGGAAGAGGACGGAAGTGAGAGTTGATGATAAGGGTCACTGGCGACTACCCTATTTGGCGGAGAAGTCGCTGCGGAGCGGATCCTTTGGGGACGTGTTCGAAGTGAAAATAGCGAAAGGGCACTTTTTCAACCCCAAGAATGAAACTGCGAACATGGTTGACATCAAACTGGCTCGGAAAGATTACATTATGAATACGCTGTTCGACGCAAAGGAAGAGAGGGAAATTATGGACAAGATTTTCAATACACCGAGCGAGTGCGAGAATATCCTTGAAAACTACGGCAGCCTGGCCATCGGCAAGACCTACAGCCTGTTTATGCCGCTAGCAATCTGTGACCTCCGAGAATACTTGTTGATAGATCGCCCGAACGATATCAGCGAAAAGAAGAGGATGCTTCGCTCCGCCGTGGGTCTGGCGAGGGGGCTCGACTTTCTTCACACTGGGCTGCAGACCAGGGAGCTGGAACAGCTCGTGTGTTACCACATGGACCTCAAACCCAGCAACATCCTCGTCTTTCACGACGAGGCAGCCCGTGATTCAGAGCAGAAGATCTGGAAGCTGAGCGACTTTGGCATGTCGCGGGTAAAAGTTCGACACCGTGATAGAGACGTGGGTGGAGAGCGTGATTTCAACAGTTGGTTTAGGCAGCGTCCCAAAACGAAGGATCCCTCGCTATCCGCGACTGTCAACAAACGGGGAGACGGTACGTACCTGGCACCGGAATCTGCTTTTACGGGTGCGGCCATGAGAACGGACAGTGATGTCTGGTCTCTGGGCTGTATCATCAGCGTTCTCTTCTCGTATCTCGACGGGGGAAAGGAAAAGGTTTTGCAATACTCGGAGAAGAGGGGGGGGCACCCAGATTCAGGCGATTATGATCGCTTTTTCGTGATTCCAAAAATATTTGGCCCTGCTCGGATACATCCTGAGATTCGGAGGTGGCATAGGCGTCTTGCCCGGCGGGCTGGTGACCGGAGCCCAAGTGAAGGGGCCGCGGTAAAGTATATGTTGGACTTTCTGGAAGCCGAAGTCCTGAAGGTGGACCAGTCAAAGAGGTGCAGCGCTAAGAAAGTGCAAGAGATGCTGGCTAATACATCAGAGAGGTACGAAGAATTGACGGGTGGAGAGCCACACACAGCACCCTTCATGCCATCAATTCTGGACCTTCTAGGGCGGAGGCCAAGGTGAGCAAAGACACGGTCCCCTTACCTCATTCGGGATTCAAATAAACTAACGAAAGGGAATGATCCTAGAGTTCATCTTCCGGACAATAACCAGGTCGAGTCTTGGTCTCTCGGGCCCGATGAAGGGTTCAAAGGATGCAAAATCTCCTCCGATGGAGCATTTGTGGTGTATTGGAGCGATACAAAAATCTCCCTTTATACGTGGGAATCGCTTTCTCGTGTGGAAGGCAATGCAGCCATAAAAGCTGCATCCGAGTACCCGCTTAACCGAAGCGATGGAGTAATTTGGAAAAGTCTCTCCTTGACTCACCGATACGTCGTGGCTACCTCCACTGGCCCTGACTCCCATGTAAGAATCATCAAGACCCTTCCATCGCCCTTACTGTGCCTCTAAAAACCATCAAGTGTTACATCTTTGACTTGTGGGAAGGAACGATCACTGGCCCTAGCCTTGCCAATGGTCGTTACACAGTTACCCTACCTTCCCAACCCGAGATCATCGCAATATCACCCGATAGCCAGACACTGGCTGCTGTCCTGCGAGGAGGTGCGGCGGAGCGACAACCAGGTTATTTATTCCTCGCTCCTCTCTCGCGAGCTAAAATCCAAGCTGGTCGGTACGTAATTATTTACCAGGAATTCCCTTGTCGTCCTGCGTCCTGATGATTACCCTTCGGGGAATATCAACGGACTTCAGCCAAGGTACATTATTAGCTAACCAGCAAGACAGCCCTGGGAGAAAGTGGGGGTGGAAGGCATTCCTACCTTCGCCAGCAATGGATGTAATCCAGCTCCTCTTCTCAAGTAACGACGACCTCTACCTCGTCGTCCGGCCAAATCCCACTGCGCGGAGTCGTCAACACGCCATCCGTATTGTCTATGTACATCTCCCCACGAAGAGGCTCAAAACTCTTCACGTAGAGTCGCAAGTAAACTCCCCCTCCTGAATGTTTTCTCGACGTATGTCCCTGATTATATGTGGAAATAGGACCTTGGCAGCGGTTTCACGGGACGTCTTTTGCCAACAGTCGCCCCCTTCCGCCAGAACCCTAGTAAATGTGCCCTGATCGCCCGCGGAAATCAGCTCTACATCCAGAACTTGATGGCTATCGACACCCCGGTCAGGAAGGACATCAAGCATTACAGGGTGGTGAAGCTAATGATCGGGTCAAATGATCAGAGAATGTACGCTCTGGCGAGAGCGACGGCCAGTTCCATACTCCTGCTCGTGGAGATGACGGTGCCGCGATCAAATGATGACGATATATCAGTGAGGGAGCTTGCACAACTCCCCGGTCTATCTGAGGATGACCATTTTACAGAGAAAGTCTTGGATGGCAACAATAATAACAATAGCCACGATAGCCACAATGCCACTCATAACACGAGTGACGCTAATAACGCTAATACCATCAATGACAACAATAACGGTAGTGGAGATAGTGACGATGATGCCACCGATGACCGAGACAACAGCGGCTACGTCCTCATTGCTGCTCTGGCAAACCGGAACACACGAGCCATATACAAAGTTGCACTAGGGTTTCTGTAGCTACCACGATGATAGTTTGAAGTCTATAACAAGTTGTATTGAAAGTCTACCCTTGCTTTATATACTCTAACAGGGCTGTAACTCCAACCGATTCTCCGTGTTCATAGTGTTAAAGGTAAGCCGCTGTTTGAGCGGCTTCAGGTTCCAAGCAGGAGTCACAGGTATCCGTGGTTTGAGCTTGCGGAAGACCGCACCATCACGATGGAGAAGCCAATAGTAGAAGATGAATGTGGCGGCAGTCAGTGCAAAGGCGGATACAATGAATATCCATATCATGGATGTTGCTATGAAGTTATGGCTGTCCTGATCCAATTGGAAGAAGTTCATCCCGAAGAACGCCTATTTGTAGGAGTTAGGTCATTAGCCAATTTGATTGTACACGACCATGTGCAGCCAATTAGGAAACTTACAGATAGAAAAGACGCGGGTAGATAAAGCAAACTCAGCGTTGTTATAAACACGGCCGACTTGTTCAACCGAAGCATATTCCCACTTTGCTCTTTCGCGATAACCTGGTCTCGGAACAATAATGTGTCTGTGAGAAGTTGCGCGGCTGCCCGGGTACGCTGCTGTAGATGGGAGGCGGTTCGCGAATACGTGAGACACTGTCGACGAATATTTCTGAGCTGTGGTGTGGCCATCCCTGTCCCTGATGCCAAACTAGAAAGGTTTTCAAGTGCCCCCAGAACATCAAGAGCTGCCTCGAGAATAGTGGGGATCTGCGAGAATTTGCTGTCGAGCTTAATGAGCGTGCTGAGGTTATCGTAGCCCAAACGCAGGGGCTCCTCGATGTACGTCGCGAATGTCCTGTTCGCGATGGATAAAAACCTCTCCTCGAGGGACGCAACATATTGCCTGCATGGTGGAAGGTATATAGACAGTAGAATATCGTGCAACCAGAAGCGATCTGAAACGTCCAGTTTCTTGTGTCTCTCCAACCACTCTGCCGCCTTCTTGTGTGCTGTCGAGTCCGGGCACGGACTCAGAAGGATGAACAGGGACTGTGATGTTGCAGTGTTGAAGCGGTGGAAGATCCCACTCTGTCGAATGACCCAGCTGTTTCTCTCTGGCCTTTCTCTGTCAGTCTTGTACTCCGGGTACCTAATAGTATATGATATCTCTATATCGCAGTCGTTCAGTCAAGTCCCTGATACAAAGTCTGCGATGGGAAGTTTCCCACCTGTTGTTTCGCCATCATGCGATTCCGTACAAGGTAGACAAAAAGCCTCCTCAACACCCTCATGGCGATCATAAAAGCATGATGTCAGGTCCCAAAATGCATCACTCAATCGGTGTTCCTCAACGATGAGATCCAACATGGACTTGGTCACTTCCAATGGTCGGTGGGAGTTGCGCTGGCAGATTGATCTGGATGATATTAAAAATTGCCTCGCTTTCTCGGGTTAGTCTTCAGGGTTACGAACATATAACGACACGTATATTCGCGTTTTGTCGCATCATCAAAATGTGCCTTTAACGCCTCGAAAGTTTTGAATTCATGTTGATTGCATTGGCCATTTGGCTTGCTCTCGATCAGTTGCAATGGGTGCGCCACCCGATTAACAAAGAACTCCACCGATTCCATAAAGATGAAAATGAAAGGGAAAAAAATTGAGCTCGATTGCTACGATTGATATGCAAGTGGTGGTTAAATCAAGAAAACAACTATGGAATTGGACCCTTCTTATTTTCAAGCCAAGCGCCCAAGGCATCTTTCTCCTCCACCCCTCAACGCCCACTAGAATGGCTCTCAGTCTCGAGCAATACTGTGATTCGTGTGTTGGAAATCGAATGACAAATTTTCTTGGTGGCTGAGGAGGCGGGGCACGCGAACCTGAGCTCAGCCTGAAACACGAGATCAGCACGGGTCTTGCCACTGTCCTGCCCCTGAAGAAGGGTAAGGCGTACATTTGTTACTTCTCTCGGTGCATTAAAGACCCATCGATCCTCTCTCATCTGCCTCATGGTTAGCCATGGACCGCCGACATCAGCCCCAAGCAATAGTTGGTGTTACCCTGAGGTTGAAATTCGTGCGGCCTGGAAACAGGTTCTCAAGCAATGCTTGGAGATTTTCTCTGGTAAAATAGCGAGTGCCGACATCTTGTTGAATACCATCCATTATTTTATTAAGCGGCGAGCGTGAGTGCTATGGATTAAATCATGAGGAAGGTCAAAGGGGTACTATGAGTGGGTTCCTCCATCAGACCTCATACTTCAACGAGTTTATAACCCCGAGCCTCGGAGCCAAATGTGCCCCTCAGGTGAGGCTCTGGGGGAAGAAGGGTCTGCCACGTCACTTGCCAAGAGACGACAGGCATCATCAGGGACTTCGGGAGAAAAGAAAAGAAATGGGGAGAGAGAATTTGATTGAGAGAGAGGCTGACCTGCCGCACCCCCCTTGTCTGGACGGGAGATTGGCTCGGCCGTGCGCCTGCGCCTCTGTGTTTGCCAAAAGCAATCTGCAAGTCGGTTCCAGATCTGGTAAAGAGCATTGCTCGAACCCGACCAGAAATCAAGGCAATTGGAGGCAACCAGCACCGATCAGCAGGACTAAGCTCGCTTTGGGAGACGAGAGGCTGCCATGGCGCGGCCCTTTCGCGATTCCCGCCACCAGCGACGCGAGAGCCACCCACCTGAGGAGTGATCCAATGCGGCTGATCTCGTGATGGAGGAACAGTGGGGAGATCTCAAAAACTCTCCCCTCCGTTCCCCTTGGTGTCTATTGGCACGTCATATCTCCGGTATTGTATTTTGATTGCGTGCATATCCACGATATGCCAGAGGCGCACGAGTCGCGAGAAAGGAAAGCTGCAAACGGTGCAGCAGAGAACCACCTGCCGACGCTCGACACAGAACATTTACCTCCACCATCCGGCAGCGCTGAGCAATCTCGAGGGAATTCGAGCGAACCCTCCCATGAGGATCGGGAAAGCGTTGAGCAGTTCGTCCGCACAGACTCGACGCACGTCGTTTTCCGACCAAACAAGAATCGCATGGTAAAGCGCAAGCTCCGCGGGATTCATATCTTTGTAGGTCTTATTGATATCTATCCCTACTGGTCAATGTGCTGCCCGAAACCAAAATCGCCAGAGTGCCGCCAAACCACGTGGCAGAAAGTCCATCGCTGACCAAATTTAGATGATTACGATCAATGGGGTACTTGGAACAGGTCTCTACTGGCGTAGTGGCCAGATTCTCGAGCTTGCAGGCCCCTTGGCTGTGGTTCTGTCTTTCCTGGTGATGGGCATCCTGTCATGGGCTGTTATGCAATGCATCACGGAGATGCTATGCATTTGGCCGATCCCAGGAGCACTCTCGGTTTACGTGAGTGAGTTTGTCGATGTTGAGCTCGGGATCGCTACCGGAATTGCCTACTGGTGCGTGTGGATTTATGACCAGCAAGAGCCACGGTTTACCTGCTAATAGTCTAAACAGGTTTACATATTCATCAGCCTTCTCTGCCCTTATCGCAACCTCCGCCGCAGAGTTCCACTTTTGGACGGGGCCAGATGGAAATAGAGGGATTGATGGTGGGATTATATACCTCTGTTTCCCTATTATGCTGATTTTCCTCAATACCTTTGCGATTGAGGTAAGGTAGTGGCCCACTCCAAGCGCAGGTAGCGATCTAACCGCTTCACCTAGATCTATGGTTTTACGGAAGTGATATCTGGGACCCTCAAGCTGCTCTTCTTGGGCGTAATAATGGCCTTTTTGATTGCGATTAACGTAGGAGGTGAGTGATACTGTCCCAGCTTCCATTTATATGCTTGGGAAACACATACTCACCACCAAAAGCCGGTAATGAGGGGTACCTGGGATTCAAGTGTAGGACCTGCCTTTGATGCTTTCACATCGTACCATCCCGGACATATCGGGCTAATGTGAACAGACTGGAATTCCCCCGTCCTGCTCGATTCCAATTCTGCGAACAACTGGGGGACTGGCTTCCTGTGAGTGCCGGATTGAATGCACGAGTAGAGCCTGTCCTGTAGCACTAACCTGGTTAGCATCTGCCTATCCATCGCGACATTTGCATACGTCGGTGTCGAGATCGTCGCGGCCTCCGCTCTGGAAGCCCAGTGGCCAAATAACACTCACGCTGACGCACGAACGCCCTCCGACATTTCACAACGCTCCGTCGACACCCTAATCGGGAACACGGTCAAGTTCTCCGCAAAGCACATTTCCAGTCTCGCAACAATAGTCTACTCCATCTCCGGCTTTCTTGTCTCCCTCGACATCCCATGGAACGACTGCTACCTCCCGCGTCTGAGCTGGACAAAGGAAACAGCAGGTTCCGACTGTTCCTCCCCCTTGGGCAAAAAGACTGCAGACACAACATCCGCCTTTGTCGCGATCGGACTCGAGTCCGGAATCCATCATATCGGACACGTCTTCAACGCCTTCCTGGTTTTCACCTGTCTCTCCTGCGCAAGTACGCAGCTCTACGTCGCTTCCCGGACCTTGTTCGGCCTTACAAGCCGGCTTGACGGTGGAGAAGGCCAACCCTGGTTCTTGCATGCCCTGGCATGGATCGGCCGAACAAACCACCGCCGGGTGCCGGTACGAGCCATGGTGATTTCCGCGGCTGCATTCTGCTGGGTACCCTTTCTTCAATTGCGCGGCGGCACAAACTCCACCACCCCGATAGGCATGGTAAGATCTCTCCATTCCTTCTCATTTCCATTTTAACCAAAAAAAGGTTGACAGGAGCCCCAGTTCGTCGAGATTCTAGCCCAGATGAGTAGTGTGGGGGTGATAATCGTATGGGCGTGCGAAGCTCTCGCATTCATTCGATACTACCACTGGTGGGTTGGATCGCAGCCATACCCATCCTATACCAAATTGAATTAGAGCAGATATTAACAGATGACCAGTATTCGTCGCCACCGTACAGTCCTGGAGCATCAAAAAGTCCCTCAGGTCCGCCGTTGGTGTGATGAGTCTTATGACGACTATCCGTACCGTAGCCACGGACAGCCTGTGCTGGCTTACGTTGCCTTCATCGGCTGTCTGTTTATCCTATTTGTTGCGAACGGAGCCTCAGTATGGAAGAAATTCCATTGGTTTCCTTTCCTAGCCTCATATATTACTGTAAGGGTCCTAATCGGGTTCGCGTTTGGGATTTTCTTCGAAATACTAATTCTCATCTTTAGGTTATGGCTTTCCTTGTTCTATGGGTGGCACTTAAACTTTTTAGAGGTTCAAATTGGTCCTTCGTTGACCTTTCAAACCCGGAGAGGGTTGTGAGGAAAATACGTGACTTGCATGATGTACGATTGGGAGCGTCATCGCTCTGAGTAAATTCCAACAATACATTCATTCAAAATCCATAAACACATTCCTACCTCTGCCAGATTAATCTTCCGGCTCTAAGGCCCCCTTTCCACTGACTTGAACGGCCAATAGTGCTCCAAAGGGACCTCATAGACAATCTTCCTTCTTCCAATATGAGGGCAGCGTCGTCGATCTCTGCACTGGCGCCCCTTGCCGTCGCGGTAGTCCTGACACCCCTCACGACCCCCATTGCACCCATCTCCTTCACGTTTACTCGCCAACTAGCCCGATCCAGGCGTACACTGCAAAGGCAATACCGGCTGGTGGTCTGAGTCTGTCAACAGATGACGGATCGGAAACTGTTCAGAAAGAGTTCGCACTATGTTATGTCCAAGGCACGATTCAATATGCAGACGGCCCTCGTGGACACGTTCAACTGGATGTCAACGGCGGGGCAACGCTCACCTGGGAGGTGTTTCTCCCCGAGTACGCGGAATATAATGGACGGTATCTTAGAGTTGGTTAGCAGCGCGATCCCCTTCGTAGTGAAGAAAAGGGTAACTGGCTGGCTGTGTCCATGGCCGAAGCAGGCGGTTTTGTTCAGGATGATTGGGAGAGTTATGAGTATGGGGAGTTTTAGAGGCTGCCTCTCGTCGCGGGGGTTTTGGGGGGGGATGGAATGAGATCAAACGAAGCAGTTCCTCCCGTCGGCCCCGTTGATAATCGGAAGAGTGTTGGCATACTATACTGCTCTAACAACACAATAAGTTCTAGATCCAATCAGCCGCCTTGTAGGAGGGTAATGGTGTGGATTTGCTTTTGCCATAGCACGGAGTGTAGCTTGTCTCCTGATTTAAGACCAAAGGCCGCAAGCTGGTGTTGCTTGTTACCTATCCTGCTCTTTCCTAATACTGTAATAATTAGAATGCATCAAACAATTTGCAAAATGTTCCTCCTAGTAAATTGAAACTGTTATATGTCCGTGTTCACCAGCTTTTTTTGACTGGTCGGGCTTAGCACCCGTGCCACTTTTCCTTCAGTCCTTCACCCAAACGCCCTGAAGCCCTCTAAAATTCACCCAACTATCGTGAATGCCGAGACTGCTGACATGGCCTTTCTTGCCGCCTCCTGGTTGGAAGTTGGTTCTCCTAGCTTCCGTTTTTCTTTTAAGGACGCCATGTCCACCTGCCACCATTGAGTGGCTTTGCAATCTTTTCATGGGATTTCTGATGAGAAGTTCTGCTCGGGTCTTATAATGGCTGGGCATCCATATCCTGCCCGCGCTATGATGGCAGTATTTTATTTGTGCCTTGCTTACATTGCGTTTTGCGGCTACTCGCCGGCGCTGGTCCAATGTTTTATCGAAGATACATTTCTGGCTGAGTTTGGTACAGCTGCTGCATGGAGACATGCCAGAACACTGCATTCACGTCCAGTTTTAGAATGACCTCGAAGGATTAGTCCTGGATTAGGAGCTTGCCTCTCGCTTAGATTTTTTACAACTAAGACATGCCATAGAGACTCGTTTGTTTGTCAAGCGGTCAGCAGGAGGATAATTGCCCGGTTGTTCCCGCCCCATCCACACGGGCCGAGGAGCAATATTTTGATGCCCTATTCGTTGGAGGCTCATTTCGTGAAATAAATTATTTAAGAGGTAATCCGTATAAAAAGGCATAGAGGGGGGAATCTCAGAAGCCGCTTTTCGCGGTCAACCCCGCACAACAGCCACGTGATAACTGCCACATGTCGCGATCACCTAAGTTGCGTATGCCGGGGCGCAGGCCTCGGGGAACGACTCGGATCCCTTTGTCGTTTGGGGTTCTCAATGCCACGGTGGAGCAACCAAATTACCTGACCCAGTGATCATCTACCGGATACTGAGCGTACGACAACTAGGGTTCGTGCCTCGGCTGGTGCTAACTCAGGCCTTGTCTTCTTCACTGTCGCGTCTGATGCGGCTGAATTAGGCTCAAGTCCCGGCCGGAAGGGCCTATTACTAGCCTTATTAAGACTGGTGTATCACGAGTTGTAGTCTAAGGGGCCAAGCAGCAAATGACCGAGATGTGCATAGTGAAGGTTGAGTTTAAGGTGGCTACGCCCGACACCGGGCGGCGGTGATTCCCTGATTCCTCACGGAAACAGCCAGAGCGCCCAACTCCATCGTGGCAGCAGGTGCTAGGGCACGTATGCTGCAGCATGTCTGAACAATCCTGATACAGTATGAACTCCCCGTTAAAATGAGCGGCTATTGACGTCACCTATTGTTATATCGTGTTGGTGCAGTTGGATTAGGCTCAAGCCGCCATGGATGATTGTGTTATGAACATCATTGATTAGTCGTACCTTGGCTACCTAGTGCATCACGCGTTGTAATCTAAAGCGTTCCCACTTTATCATTCTGAACACTCCAGGCTTTCAACATCTTTAAACTCGAAATTTGCGTATGGAATACACACCTGTCTGCCTTCATAATACTCTTCCATGGCAACTGCCCTATCATGAGCTCACCTGTTGTTTCGCTACTGGTCTCAGAAAGCAAGCCCGCCCCTGCGTTAGGAGTGCATGCTCAGACGTGTCGGATTGCAATGAAGGCATAGAGAATCCAAATAGAGAATCCAAATAGTGAATCCAAACAGAGAATCCAAATTGGTCGTGGGTCTACAGAATCCCAGTTATCCCAATACGGCGTGTCTGCTTCGATCTCCATCCATTCACCCTCACCTACAACGAGAAAACTGAAAGACCTTTCTGATCTATCATTTAGGTCCACTAGACAACGATATTACCTCGACCACTCAGCTAACTGCCCATGAAAAATGTTTTGTATCGACCAACACCTGCCTACGTTGCAGAAAATTTTTCCTATTGTCTCCATCTACTATATACGCAAAGTCAGCCCTTGATATTACAACTGCCCAATACCACTGCCTCCAATGCCACCGAATAGGATCTGTCCAGCTACTATCCATAACCGAGATTTTATAGACAGTGTTGAACCCGACCCGACACGCCCCGGTAAAAACCTGGCGCTGCAGTTACGCCTTTCCCTGAACATACCGGATAAGGACGAACAATCAGATGATGTCACCCGAGGAGACACCCCGACTCTAATTCGATTCTTTAGCCAAACGGCCCGATCTGAAATCTACCAGCCCAATGTATTTAACTACGCTTGGGGTTCCTTCCTGACGGCTACTACCCAAGAGGACGGCTTCCATATTCTTTTGCATGCTCATGCTGTAGACTGGTAAGAACCGCCAATTCTCCCCGATATACCTCTTTTATATGTCTCTTGCCACCCGGGCAACTATGAAGATGCAGATTCATACTTCATGCACTGCCCAGAAGCCGCGCAACTGACCGTTACATTCCTCGGCACCGTCTGCGAGCGTGGAGGCCAGCTGAACAACGGGTCAACGCTATTGCATTACCGCCTTCAATCAACAGTTTACCATACCTCCAATCGAACCCATCATACCTTCCCACTAACCGCCTACTTCAAAAACGGCCAGCGCTGGGTCAACTTCCCGTCGCTGTCTATTAACGCCCAGATATTCATCACCGGCCGCATCTTCGGACTAACAAAAGAAAACCAACAATTGGCGATTATGACGGAGGATGTACACTTCCTACCAGCACTACCTCAACCTCTACCCGCGACTCCTTCGTCTACACTTGGTAAGCGACAACGATCGGACCGGTGGACTCAACGAGCTACCCCTAGTACTCCATCCGAGTTCACCCAAGGTCTGGCCCTAGATTCGTCCCCTCTTCATCACAGCCGCCAGAACGCTCAGTCCCAAGAGGTACCTGAGCAAAGTCAAAGGGCTGAACAAGATGACGATACAGAATCCCAGTTCACCTGGACAGAGACGGCCGATGGGGCTGAAAACTTACCCCAACTCGCCTCACCTACACCCGAGCGACGGTCCCAAAGGATGCGGAAAACCTCATATGCAGATATTCTTACCCAATCAAAATAGGTCTCCGTGACTACAAGCTTCAAACTGTGACTCTCGGTTCTGCCATTTAGATCTGAGTAACGTACACAAGATCCGGCACTCAACTCCCACCAGACAGACTAGCAATTGGGAATTCCAAAAACTGATATATGTTAATGACATCAACTACTAAAGCCAGCGAGCCGCTTCATTTATTGACGACAAATATCCATCTTATCCGCTGCTGGCCCCTGCTTTACTACTTGTTTGCCCAAATCATAGTGTCACACGCAGAATTTCAATTAATCATATTTGCGCCTAACCTAGTATCTTCACAGCGCGGGAATGGTAATAAAACTCCTCATCCGCAAAACAGGACAAAGGTGCAGCCCTAACAAGCCCATCACGACTGCAAGCGAGAGTTTCCGGCTCTAGTCCCCCAGGTAGGCCCTCTCACCGGGAGGCACACTCTAATTCCTCCAGATATCTACCTCCCCCAAGGTAGCCGGATCAACCAGAGGGCCGGAATCAGCGCATTCGTCGAGAGCCACCTAACGGCGGACCGGTCCGCTAGTATGCCTCCGTGCGCCGCACCCTCCCGGTAGTAGTCGCTGACTCCCTCCCATGGGATTGTCGCAGCGCAGCCCTCCGGCTTCCTCGCACCAACCATCCACTGCGTTGTGGCGTAGTAGCTGCTCCCAAGAAGTCCCACCTTGCCGGTCGAGCACTCCTGGTCGGCACACCACTCGACGACCGCATGAAGGTCCTCGATGGTCGCATGGGACAGGATATCCAGCTTCCCTGAGCTGTGCCCACTGCGTTTCTCGTCGACCCTCACCACGATGTATCCGTGCCCCGTCCAGAACGCGGGGTCCGGTGTTTCCGACGCCGAATGCATGGATTTGTTTTCTGGATTCGTCTCGGTCGAGCCTTTCGAGTTAAAAACTGCGTAAGGAACGTCTTTTCCGTCTGAAACACGTATTAGCTTAGGTGTGAACTTGGTCTCAGTTGAGTGTATACGAACAGGGCCCGTAGGTTGCGACGACGGGGTACTTCTGCGACCCGAATGGTATGGCGTCTTTGGGGAGGAAGACACTACATCTCAGCACGCCGCCGGCGGGAGATTTTAGCGGGATGTCGGCGTTTTTCAACACAATGAACGGGAAGTGCTGGTTATCTATCTGGATGTATTTGTTTGCCATATCGATCCTTGTGGCGTTGCTGATTGAACGAATATCGATGGACAAGGAGACCACGAAAGGTAGAGCACAGAGAATTTATACACGTTCAGGTGGCTGTGTCGAGATGGTAATCCAATATGTCTTGAGGTTTTTTTGATTGGCACCCAACGTCAATCGCAGAGCCAGTCTTTCATAGAGGACCCTGGTAACTATTGTGTTTGGAACATAGATGACCTCACTCGCGACACCGCATTTGAATACGAAAATACCATTAATTTCTGCCTACGAGGACTCTGACCAACAACAAGCCAACAAAACGCCGAGAACCGCGCCAAGAATACAGAGAAGTCCAGAGTACAGACAGCCAGGGTGGCAGCGCCATCAACATTGCGGAGACGCACGTCGTCCGCGGGCCCCGACACGAGCAAGTACTAGGATCCTCCCGCATTGGCACTGCCCGTCATCTCCATCTCCTCAAACCCTTGAGCCCTTTTCCTCGGTCGAAATAATATCCCAAAACTCGCCACAAACAAAATCTTCTCCAGCAAGCTTTGGCCGTCCTTCTCCTCGACCTCCTCAACCTCCTGCCCGTCCCTCCCCAGGTGGACCAGATAACTCCGCGGCAGAAACCGTCCAGGATGCCAAACATTCCACAGTACCATATTAATCCACATAAGCGCCCCCTCAAAGACATACAGAAACCACTCATACCGCAGGACGGGAGTCAGCGCGCGGAGTACCTCGATATCATCCAGATCAATGGCCGTATTCCCCGTATGCTCGACGAGACGGTATACACACCGCACCAGGATCAAGAACATGCTGACATACAGTGTCCGCAAGGGCACGGTGACCCCCTTCGACTTTATATATTCCCTCGAGCACCGTCGGTGGAATATCCCCGCCAGAAACACGAAGCTCAGAATCACGGCGACCTGGAGGGCCAGCGCGGCGATGGTCAAGCGGCCCCCGATTTCCTGCTGCGAGTGCGACGAGGACACGTTTGAGGCTAGCGCGACGCCGAGAGCGTTGAACAGCTCGACGAGGCCCATTAGGGCGCCGAAGATGATGAGGACGCGGTTGGGCGGGAGGGGCGCGAGATAGGGGACGTAGGAGAAGATTCGGGCTAGGATGTGGTAGTTTGCGAGTTCGAGGAGGGGCCTGGCCGGGAACTGTTAGCTGGAAATTTGGGAGGTGTCTGTGTGTCTGTGGGGCAGGGCACTCACGGCGGGATATAGATGAATACTTGGCTGAGGATGAAAGGGATGAGGTTATCCGGACGGTACAGGTAGTCGGAGGCCATGTACCCGCGCAGTGCGTAGCCGAGGGTAAAGAGGACACCGCAGATTGGGTAGAGCCCGATGAGGCGGAGGGCTCTGTAATGGCTGAAGATGTGAGCGACATCGCGAGGGGGATAAGGCGTATACATACTAGCACTGCCAGATATGCGCAACCGCTGAGGCGGCATATGCGACGGCGAAGAAGATGGGTGCTCCCTTGTTCGGGGCGTAGACGTACAGACTCCAAAGGACTGGAACTGTAAATAGGGGTATGCGGTTTGGGGGGGTGGCAGCCTACCTGGCTCGCCGTTTGCCATGATTGAAGCGCAAGGACTATGGAGATGTGTTGGGAGGATGCTGATAGCCCTATACTGGAAGGGTGCAGCAGTATATTTATATTGTCCAGAGGACAATAGCATCCACGCGCGGACATTCGGGACAGAGGCTCGCTCCGCAGCTTAGATGATTGACCTTCATTTCGACCACGAATCATAATTAGGACTCGGTATCTTCGTGCGCTTCAATCGCCCCTCTATGGGCAGTGCTGCAAATACGCGGGGTGGAGGATGTCCAAGGCTGGCCAATCAAATTACAGAGTTTCTTCGGACGGTGCTGAACACGCGTGTTACATAAGCAGACCCCGGTGCCTGGGCAGGCTAAGGCCTCCACCGCATCGCGGCTGAGGAAAGGCTGAGAGTAGCCCACTGTCGATCGAATGCAGATTTCCCGACGTGATACGCGTGTTTCCTCCCTCTCCCCTTTTATTCTCATGCCAGGGGCTTTGTCTGCCATGCTCCGTCGCAGTCACAAGAAGTCTCGAGCGGGTTGCTTGCCATGGTTTGTGTGTACTCTCATCGTTTCGAAGTTGGCTAACAGTGTCTAGCAAGCAGCGGCATGTCAAGGTAATGGCTGTTCGTCCTTGTAATTCCTGACGGAACATATTCATCCAGTGACAGTGCGATGAACGCCGCCCAATATGCCTCCTCTGCACCATGTCCAATCGCGACTGCAGTTATGCATCCGAAGCGAAGACCCCTCCACAGGCTTCGGCTCCCTCGAGCCCATCGTCTCAACCGGAGGCTATCGACGAGGAAATTAACCTAAAGCATATGGAGCTTATCCTCCACATGACCACCAACGGGGAAATGTTCAACCTCGGCGACAGCATCGAGCCAAACCCTCCGGGGATAGGGTTCACCCTAAAGAAAGGCCTCGAGTCGCCTTACCTCCTGTATGAATGCCTTGCATTCTCGGCACGGCATCTGGCATATCTACATCCTGAGCGATCTGTCGCGCTTCTACACCAGGCAGTCACGCTACAGACCCGTGCAGTTGCCCTATTCAACGCCGACAGACTACACGTGGACCGGTCGAACTGTGTCGCTATCTTACTCTTCTCAGTCGTCCTGGGACACCACCTCCTTGCTGACACACTGGGAAAGCGTACCCCCGATGGACTGGATGCGTTTCTGGTGCACTATGTACAGTGCGCGGAGACGCTCCGTGGCGTGCGTATCGTCCTGATGGCGGCACGGCCACTTCTCATGGAAACGGAGCTTGAGCCTGTCCTCTCGCGAAGCATTCGCTTCACCTCCCAGGATCCGAAGGGACGCGACTGTGACAGAATCAAGACACTGATACTCAACACACGGACCTTGATTGACGGTGAGAAAACTGCATGTGTCCGCGCGATTCAGTACCTGCAGATTGGCTTTGACGCCATTCCGCCGACGGCGCCAGACCATAAGATGCGGTACCAGATGCTTTTCCTCTGGGCTGTTCTTGTTCCGCCGGATTTCATTACTTTACTAGTGGCCAGACGGCCCGAGGCTCTGGTTATATTGGGCTACTATGCGGTCCTGTTGCATTATGGGAGGCATATGTGGCAGGTTGGCGATTCGGGGTTATATATACTCGGCCTTATTGAAGGGTATCTTGGGCGAGAGTGGGATGAGTGTCTCGAATTCCCGCGTCGTTGTATCCGAGAACTGGGGATAGATAATTTTAATAGCCTTGCCGCTTGAATCTCATGTTGCTCGGAAGTCGTGAGGTTCCCTTGTCGAGGGGATATGTTCGTACCATGTTCATGTTCTATTTGGCCAACTGCCTCCTTAGTGTCGAACTCCCACACCATCTTCTTGGAGGAAACATACTTGTTAGGTGCAATCACATTGGAGACCTCGCAGGAGCTTGTAACGACTGACTGGACGGCCTGCCGTAAGTCCGCCTTAGAGAAGGATCCACCCGGGGATCCGCCAGAAGAGCCTCGACCACCTTCGGATTGTCACGATCCGCGGCCCTATGGAGCGGCGTGGAATTACGGATATCACGAAGCGACGGATCGGCGCCGTGTGCAAGCAGCAGTTGCACAATTGCCACAGACCCACGCCCAGCAGCGACATGAAGCGCAGTTGACCGATCATTCGCCTGCCGATGGACGTCGGCGCCACAGTTGAGGAGCATCTCAGCAACGGCCTCGACCCCCGACTCCGCAGCGTAAAAAAGCGCATCCCAACCCCTGGGACCTGTCTTGTGGATATCAACCCCGGGCCGGCGCAAGAATGCCCGCACGCTCCTTGCATCCCCGGTCCGGGCGGCGGCCATGAGGCCCGTGATGCCAATCATCGTGGTGGCGTTTGGATTGACCCGGTCATCAGCAAGCAGGAGCTCCACCACAGCGGCGCACCTGTTCTCTGCAGCCATGTAGAGAGGGGGGAAATGTGATCCCCGCCAGCGGTCCACGTCGACGTCGCTCCTCGCCATGAGGGCCTTCACGACCGCCACATTGCCCCTTTCACAGGCTCTGGAGAACGGGGGGAAATAGGGGATGGGGTTTCGCAAGTCACCCTCCTCGTCGGGTTTGATTTCGGGATGCTGCAACAGGAGATCAACAAGCTGCATGTTTCCGTCACTCACTGCGAACCAGAGAGCCGTGCGCTGCGCGGTGTTCTTCGAATTTACGTCGGCTCCTTTCTCCAGGAGGACCGAGACCAGCTCCGGGTGGCGGTATCTGGTGGCTACGATGAGTGGCGTCTCATATTGATCCTCCGCAGTTTCGGGGGTCCATTTCGTCTGTGGGAGGTTGATGTTCGCGCCTCCGAGCTCGAGCGCGGAGAGAGCCGTCTCAATATTCCCAGTTTTGGCAGCCCAGAGGAGAGCGTCGCTTCCGTGCTTGGCCGTGTTATATCGGTACAACGCGCGTTTTCCGAGCGAATAGAGCCAGTGGTTAGTGCGAATGAAGGCGCTGATATCGCGTTGCGAATCGAGCTCGTCAGTTATGATATGCAGGAGGATTTCGTTGGGGAGGGTGAGGAGTGCCATATTCGCATGAGCAAACGAGGGACAGGCAGCTGTCCACAGGTACCTGACTCGGTTGCCTGTCTGGTAATTGGGGATGCGCCACGGAGGTGCGAGCTGATTCAGGATGATTAATCGCGGAGGGAAGCAATCAGTGGGATGAAAGCAGATAGAGAATCTGAGTTGCTCACGAAGGTCTGTCTCACAAGATTTATACCTGCAAGAGGGCCTGCAAGAGACTGCTCGTATTAAGTGGAGCAAGAGATAATCAATCCCCAACGATCATTCACGGGTTGATCCCAGGGATCCGGAGATCATCTGAGGAATCTATTCTTGTCATCTGAGGAATCTATTCTTGACATGTCTACACTCGTATTCCACACTCCTTTCGCATCGGACTGACTCGTGTGGAAACCTGGGGACAACCCATACCAAATTAGGAATGAAGAATGCTCGCCCGGGCGAATTGGGTTCACTTCTGTTCGCGAACGGAATGTCATCAATGCGGAATTGCAGTGCCAAAGGGGGTGGTGTACAGAGTATATCAACCCTCTCATAGCTCAATACATGTGCCGTTGAACTTGCCAACCGAAAGAGAAGTATATCGTTTTTATCGGGACATTCATGTACAAAACAGTCCGATCGCCAGCCTCCCGGTCTGAATAAGTCTTTTTTAAGTCTTTTCCCCACGTTCGGATCGAAGCATACCGCTGCCTCAACCTTGAAACACAGTTGTCAGCGACATCTTGACTTGTGGATCACTGACCCCGGCCCTCGAAATTGGGATATCGGTCGTTTGTCCACAGGTTCCTCTAAATTGGACATTGTATGCAGCAAGTCCTTCACTTAACACTACCAGGGTTGTTGCAGTCCAGAGCCCTAGAAAGTAGCCCGAGGACGTCGGCCTTCCGACCCCAACAACAACGGGCAGTAGCATCTTTGTTCTGGTTTACATTTAAGAGGACTCTCCGAGTCCTCCTTCGCCCACGGATGACTTCGGATTTTTTTTTCTCCTGCTTAGGACATTGCTCTGAAATGGAGATGGTGGGGAAGGAGAGATTTGTTTCAGCAGCTTGGCGTTCAGTGTGGAGGGGCGCCACGTTTGTGACAGAAATCTGCCCTGCAGTCTGCCTGATGAACACAGCGTAGTTTGATTCCATGCCATCTATGCAAGAGAGGCAGTTTTGTCACTAAGTGACCCAATAATGATTTTGCACGGCTGGCTCGCCCACGATTGCCAGCCGACTGCAATTTGGGGCTTGGCTGGCTTGACATATCGATTGATCCTATCATCGTGTTCGACTTCTGTGGGTTGTAGATCCAGTGAGGTTACCTGAGGCTGAGATTCAGGTGACGATGTTGACACTGGCAAGACATCCTCGTAAGAGGTGGGGTTCGTCTAGAAGCTAAACCCGGCAGCTTGTAGGTACCTTTTAGTCCACTCCATTCAAAGGTTGGCCACGTAAGCATAGGGATATACAGATACAAAGGATTCCATCAGCCTGCTATGGTCATCAACGGACTAATTTTGCCCCTCAAAGGCTCATACAAGGTCATGGAATATCGCTCAGGATCCCTCAGGCGCGCAGTTATGCCTTGTCGGGTGCAGCAGATGGTCAACCAATCAAGACAGACACTGGGCAGGAATGGTGCGCCACGAGCTGGGGCCTGGAGACGCCTGCCACCCGATTTGAGCCTGGATGCTCCCTCAAGGATGTACTTTTTTCCACCAGGCGATTGTGGTTGACTTTGCTTCGCCCCTTCAAAAGGCGCCTTCCCTGACAAGTATGCGATCGTGGGCTCATTCGAGCGGTGGCGTGTCTTAGATCTCCGTGAAAGGCTTGATTGCAAGTTTCCTCTGATCTTCTGCAATACCCGTGACATGCCCGGGGGGGATGTGTGTGAAAGTCCCAACAACAGGGGCTGATGCGGAAGTTGAGAAACTCACGTGAAGTGCTGATGCCTTTGCCGCCTTGTCAACACCACCACCGCTGCAGCAAATCTCGTGTTCATTTCTGACCATTTTTTCTTCGTGACGAGTGAAACTCTGCTTCGTCAATCGCGATCGCGACATATCTTTCATTGTCCGGGACCTTTAGCCCTTGTGGGCTGTCTTCATCTTGGTCGCCTCGATGGCTTCCCCACCCACCAGCCGGAATGATTTCGAAATCGCGATAGTTTGCGCATTGCCGACCGAGTACAACGCGGTCACAGAGCTTGTCGACCACTTTTGGGAGGATCACGGCTACGAGTTTGGCAAAGCTCGAGAAGATGCAAACACGTATACGACGGCTCGTATTGGTAACTGTGATGTCGTGCTAGTCTTGCTCTCTGGTACAGGAAAAGCCATCGCCGCCAGCTCAGCGACAAGCCTTCGATCAAGCTATCCAAGAATAAAGCTCCTGCTGCTGACTGGAATCTGTGGCGGTGTGCCTATTGTGGGAACAGAAGACGGAATACTCCTCGGGGACGTCATTGTCAGCGAGACTGTTATCCAGTATGATTATGGGAAACGCTACCCTGACAAATTCATAATGAAAGATATAGTTGAGGAAAGCCTGAGTAGGCCAGCAAAGGAGGTCCGCAATCTGGTTGCCGTTCTCAAAACGAATCGCGCACTACGGAAACTTCGACAACGAGCAGCCTTTTTTCTTGCGCAGATTCAGGACAAACCACCAGGCGAGCGCTCTAAAACAACCTACAAGTATCCCGGGACCACAAACGACAGGCTGTTCGAGGCAAGCTTCCGGCATAAGCATCACGTGTCGTCGGACTGTCTCTGCAGACATTGTCACACATCGTCGGACCCAGTTTGTGAAGAGTCCCGAACACTAATGTGTGATGAACTTGGATGCCACCAAGGAGGCCACATAATAGAGAGGGACCGTCTCGAGGCAAAGGCACAGCTGGAGCTTCAGGATCGTTACAAGGAGGCCCAGGCCCCTTCCATTTTCGTGGGACGGATTGGGTCCGGTGACATAGTGCTCAAGTCTGGCGAGGATCGTGACAGAATCGCCAAGCTTCACTCCATCCTCGCTTTCGAGATGGAAGGTGCCGGTTCCTGGGATGAACTACCCTGCATTGTCATCAAAGGGGTCAGCGACTATGCGGATAGCCATAAAAACGACAAGTGGCAGGACTTTGCGGCTGCGACGGCAGCGTCTACCATGAGGGCGCTGCTGGAACGGTATAACCCTCCAGATAAACCGCCAGATTGCTCACCTTCGAATCATAGCCTGCAAATGGGGCCCGGAATGGCATATGCCGAAAGAAATGAGGCTCGAAGTCGAGTTCCTGTTTCTGGAATCTCTCCGCATAACCTCCGGCACCTCAATACCCGACTGAGAAGAAAATCACCCCACGGAACGATCACCGACGGCTACGATGCTTCCGCAGCACCTACGGCTCTCGCGCCCCCGCCGACGAAGTACATAAGGGGTCTTCCGTCTGAAGAAAACAGGCCAGGTTCCGAATCTTTAGACAGCAATATACCACACAAACCCTTCTTGAGTGTCACAGGTCTAGCCGAGAGCATTGAGTTACAAGGTCACGGTGACATTTCTGATCAGGGTATGCTCTGATATCACTGGGGTTGCTGTCGGACTTAACGAGTATACTAATGGATTCCGGATTTGAAGACAACAGGTGCCTGGACAGCCTTCGACCGACCGCATCTCGCCCCAAGGACGCGAAGTTCAATGGCGCCATTGATCCTGCTACTTATAAAATGCTCGTCGAGCAGCTATACTTCTCTAAGATCGATGAGCGGCTCACCCACCTGACGCCTGCCCAAGGTAACACGTGTCGCTGGTTCCTTTCCAAGTCTGAATACACCGACTGGTACAATAATGTGAAGCGGCATGACCACTCTGGCTTCTTGTGGATCAAAGGCAACCCTGGAACAGGAAAGTCAACGCTGATGAAATTCTTGTTTGAAGATGAGCGATTCAATATCAAGAAAGACCACTTTCACATTGTGCTCTCCTTTTTCTTTCTCGCTCGAGGCACGCCCGAGGAAAAGTCAACAGTCGGCCTTTACCGCTCGCTTCTCCACCAGCTTTTTCAAAAGGAACCGAGCCTGACAGAAAGTTTAAACTGGATGACCCCCGATGGCGCGAGGGTCATCCAACGGGGTGGTTGGTCTGAGGAAGCGCTCAAACAGACCTTGAAGCATGCTGCAAAGAAGCTTGGTGATGCTTCCTTGACAATGTATATTGATGCACTAGACGAGTGTGAAGACAGTCAGGCCGCGCGTATGATTTGCTTTTTCGAGGAGCTATGCGGAGAATCTGTTGGAAACATCAGGATTTGCTTCTCAAGTCGGCACTATCCGCACATCGAGATCACAACAGGCTCCGAGCTCACTCTGGAAGATGAAGACGGGCATAAAGAGGACATACAAAAGTACATCAAGTCAAATCTCAAGCTGGGCAGGAGAAACCGGCAGACTGAGTCGCTCCAGTCAGAAATCCTTGACAAATCTTCTGGCATTTTCCTTTGGGTCGTGCTTGTCATCAAGATCCTGACTGAACTGGATGACAAGTCCATCACAAATATGCGGGCGCGCCTCCGAGGTATCCCAAAGAAACTTGCCCAGTTGTTCGAGATGATTCTTGCACGAGACAGGAAGAACCTTGAGCAGATGAAGCTCTGCCTCAACTGGGTCCTCTTCACGATCCGTCCCCTCAAACCGCAAGAGCTCTACTTCGCTGTCCAGCTTGATCTCAACAAAGCGTGCTCAACGTACTGGGATGAAGATGATATAGATATCGACTCGATTAAAACCTTTGTGAAAAGTTCTTCTAAGGGCTTGGTCGAAGTAACGCGAAACGGGGCTGGTGACGTTCAGTTCATCCACGAGTCCGTTCGAGAGTTCCTGTTGAGTAAAGACGGCACTCGATGGTCCGGGGTTTCCGGTAACTTGGTGGGCGATGGCCACCAACATCTGAGGGACTGCTGTTTGGCTCAGATCAACGCTTCAATTACCCACCACGTCACTATACCAGATCCTCTGCCAAAGCCTGCCGAGACAGAAAAGCTTCGTGAAGCCATTACCTCCAAGTTTCCGTTTCTCGCATATTCAGTGCTCAGTATCCTCCAGCATGCCAATAGCGCTCAACGTGCGGGTCTAGACCAGGGCGCGTTTCTTTCAGATTTTCCTCTTCCAAGGTGGATATTTCTCAACAACGCAATTGAAAGGTACGGAGTTCGGCGATATACGCAAAGAGCTACACTCCTTTACATCCTTGCGGAAAGGAATCTAGCCGACCTTATTTATATTCATCCCCACCTGGACTCCTGGCTCGATGTTCAAAACGAACGCTATGGTCCACCGATCTTTGCTGCACGAGCCACCGGAAGCCACGAGGCGGCAAAAGTGATCCTGCGAGCTCAAATGCATGAGCAGCCAGCAGGATCGTCGGTTCGCGGCCTATTGGAGTGCTGCCTCGAAAACGCAGACAACAATCCTACTTTTGGTCGTGACTTTACGTTCTTGCGCACCAAGGGTATTACTCAGCACGTCATCGAGCAAGGCGACGAGGTAGTCCTCAACTTTCTTTACAGTCTGGGGAAGGTCGACCCCGCGTGGATAGAAAAGAAGGATAGACATCTTCGGATGCCGCTGGCCCGCGCCGCCATGAATGGACACGAGGGCGTTGTCAGATTTCTTCTTGAGAAGGATGCTGAGGTGAACCGGAAGGATAAGAGGGGTAGGACGGCACTGTTGGAGGGGGCATCAGCTGGCCATTTGGGTGTGGTTCAGCTACTCCTTTCTGACCCTCGAGTTGACCCAGAAGCAAAGGATAACTATGGTCGAACACCATTATCAATAGCTGGACGTGTTGGGGATGAGGCTGTGGTTAAGCTACTCCTCGATGACCCTCGAGTTGACCCAGAAACAAAGGATAACTATGGTCGAACCCCATTATCAGTAGCTGCAAGTGTTGGGAATTGGACTGTGGTTAAGCTACTCCTCGATGACCCTCGAGTTGACCCAGAAACAAAAGATAACTATGGTCGAACCCCATTATCCTGGGCAGCATATGTTTGGAATAAGGCTGTGGTTCAGCTACTCCTTTCTGACCCCCGAGTTGACCCGGAAACAAAGGATAACCAGGGTCGAACACCATTATCATGGGCTGCACGTGTTGGGAATGGGACTGTGGTTAAGCTACTCCTTTCTGACCCTCGAGTTGACCCAGAAGCAAAGGATAACCAGGGTCGAACACCATTATCATGGGCTGCAGCATCATATATGTATAATACCACGATCAAGCTACTACTCTCCGACCCCCGGGTTGACGCAGAGGCAAGGGATAGGGACGGTCGAACCCCATTATCCTGGGCAGCATCATATGCGGACGGGGATATAATCAAGCTACTACTTACTGATCCCCGAGTCAACTTGGAAGCAAAGGATAATAACGGCCGAACACCATTATCATGGGCCAAAGAATATGGAAATGATAATGCGATCAGGGTATTAGAAGGCCATCGTTCCTCCCTCGGTCTCCGTGTGACTACCGTATAGGTTGCCCACTTCTGGAGGAGAACAAGACTCGAGATGGAGACAAGCAAAAATATTACCCCACTTACATTTGATGGTTCGAGTGTGTCAGCATCTTCTTGTTGTATGTATACATTCATAGCATGGCAGCATAATTTCCGAGATGAGATTCAAGGAAGCGCGTGATGAGGAACTGCTATTGTAAAGTGTGTCTCTTTCCCAGAGGAGGTAAATCGAGCATATAGGTTAGGCTAAGTAGGATTAGAACTATTCTTCCTTAGAAAGTGTAGTTACAACTGTTGTCGCGCTTAGTAGTAGAGCAGCAGTGAAAACTATCCGTTGAGGCGATCTTACTCCCCGCTGGAGGGCCACAACCAAAAAAGAGATAAATCAGTCAGATCCCCTCAACTCTTCTCGCTGTGCATTGTACGTAGGTTTCTATACGCTATATGCAACATATGTCCGCCATCCAGATTGCAGACATGATTAACTCGTCCGCCACGATAGAATGTATCCATGATCGCATCATCAGCTTGTCGTTGACTTCCGTTGACCTACTTTCTTGCCCATCGGCGTATTTTCCCTGGAAGGTGCCCAGCCCACACCGGACTATATCATCTCCAACGGTGGTGTCCATGTTGCCCCTTCCTAATAAGCCCTCTGGTTCAGTCTCTCAATAAGTATTTGACCCCCCACTCAGCTTTGTCGGACCCATTACTCCACCCTCATGACCACGGCGGCTGTGTCAAACTGTGGCCATCGTAACCATAAATAGACCGAAGATACTAGTCCCTGCAGAAAGATCAGACAGCCCCAAAGATGCTTCTCATCCTATTATTTGTGTCTATTGCATTTTCCCACTCCTGGGTTGAGCAACTCTCGGTGATTGGACAGGATGGCTTGTTGCGCGGTGCTCCAGGCCATCCCCGTGGAAATGGTAGGACTTAGAGGGCCAGGAAATCTTGGGGCTAGCTAAGGTCTATCTAGCGATATTTATACCTGCAAGGAAGCCTCCGATAGACCTTCACTGTAGCCATATTAGGGAAGGCCGATTGAATGACGGAGGCGAAATGAAGAAACTTGAAGCGACATTAGGAGGTGCGAAGCAATGACAGTAAGTCGCATGATCAGTGGGTGAATCCGTCACCGACATCGTTGACGGTCGGCATTGGCGATTCCCCGCGCCGGTGTGCTCACGTACCACTTGGTGGACATAAATATCCATAGTTCTCCCGCTCCTTCGAGTCCCTTCGCGGTGCAGCTTCCACGAAACATTCCCGTTTTTCCGATTTGCTGTTGAAAATGCAATTCACCAAGTTCCTTCTCCTCTCAGCCCTCGCGGCCTTGACGGTCGCCTCAACCATACCCGTGCAAGGCAACAACCTGCAGGCGCGCCAATGCCCCTGTGACTGCGTTTGTCTCTCCTCGCCTGGGGCTTCCTTGTCTTGTTCTGAATACTTTCGGTGCTAATATTAAGCATAGAATAACCAGATCTGCGGGGGCAATTGTGCTGGTGGATGTAACACATACGAGTGTGTCGAGTGCCAGACCTGCTGCCTGATTGGTTAAACGTCAAGCTTCATGTCGGTCACAACAATGCTGCTGGGAATAGAGATGCTGTACTTCCTTTTCTTTTTGGGGTACGTGCTTTGTATCTGACTTTGTGGTTATTGTTTTCTCCCGCCCGGCATCCTGTTTGGATGACGAAGCCGCTTAGTGTCACCCAATTGATGTGTTGACTGCCCGGGAATCGGCTGTGCACCACTCCGAAATCCGAAGGTGAAAAGTAGACCAGGAGGTGTATTTTTGACGTGTCCACCCTCATACTTTTTTTTTCCGGATTGGCTCGTGTGGAAGAGTGGAAGATATCAAACGAGCAAGAATTCAAGATATTGACCCTAATGTGTACGATACTGAAGAGCCAAGTAAATCTAGGGATATATGACACCCATATTGCCCAGACACGTGGGCTGTTGGACGGAATACCGGTATATTCAATCTTCCACACGTGCCCTCACAGCATATTGGGGGAAGAAGAAGGCGAATATCCCTTCCAAGGTTGAGTCATCACCGTCAAAGAAACAGTCTTCGCATCCCTGACCTCCCACCTCGAGAAACGGTTGCAGCTTCCACCTGACCACTACTCAGTCGGGTACCCATATCTTGTGAATACTCACTCAGCTTACATCGGGGAGTAGTTCTTCACAAGCATGGCGCCCAGTACGTCCTATCCTTAACTATTGACTATTGAGTCAGCAACTAACCTTCTACAGCACCTCCTCGTGATCGCAGACCAATTGTCATTTCTGGACCATCAGGCGTGGGTAAAGGAGCACTTGTCCAGAGGCTTTTTGACGAACATCCCGACACATTTGCATTTGGCGTGTCTCACACAACACGCGAACCCCGAATCGGTGAAGTCAAAGGAAGAAACTACTTCTTCGTTACTCCCTGATAACCTCATCTCCTAAGACGCCTTTGCGGAACATGCAACGTTCAGTGGGAACCAGTACGGCACAAGTAAAAGAATAATTGCAGACCAAATGGCCAAGGGGCTAGTTGTTGTGCTAGATATTGAAATGAACAGAGTTAAACAGATGAAGGCCAACTCGATCATTGATGCACGCTATGTCTTCATCAAACCGCCCAGCTTCGAGGCTCTTGAGAGGCGTCTTCGGGGACGTGGCACTGAGAAGGATGAGGACATTCAAAAAAGGCTAGCGCAATGCGGATGCTCACGGTGTTCATGATAACATCATTGTCAATGGAGGTCTTGAGGTGGCATTCAAGGAGCTTGGGGATTTTGTTTACGGCTGAGTTTTTCAGACCCTCAATGTTCATCCATTTTTGTTACTGTGCGGGGGTTGAGTGAATCATTCAAACTGCGTGTTGGTCAACTTGCTCGAAAGCATAATATCCTTTTTGCCCTCAATGTTGCAGCTAGTCACTCTTATCTTATAGCAGACACTCTGATTAAGAGTATAGAGGATTCAGGACTCTTCTTACGTACAGTGAAAGAGGCAGTCGCCTTTAACAGCTTGGTGATAGGATGGAGTCATTGGATTGCGAGTTAACAAGAAAAAGAACGGGCGATAGAACAGTCAAGAAGTCAGCTCACATTGTAAGGCAGACTATAATATTTCATGCCCTTACTAAGTTTGCATATAGGTCATAATTACAGAACCACCACATCAAACAAGATAAAGCAGTGTTTCGTTTCGATCTCGTCCCGATTAAGCCATCTTCCGCTGGTGTACATATAAGGATCGAATCCTACAAATGGAGTTAGCGACATATAAAGTATAGATCTGGGTGAATAATGCTACTGACCTGGAACCGGTGCTTGCTTTAAGCTGTCAGGCAAGGGACGTGATGACATCGTGCTGGGTCTTCTTGCCATGTTGGATAGTTTTCGCTGAGAAGAAAACGGGATTCGGAGATGCTGGACGTGTGGGGAAGGAACTCCCGACCGCCGCCATAATCGAAGCATAATAGATGGCTGATTTTTGTTTCCAGCTTGCCACTGCATGAGTTCTTGTGAATCAAGGGGCTTTCAGCGGCCCTTGGTTGTCTTTTGCTGTGCGCCAATCAAATGGGTGCGGAGCACTAGAGGAAATTTTTTAATATCCCAAATAACCACGATTTTAATGAAAGTTGAAACATGTGCGCTGAAGGCCCGGTGGTGCTTTACAGGCTCCGTACTGCAACGATCATGGCAGTGTTGTGATTGTGAAGGACTTTCTGCATCTAACGTGGATTTCGGGAGTTACCTGTAGCTGGATATTCGAACTGTCGAGTCGGGTTATGTATCCATTAAGGTCCCCATACCGACGGTATTTCTTCATCGCCACGCCTGGAGGATATACGGAGTCTTTCGTCGAAACCTACATGCGTGACTCGAGGTATCAGTCCCGAGTGAACCGAAACTGCTATCGCGCAAGATATACACCCACCATCGCACCTATTCCTTGACGATATCGGCCAATCCAGGCTTATGGCTGCTAGCTAGGCAACCGAATTAGCCGAAATCGGGCTGCGATTGAGCCAAACAATGAACGCTTTGGACAAACAAGCCGAGTTGACCATACCATCATCCCGAAGCATACTTCAATGTGTTCAGGATAGGTATCTCGCGTAGCAATGACTGTCAATGCCTCGTAACCAAGATAGAATCAGAATACAAAGCAGTCCTCCAACGGCAGCATCAACAGCCAGTCCACGTTCCTTCTGAACGCGGCCTCAGTAATAGTAGTTCTGCAATATCCAGATATGAGATAAAAATACTGATCGAGAATACCCAGATGAACTATATTTAGGAATCCCATCCCAGCCTCATCCCCACAGTGACGACATGATGACTAATCCAGGCACCAAACGCAATTCCCCACCGAAGCGCCAACCCCACCGAACCGCCAACGTCTGTATCCCATACTAAATGGCCATTTTTAATAGTTGAATATCTCAATAACCAAGCTTCTAGAGGTGTTATAACTTATGTATAATGCTTAATAGTATATAATATATAGATATATATAGGTAATAACCTACCTATCCTTATATTTTCAAGGGTAATATAAATTACACCTGTCTTTTTGGTAATTTTAATTATTTAAATATAATTAGGATAATATAAAGGTTTGGGGGGTATAAAATAGATATTTTATTAGTTTTGAAGTATATATACTAAATTATATTCATTTTATCCATCTAAATTATGTGGTTGTTGAGATATTCAACTATTAAAAATGGCCATTTAATATGGGATACAGACGTTGGCGGCTCGGTGGGGTTGGCGCTTCGGTGGGGAATTACGTAATCCCCCGCAACCACAAAACAAAACGCCTCCCAGGAACACTCAACGTATTCACGCCCTCAACTTTCATCGATCGTCACTCAAAATGGACTTCAAAATCGAAATCGCCCACCCCAACGACGCCGCACGGTTAACAGACATCTACTTCGCGGCCTTCACAAACGAGCTCAGCCGCCGCATCATGCCCCACACCGACGACGTGCGCGACTTCCAGATTGCGGGGTTCAAGAAGGATGCCGAGCAGTCGCGCTCTGCATCAAGCAAGAGGCATCTTGTCAAGATTGTGGGCAAGGCACCGGACAAGACGCCTGTGATTACGGGATTCGCGCGCTGGAGGCTGTTCGAGGGCGACGCGGACGAGGGCGTTAAGAGCGGCGTCCAATGGCCGGCGAGTAGCGATGCGGCGCTGTGCAACTCGTTTTTCACGAAGGTCGACGCGGAGAGGAGGCGTGCTGTCGGGGATCAGCAGCATTACTGTACCCCCGGCCCTTTTCCTTTACCTTCAAGCTGGGCATTGAAGCTAACATGACTTAGACCTCGAATTACTCGCCGTAGACCCCGCCTTCGGGCGACGGGGCCTCGGCGCGCGGCTCCTGAAATGGGGACTCAATCGTGCGGACGAGGCGCGGGTGATTACATTTATTTCGTCCTCGCCCTCTGGGAGGGGGCTATATGAGAAGCATGGCTGTCGGGCGTTAAATAATTATCAGGTTATTCCTGGCTATCGGGAGACGTCGATGATTAGGCCTGTGGGGGGGATGTCGAGGGGGTGATATTTGCTTCTGTGTATTGTGTTATGATATATTACATGGAGGCTATGAAATGGCAAAGAGGAAGTAGATCAAGACAGCTAGAATATGGATGTAGCAACCAACGAAATATATTAACAGTGTCTACTACAGCTGCGTCTCCACCTATGTCAGCCAGTTCCAGAACGTGGTGTTCCTAATGCGATCCAAGATCCCATCCACCGTCTCCTTGACGATCTTGAGATTCTCGGATTGCTGGAAGACGGCCTTGTAACCGTCCAGTTGGAGGCCCATCTCAAACCAGAGACTGAGCTCGGTGGACGCTAGGTTGGTGCTCGCTTCCCAACCATATTTGGCGTTCTTTGTCTGCGTGTAACCGTCGCTCATCTCTACATACTTGCTGATCGAAATGTCGAGATCCACCCTGGGCTCGAAGGTGACGGTGAAAGATCCCTTGGTGACCTAGCAGAGGAGTTCTCCTCGCTAACCTCCAGCTGCTCGGAGACAGGGTATGCGTACACCTTGCTGACCCCAATCATGCTCAGCAGCATGATTCCAAGGCACTCTCTAACCTGCGATAACTTGTAGAAGTACATAATCAAGGAAAGAGACGACTGCAAGTCTATTAGTATTGCGCAGAACATGTCAACATGGTTATTACTCAACACGAATGAACTACAGGCATATTGCCAGAATTTCCCCGAGGCTGGGACAGAGCTCTGTCTGCTAAAGGCGTGCACTGTGTACATGCTCAAGGAGAATAACACCTGCAATAGTATTATCAAGGGTCTGCCCAGCCGTGTCTTGGTAACGCAGCTATGCTTGTAGAATCTAAATATCAACAAGAGCTGCAGGAATCCGTTCCAGTGGACAGGGTATCAGACTTGTGTTAGGTTAGCCTCCTTCTAATTGTCTTCTATCCTCAAGTATTATTGAACTAACGAGTGTAGCCCCCTGGAAGCGAACTTGACCCTGTCATCATACCAACCCTGACACCCATGGATAAATGCGAACGCCTCTTCTAGCCGTCAACCTGCTACACGGCGCTGCTAATAGACAGTATCTAGCCCCAAGACCCCAATATCGTTCTGCAGCCCCTGGCAAAGGGGACATGGTCCAATTGCACGGTCTACACGACTTACCTTAACTTGATAGAGCCAGAGTACGACAACGCCTGTCTGACTGTCTCGCGTTTCTACAATGTGACTGTTGCGCAGCTGCAGAAGTGGAACCTCTCGCTTGACGAGGATACCTCAAAGTGTCAGATTAAAGACGGGTATAGGTATTGTGCTGTGGAGAGTATGTTTCCCTCCTGCTTCTGCAGTTCTCGAGTATCGTACTAAATAGACAGCGTGCAGAGCGAGATCCCCCGCTGACAACCCCGACACCCACTCCAACATCCACCCTAACGACAACACTAACTCCCACCGAGACACCGACCACGACCACGACGACCACGACCAGCACATCAACGTCCTCTCCCACCCCGTCACCCATTCAAGACGGGATGACCAAGAAGTGCAACAAGTTCTACAAAGTCCGCAAGGGTGCCACGTGCGAGCTCATTGCGAAGAAGTACGACATTGACTTCGAGGACTTTTACGCGTGGAATCCGGCCGTGAAGGACGATTGCTCGAAGCTGCTGCTTGACTTTTATGTTTGTGTGGGGATTAGGCGATGCTGGGTGGAGATCCCCGGACTCTATGACTATATTAGTTCTTTGTGTATTGGATAATTATTCATCTAACCCTCTCGCAGCTCTGTGGTCTGTTAATATCTGTATAGTTCATGTAAATGTAAATACTCAATAGGTAATGAAGTCATCGCGGGGCCGCTTCCCAATCGGGAATAGCCCGTGGCCAGCCCAGCCCTGCCCCAGCTCAACCTTATAAGCCGCTCCCCCCCCAGCTTCCAAGAATCTTGCTGTCACCTTCCCCGAATATTTACACACGTGCATCCGCCATGTCTGACCCAAGCACCTACGTCCCCCCCTGGATCCGCTACATGCAGGACGACACAGGCACCTGGGGCCTCCTGATCTACCGCTGCGCAAGCTACCACAACCCGGAGCGCTGGGCGCGATATCGCGCGGCACTCGATAGAATCTGGGACGCATCATGGGAGTACTGGTGGCGCAGCTACCAACACATCGGAGTCACCGAGGAGATGTACGAGATGGTGAAGAGCCGGATGGAACTGGTGTGGGTTGAGGGCGAGGAGATGCAGGGGTGGGGGGTTGATGAAGTGCGGAGGTATACGCTCCGTCGCGAAGTACGTTTGTGGAATATCTTATTGATATTGATTGGGTAGTGCGTTTACCCGACTCCGCGACGCCATGCCCTCGTCCGAAGAGGAGCCCCGACTCGCGCAGGACCCGTGGAACCTCGACCTACCGATCCCGTATCACAAGGACCGCAATTCCGCGCTCCTTGTCGACGAAGCGTGTGTCTCGTCGCTGCTGGGTCCAGAGGACGGGGAGGTCCCGCTCCCCGAGACGGAGACGAAGAGTGCGGTCCGCAAGCGCGGGCGAGAGGGCTACGTCGTTGCTGTGGATGCCCGGTATCGTCCTGGGCTTGGCTACGTGTCCGGGAAAGCGCCGGTCCCGTATAGTGGGTGGGCGAAGATTGGGACGGGGGTTATTTTTACGGAGCTTGTGCATCGGCGGGTTTATGTGAATAGCTTGGTGCCCCTGGATACGATCTATAGTCAGGCGTTTGAGCGGGAGATCAGTGGGGGGGTTTGGTGGGGGTAGTCAGCGTCCAACGCAGAATGTTCATTTGTTTTTATGCAAAACATGGATTGGAATGATGGAGATTGGGTTGACGGCATATACAATCAGACACCGAGTCTCGGGGGTAGAAATATATATTCCGGGCTGCACCGAAGAGTCTGGATTTACAGTCCCGGATCGGACTTTCGGCGCCGCGAGACTCCTCCAAAGAACTTCCCCTTCGAATCGATTCCCTCTCGACAATTGCCTGGATAAACCTCCCAATCTCCTGTCTTCAACCTCTGTTGCATGGTGCAGGACCAAACGGCCGCAAACCATTGATGCTTGCACAGCCTCAAAAGTGACACCAACGTTGTCAGACAGCCAATAACCGGCCAACTTGGCTGATATTTCGGCCCACCACACTCAAAGATTTGCGGCACGGAGAATCTTGTGGCCTGGCCATGCTCGCCCCTTTCATGGTCCTTGGGGAATTCCCTTCCTCAGAGATCTGCTGGATCATTCTGCTGGAAACGAGTTCTCTGCTCGAGGAATTGTCGCCGAAGCAATGCCAGCTTCATCCACCAGCGCATCAACGCGACGCAGCCGCAATGGACAGCGCATGCCGACGTTGAATCCCCCGTGGCTCGGGCCGGGGATTCTTTCAATTCCCCAGAAACTCTCGTCCATTGCGTCGGCGCATCCGATACAGACGGTTGTCCTGGTTTCGCTGCTCGTTAGCTCGGCGTATGTGTCTCTGCTGGAGAATTCTCTACTCGACCGCAATGGCAATGGACGTAGGGCGGACGCCTTGCGGCTCTATACGGGCCCGGATACGGCGTGGCGGTGGCACAGCGATGACCTGCGTGGGAAGGTTGGCGACGCGGACCATCGTGCTGTTGTGACTCTGGAGTTCGACAGGCTCGCTGCTGTGCCTCAGATGACGCTGCCGGAGCAATTGTCAGTCGAACAACTGCCACAGGCCATGCCCTCGAATGGTCATTCACGAGCTTACGCCCTTCCTCAGAGCCAATTGGGCGACTTCCTCGCCTTTGTCCAGGACTTCCGTGTCCCAGCGTCAGCAGATTCAGCATCCTCAACCGACGCATGGGTCGTGAAGAAGCAGTCGCACGGAAACTCTCGCCGAAGCCTGACAGACGTCTTCTTCTCCGAACTGTCCGAACTCGTGCACCGATTCCAGATCGCATCCCCGCTCGACGTCGTCATAATGGCCGCCGCATACATCACAATGCACTTGACCTTTGGCTCGCTCTTCTTCAGCATGTATCGACTGGGCTCTCGGTTCTGGCTTGCCACAAGTGTTCTACTTTCCTCGACCTTTGCCTTTGTCTTTGCCCTCTTCGCAACGAGGAAGCTGGGCGCTCCAGTCCCTGTTACCCTCCTCTCAGAGGGTCTGCCGTTCCTGGTTGTGACGATCGGGTTTGAGAATCCGATTAAACTCACGCAGGCTGTTCTGTCGAATGCGCGAGCTCTAGTCCATGACGATGACAATGACCACAGGTCCGGTACAAGCAGCACGACCAACATCATCCAGGCATCAATCACCCAGGAAGGTCCGGCCATCGTGAAGAGCTACCTCGTGGAAATTGCTGTCCTCCTCGCAGGCGCCCTCTTCAGCCTCGACAGCGCCCTCTGCCAATTCTGCTTCCTGGCCGCCTGTATACTCTCCTTCGACTGCGTCCTGCTCTTCTCGCTGTACACCGCCATCTTGTGCATCAAGCTGGAGATTATTCGGCTCCAGGGGCGAGCCCGTCCCGACAAAGCTGTTCGGCCAACAGCCAGCCACGGCAAGCACGTGGACGTGCCTGTGACAACACTACTTGGCCGCAAAATCACGGCATCGCACGTGCGGAAGTTCAAATTCGGGACCATCAGCGCGTTTATCCTTGTTAATGCCTTGAATATGACTATGCTCCCGCTGCGCAGTGTGACCTCTCCGCCGCGCTTTTCGCTCTCGCATGACCTCGAGAACCGGGCACCGATGCATCAAATTCTTGGAGCGTCGAGCGGTCTCGACCTTATCTTGAACGAGGCGAGGCTGAACGGTCGGGAAACCGTTGTCTCTATCCTTCCGCCGATTCGGTTCGAACTGGAGCGTCAGTATCTCCCACGTTCGCTTTACTCTAATGGTGCCGACTTTGAGGCCGGAGACCTGCCCAGCTACCGAGTCAGCAGTCTTCTCAAGAGCTTGGAGGACCCCATCCTCTCGAAGTGCATCGTCGCCGCGCTGGCTATTAGTGTCGCTCTCAACGGACGACTCTTTGCTGCTGCGAGGAGCGGGGGAAAGGATTCCAGTCGCTCGCGCACCGCCGCGACGCAGACGGAGCGAGAGGAAACTGAAAGGCCGTCTGTCGAGGATAATAACGGCCTCAGCCGAGCAAACAGCACGAACCAGGAGACTCAGCCAGTGTCTCCAGTAGCATCATCCCGCTCCCCCGACGAATGCGTCGCTCTCCTCAAACAAGGCCACGCGCCCGATCTAACAGACGCCGAAATCACCACCCTCTCGCTAACTGGACACCTCCCCCTGCATGCCCTGGAAAAGACAGTGAAGGACTTCACCCGCGCCGTCAAGGTCCGCCGCAGCATTGTCTCGCGCACCCGCGCAACATCATCACTCACCCACTCCCTGGAGACCTCAGACCTCCCCTACGAGGCGTACGACTGGTCCCGCGTCTTCGGCGTCTGTTGCGAGAACGTCGTCGGGTACATGCCTGTACCTGTCGGGTTCGCGGGGCCGCTAACCATCGACGGGAAATCGTATTTCCTACCCATGGCAACGACAGAGGGCGTTCTCGTCGCGGGCGTCATGCGCGGTAGCAAGGCAATCAACGCGGGCGGGGGCGCAACGACAGTCCTAACCTCCGACGGGATGACGCGGGGACCATGCGTAACCTTCGAGAGTCTCGAGCGCACGGCCGATGCAAAACGCTGGGTTGATTCGCCCGCGGGACAGACGGTCTTGAAAGAGGCGTTCAACTCGACGACGCGGTATGGCCGCCTCGAGTCCGTGAAGAGCGTCATGGCGGGGACGAACCTGTATATCCGGTTCAAGGCGAGCACGGGCGACGCGATGGGGATGAATATGATCTCGAAGGGTGTCGAGCATGCGCTGCATGTCATGCGGGACGTTGCGGGGTTCGAGGATATGGATATTGTCTCGCTGAGCGCGAACTACTGCAGTGATAAGAAGCCTGCGGCGATTAACTGGATTGATGGGCGCGGGAAGAGCGTTGTTGCGCAGGCGACGATACCGGCGGAGGTCGTGAGGAGTGTTCTGAAGACGGATGTGGAGAGTCTTGTTGCGCTGAACATGGACAAGAATCTCATCGGGTCGGCGATGGCCGGCGCGGTTGGCGGTTTTAATGCCCATGCCGCGAATATCGTGGCCGCGATGTATATCGCCACGGGCCAGGATCCCGCGCAGGTCGTCGAGAGCGCGAACTGTATTACTATCATGAAGAAGTATACCATTCCTGTGCCCTTGATATTCTGCAGTGAAGTGCTAATTCCGTCGGAACAGCGTCCGCGGCTCGCTCCAAATATCGGTTTCCATGCCCTCCGTCGAAGTCGGCACCATCGGCGGCGGGACGACACTCGGCCCCCAGCGTGCGATGCTCGACATGCTCGGTGTGCGTGGTCCGCACCCTGAGAATCCGGGGGAGAACGCGCGTCAGCTTGCTCGCATTATTGCTGCTGCGACGTTGGCGGCGGAGCTCTCGCTTTGCGCTGCGCTGGCGGCGGGCCATCTGGTCAAGGCGCATATGCAGCATAATCGTGCTCCGGGCAGTAGGTCGAACTGATGTTGAGGAGGACGGACAAGGAAGAGGGCTTCTTGTACATACGAACTTAGGGCCACGAGGGCTTCGTAAAAATCGGGCACACTACCCGCTCTATCAAACAACGCCGTGACGAGTAGTCTTCTGACTGCAACCAGGAATCGGTATTATTATTCCACATCCTGGTGCAGCACACAGTGGCAGAACAGAATTACTGAATCTCCTACAACCAGTTGGCTTCTACTTCTGTCGCAGTGGACGGTTATCTGCCACACTAATTAGGGTGTATGGGCCTAGCTAGGTAGGATAACATCTGGAAACAAAATTATCCGTTAAACCAGCACCTTTCAGAGTAGGCCTCCGCCTCCTCTAGACGAGCTATCTTCCAGACACGCTGGCAAATTCTCCAGCTCCTGCCGCAGTAAACTTGGGTCGTCACATTTCCGAGCCGTGTCAAAATCGATCAATGTCGCTCTCGAGTCGTGGATAAGGAAATTGAATCGATTCGTATCGCCATGAAGAATCCCCAAGCCATGTAGACGAGACAAGACATCCCTGCAGATTTCAACATCCCGAGCGTCCGCATGCCTCGCGTTGGGTATGTGTTCCATTAAGAATCCGATCACCCGGCTGTTCTCAGCCAAGTGACCGAGAAATCGAGGCCCGATATCATGCCCGGCTATCCATTGATATGCGGAGGTTTCGTTCTCCATGTATTGAATCTCCCAGGGGAAGCGGGCGAATTTGGCGACAACAGTACGGTCGAATGATGGGCAGTTGACCTCGTAGATTCCCGTTCGTAGTTTCCGTCCAAACGAAAGCGCCAAGCAGTCCACATGTGTCCCATGCCAGTGATTTTGTACTCCAGGGAATTGAGTAAGCTTGACGGAAGCGAAATATGCTCGACCATCTTTGGAGTCTTTCGTAACCAATCCATCGTTCCAGTCCCCCGGCGGGAGTTCTGGTAGAATAGAGACTAGGGAAGGGCCAAAGCACATGTCTTCGACGCTGTAGATGCCAGGATCGATGGTAATGTATTTTATAGACTGATTGTCGACCAGGAGACGAAAGAAGCTTTGGTCATCCTCGTCGACTTCGGCTTGCAGGAGTTCGGTCTTTTGCGGGTTTCCCATTTCGAGGTCAAAGAAAGGAACTTGACTCTCACTCTGACAAATCACTTGTTGGCCTCCTCAAGTTAGCTCCAATCCTGTATGATCTCTGCCAAATAACAGTAGTGCGTTTGTCCAAGAATCTCGTCTTGAAAGTCGGCGGCAGAGTGCTGCTTCATGAGGCAAAGATACTTCGACTCGTTGCATCAAGGTCCAACATTCGAGCCGTCGTGTTGAAAAGTCACCCAAATTCGTGGTCAACACGAAATACTTTGGCGCCATAGATTAACTTATATCAACGGTGAACCGCTTGACGGTTGCTGGGGTGATATTAGTAATAAAATATAGATGTTGCGAGGCGGACTGCCCGGATGATTATTGAAATGAAGTCCATGAAGCTATTAGAGCCAGATCTAATCAGCGAGAGGCCATGCCGTGGTTGTTTTCTTCACGCGCTACAATCCAGGTACTTTCAAGGATGTGTCCGAATTTGAGGGCTGGTTCAAGCACAAGTTGGGCATCTGTAAAATCTCATTTTGGACCGAATTAGCCTTGTCCGGCTCGTGGACTGGGCAGACGCGGTCTCTTATCCCCCCGCTTTTGAGACAGCAGCTCTACTCGGAGTATGCTCTCAGTCGCATTTTGTCGACTCTAACGACATGGTGTCATATGTGAATACGCGGGCGCATTCTTGTGTAACTTGAGATGATTCCAAATCCGCCCCAAGCCTTTAACTAGCGACGCGTCACGGTTCTCCCTCCCGGAGCGACGGTCCCTTGTTTACACAATATGTGCTAAGACAAATACGGCTGTTCACCATACTTTAACAGTTGGCTATCTGCAGGCCCTATCTTGGCTGCAGTCTATACAATCTTTATCATCCCGGACCTAAAGCCCTTGTGTCTATAACCACCACCTGCTTGACTCATGGAGCAGGTGACTCAAAGGCTGATAGCCAGGAACAAGGTCCTTCGTTGAGACCGCGCGTTGACCGAGCAGCGAATTGGTATGAGAATGACACTCTGCGGTGAATAATGTTTCCAAGGTTACCGCAGATATGCTGCGCATGATTTCACAAATTCTTGGTGAAAAAGCCAATCCGTTAGAAGATACTTCAAGCACAGTCTCAAGCGTTCCTTGACACCGTATTCCGGCTGGAGAGGCGAGCTTGTACTCAATGAGGCCGAAGATTGAATCCGATCGGGGATATGGAATGTCTTTGTCGGCCGTAAGCCCATAGGTATGGCCTTCCATTCTCTCGGTTCTCTCGTAGGACAGACTTTAACTCTATTAATAGACGTCACAATCCTGAGGTCCCGGGGCATCGACGCTAGCACTTATAAGAGACCAATTCCTCTAGTTGCTTCCCAGCCCAGTTTCTTCCTCTTCCCGCTTCGCCATATACCGGTTCCCATTTATAAAGCCTTGAATACCGATTATCATGGTCAAGAAAAAAAAGAAGGCAATCGCAAGGAGGGAAAAAGCGGGGATCACTCCAGTGTCCCCCGAAAGTGACATGCCGATTGTCTCTGATATTGGCGGAGGCCTCAGGCTAGTGAGAGAGAAGCCTGTTAAAAGTCCTGAACCTGCTGCTGCTGAAGAACCAGCAGTTATTTCATATTGTGGATATGCTGTGCCGTCAAAGCCGAAAACAGAGGAAATTATTCCAGCTTCTGAGCCCGTTGTTTCCGAAGAGCCAGAAGATTCTTCTGTGGCTGTTGAAGCCGTTGTATCTACCGAGCCTCCCCCGGTTGAAACCAGCGACCGGGTAGAGGTTGGCAGACCGGAAGGCATTGAGACTGCTGGTGATCCTGAAAGTATGGAACTCAGTCAGCCACGCGCCAGGTAAGTCCGCTCGCATAGATGATTTATCTGCAGACAGAGCTAATCTCGTATGACCATAGCCCGTACGAGTCCGAAGCGGCTACTATCCTCATTGGGCAGAGTGGAAAGCGGTACACTGTGCCCTTGGGCATTGCCAATCGAGCCCCGTATCTCAAACGTCTTCTGACTGGGTTGGAATCTAAAACAGTGGCTCTTCCAGACGTGGACAGCGATATCGGGCATACTTTCATACACTACCTTTATACCGGCGAGTACCAGACGTTGAATGTATCCTCAGAACCCGATCTGCCAAGCGGGGTCGTCGAGTATAAAAGGAGTGTTCTCGCGTACCGGGCTGCTGTGAGCTACGGCCTGGACGGGCTAGCAGACCATGCGAAGAGACAGATACAGCTATTCGATGACGGCGTCTCGATCTTTCATATAATAGTGCTTGCACGAAGGACTTTCCCAAGAATAACCCAGGAAGCCTGGTTTTCTGCGTACCTCACCTCTAAGATTTTGGCAAGCTTCGAGGCAGACGACGAAATGTTTCAGCGAGAGGAATTTTTTGAAGGTTATGGTGAAGCCCTAGACTTCGATAAATTTCTCGGAAAAGTAATGGCAAATGCCTACTCTCAACGGATGTCTTCTCTCCGAGCCGTGGCCGGTTTGGAGTCGTCTAGGAACAGGTCGACCATGATTAATGACGAAGGGATTCCGACCAGCAATGATACTTCCCCGGATCAGAGCGTTCGAGATGAGCTTATCACGCAATACAGACGGCAACCGAGCCTTACTCTGGACTCATTCAACACGGGAATCCCGCCAACAAGTGATGACACGTGGGTAGAGTGTGAGGACGATGGGAATAGTACTCAGGTAATGGCGATGACACCATCTTCAAGTCCTACCGAATCGCCTCAGGGGAGACAAGATGCACAAACATCTTCCCAAGCGCTGCAACAGCTGTCAACACTGGACATTGGCAACAGGGTTTGTCCGCTATGGCTACAACACTCCGTGCGCGAGGATTTATGCAAGGGTTGCCCAAAGTGCAAGAGTCACATGGTATCTATGTTTGCTAAGCTGCTGGTCAATAATGCGTAAGTCTTCAGATTGATATTTATTCTCTTTTGTTTTGTCTGTCTATGAATCATTGATCAGTCGAAGACTGTTAAAAGGTAATTCAGAATGGACTATATTATTTGGGAGCAATAAATATACGTATGTGTTTTCTAAGCTTAGTGTGACCGTATGGGATGAGCTCGAGGCGTTGCATGTCACAGCCACTATGCATCCAATGCATGTCGCACGTATGTTCCCATGGCTTATTGGCCAAAAGATGTTTTTTCTATTTCAAATTCTCTACTGGATTACTGGCTTATGATAAGCTGTTTAAAGACTAGAACCCTCTCAGTGCCTCCAGATTGCTCAAGGTTAAATCTATACTGCCCATAGCAGTATTGATACCTTTATTTCTTAAATAAGTAAACAAACTGCCTTTAAGGATGAGAAAATTACCTGACTTACCTAGCTGACTCTCTTTAAGAAGCAATAGCTAAAAGAGGAAAGAAAAGTGTCAGAGGGTTTTGAACAAGAGAATTGCCTTCCCAAGGACCTCACGCAGCACCAAAGTCCGAATTGCCGAAACCCCCACATCCATCCACGTCCCCCACAACGTCGTGTAGATCACGAATATAGAGCTGGGAAGATCGGACCCTCCATTATTAGAGTCAACATCGTTGCATTTACTTGACTCACACGACAGACCGTCCGACTCGGTTGCTGTCGCCTGGATCCGACCAACTCAACCGCAGCAATCTACACACCATGTCCTCGCCAACCAAACCAATCAATGTCATCGTCATCGGAGCAGGTAAGCAGTACCGCCGTCACCAGTCCAAGGACGGCCCTAATATCCATTGGCACACAACAGGGTTTGCCGGCCTCTCAACCGCGATATCCTGCCACCGCGCCGGACTAAACGTAACAATCTACGAGCGCGCCCCGGCCCTCCAACCCCTCGGCGACATCATCTCCTTCGGCCGCAACGCGGGACTCATCTTCGCGCGCTGGGACCGCGCCCTCGTCGACGAGATGCTCCCGCTCAGCATCGACCTCCGCCACCACGGGTTCCGCATCCACAAGTACACCGGGGAGCATGTTACCACGCAGCACTCTGTCCCGCGGGACATGGAGGCGCCGACGATTAATGGCCATCGGGGGGAGTTGCATTTGGTTTTGGTGAGGTATGTTACGGAGAGGTTGGGGGTGGAGTTGAGGCTTGGGTGTGAGGTTGTAAGCTGTTTTGAGGGAACGCCGGATGGGGAGGGGAGGGCTGGGATTGAGCTTGCAAGCGGGGAAAAGGTATGAATTCTCTGGGGAAAGGGTTATGAACTTGCTAACAAGAATAGGTGTATGGAGACGTGGTCATCGGGTGTGACGGTGTGCATTCAAAGGCACGAGAACTGGTGCTGGGCCACGAGACAAAGCTCCAGTCGAGTGGATATGCGATTTTCAGGGCGTGGTATAGCTCAATACGGCCACCCTGCGCAATATTCAGATCAGCAAACATGCTAATTTGTCCTCGCAGGTTCGACAACAAGGACATCATTGCAGACCCCTTGACCAGGCACCTCTGCGAGAACGGCGACACGTTCAACGGGTGGATCGGACCAGACGTGCATTTCCTCGTCTCCTCGCTAAAGGGAGGAAAGGACGTCTGCTGGGTGCTGACGCATAAAGTACGTGCTGCCCTTTTGTTGTAGTCGTTTTCCAATCTGGGACAATATGTACTCATAGCGACGAACAGGACGACTCCAATATTACGGATCGCTGGTCCTTCCCCGGAAAGCTTGCCGATGTCTACAAGATCTTCGAAGGCTGGGACCCGATCTGCAGGCGCATCGTGTCGAAAACTCCGGAGGACTCCTTGATTGACTGGAAGCTGATCTGGCAGGATCCGCTGCCGACGTGGGTAAGCAAAGGCGGGCACATCGCTCTCGCTGGTGACTCTGCGCATGCGTTTCTTCCGACTTCAACTCAGGGGGCCACGCAGGCACTCGAAGATGGGGTTACGATTGCTACTTGCTTGAAGTGGGCGGGAAGGGAGAGGATTCCGGAGGCGTTACGAGCGTTTGAGAAGATACGGTGGGAGCGACTTGTCTCATTCTTATACTTCAACTAACTTTAACGATGGCAGGTACGACCGCGTTTGTAAAGTCCAGGAAACGGGGAAGACTACAAGGGAGAGATGGCACAAGGCGAGCTGGGACGAGGTAGAGCGAAACCCCAAAAGCCTTGAGCTGCCAAGGGAAGACTGGATTCTGGGTCATGATGCGGAGGGACATGCGGAGGAAATGTGCGAGCGGATCTTTGGGGATCGAAGCGGGAACATGAGAGGGGAGAGCAAGATCTAGACACTAGGAGGATTCTACAGAGTGTCCTTAAACAAATTATACCATGTTGAGCTCCTCTCGGTCATATCACCTCGAGTGCGTATATTGTCCGTAGAATTTGCGTCGAGTGTAGCTCCGACAATATTCAGTCGTTCCTTGGTTATCCATGAAGCAGATATGCCATCGTGTCATGACCGATGATCCCCCACAAGCCCTCATCCAGCCGCCACATGTGGGGGTCAAGACGCCTCAGGATCTGGGGAAAGAGTGGAGATGCACACTAGCACACGAAACAGCTTGCAAGGGGGTATATCTTTGTAGTTACAGGCATTTTAACGCCTCCACCACCGTCCCGCTCCTGTGCGAGTAGTGTCGTGTTTGGAAGGACCTCAAGCAAGCTGCCTAGGGCTCGAGTACGAACCTTCCATATCTATCCATCACAGAGTCGCGGTCATGGCTTTCGGGATTCTGGAACCCCAGGATGGCGAGTGGGCTCCTGCAACTGGTACTAGTGACATCTTCAAGCTGCTTACCTCGCAGAATCGCCCTTGTGCTGATTTCCTTAGTGACATTGAGTGACCAACCGTCAGTTGAGACGCCGCGTCTATCTGGCAAAAGTCATACTCAAGATCGAGGAATCATTCTCGTCCCCCAACCGTCGGACTCTCCGAATGACCCTCTTAATGTAAGCAGGTCCTTATTCCTTCGAGAGTGTTTGCTAATCCAGCTTCCGCGTGCAGTGGCCACAATGGTACGACCCCAGTCTAGCACCCGTCCAAGGCCGGAACTGATATCCAACAGGAGAAAGGACCTCATCCTGTTCATAATTAGCCTCCAATCTGCAGTTGTCGGGGCGTACGGACCCATGCTCGGACCAGGATTCGTCGAGATCGCAGGAGACTTGAACGTCTCTGTGAATGAAGTTTCGCAGGCCACGTCGTACCTTGTCCTCGCGTGCGGACTTGGTCTCTTCATCAGCAACCCGCTTGCCAAATGCTACGGCAAACGACCTGTCTACTTAGCCGCTGGCGTGGTCTTGTTTGCAGCGAGTGTCTGGGGCGCAGCGACGAAGAGCTACGGGTCGTTCCTGGGGAGTCGGCTTGTTGGGGGTTTGGGGATGGGGCCGTATGAAGTATGAAGCACTTCCTTTCTGCATTAGCTTGGTTACCTCGATTAACTGGCGCAGGTTCTGGTGCAATGCACAATTGGAGACATGTATTTCGTCCACGAACGTGCCACGCGCCTTGCGCTATGGGGGCTGTTCCTGGTGGCTGGTATCTCGGCCGGACCCGTTGTCAGTGGCTATATTATCGAGTATGCGGGGTATCGCTGGACGTTTGGCACCTGTGCAATCTTTTTTGCAGTGCTGACCGTGGCTCTTTTCTTTGCTGCGCCGGAGACGGCGTTTATTAGGGCTGACACGGCGTCGACTGAGACGGCGAGTAGCGAGCACTCGGAGACGAAGGGAGTAAATTCAGAGACTGAGAATGTGCATGGCATTGAGGAGATTGAGGAGTCTAAGGCTCGATCTACACGGCTTGGGGATGATGACCCTCGACCTGTCCAAGTGAAGCACTCCTACTGGCGATCCCTCAGAATATTCAACGGCCGATACTCAAACGCCTCGATTTTCAAGGTCATGACGCGCCCATTCATTCTGTACGTTGGAATCTGGTCCCCCCTGGTCAGGCTACTCCACTAATCACCGCCATAGCTTCCTCTACCCCCCAATGCTGTGGGCCTTCCTGACCTGGGGCACAACGATAACATTCACCATCGCCTTCGGCTTCGTCAACGGCGTCCTTTTCACAGAACCCCCTTACAACATGTCCACGTCCCAAGTCGGACTAACCAACATATCCCCTCTGATCCAGTCTCTCATTGCAGAGGTCATCTCCGGCCCCCTCTGCGACAGAATCGTCGTCTCCCTCACCCGCCGCAACGCCGGCACCTACGAGCCGGAGTACCGCCTCGTCCTGATGGCCGTGGGCTTCGTCCTGGGAGTCATCGGGTTCTACGGATACGGAGCGACGGTCCACTACAAGACGCACTGGACAGGCCCGGTGATCACATACGGGATGGTGAGTGGGTCGCTGGCGTTCGTGTCGACCTGTGTCTTTGGGTATATTATTGATGCGTATGGGCATTTGGGAGAGGAGGCCTTTGTGGCGATTAATGCGCGGAATTTTCTGAGCTTTGGGATTTTGTATTTTGTTAATCCGTGGTTGGAGAAGGATGGGGTGTTGCAGGTTTTTGTTATCCTGGGGAGTCTGTTTGTCTTTACGTCGCTCTTGACGGTGCCGCTTTGGTGAGTTCCCTCCGTCCCATTTCGTTGTTGGTGAGAAGTACTGACCAGTGCAGGGTGTATGGGAAGAGGATCAGGGCGAGGATTCATCGGATTGAGTGGTTGGAGGCGTACATGAAGGATTCGTGAGTTGGGAATTCGTCTGGTATGCAACGGGATGGTAGTTCTAGTAATGAATACGCCAAATGTCGTCTCATATGAAAGGGATAAGCAGGCATCAAAGAGCAGAATATATTAAATATCCATCCGGTATGGCTGGCAAATTGATGCTTCAACCACCACAACATCGTCTTTACAGTCCTTAACTCGAAGCCTTTCATAACTTGAAATCTCGCCACTGTGGCAGCACAGGCATGGCTGGAAAATATGAAATCGTTAATACCGCCGGCTAATATATCAAAAGACCCCTTTACAGCATCGATTCTGTAAACGGAGAAAGCGACCCCAGAAACCCCATCGCGACCTCATACATCCCCGCTAGCACCTCCCGATGTCGCTCAGACCGAACCTCTATATTCACTTTCAAGGCCCGCGGCCTGATATTAAACCCATTCGTGTAATCAAGCGTGTCATATACAACACCAGGAACAGGCCGTATGTCAAACCCCCACAAAAGCCGACTCAGCGTTATTAGCAGGGTATTACTGGCCAGCTCGGCGCCCGGACAGATCCGACGCCCCCAGCCAAACGAACTATGTCCTGATTTGCTCGGGTGAGCGAGCCCCTTGAGATTGGGCGTCTTCACATTTTCTTGTCCTTCGGCGAGGTAGAGCAGAGATGCCGGATCGACATCCAGAAACCGCAGCGGATTAAACGTATCCGGATCCGGGTAGTATTCCGGATTGAGGTTGATAGCCCACGAGTTACCCAGAATAACGGTACCCTTGGGGATATAGTATCCGCGGTACATGTCGTCTTCGGACGAGGCGTGTGGTGTCCCGCCCAAGACGGCGACGGGGCGCCACCGGAGGACTTCTTTACACAAGGCACGCAGATACGGGAGGTCGCGGATGTCGGTAAAGGACGGGAGGCGATTAGGTCCGATGACGGAATCGAGTTCTGCTTGTGCTGTTTCTAGGACCCCTGGGGTTGTCACGAGAGCGAGCATCGCGGAGCACAGGGTTGATGCTGTGGTGTCGGAGCCAGCGCCGAAGAGAGAGGCTGGAATGAAGCTGAAGTTTCGTTCGCTCAGTGGGAATGACGCGGGGTCTTCCTTTCTGGTTTCAAGAAGTTGCCTCGTTAAGCTGTTGAAGAGTGGAGCCGTACCAGGGGACTTGCTGGCAGACTCGATATCATGTTCGACGACGCGGACGAGCTTCATATTGGCCTCCGCTTCAATGCGACCCCGCCGCTTGATCTCTGCTTTCCACGGCGCAAGCCAGTCGGGTACGTACTTCAGCGCTGGGAAGGACTCGACTAGATATGCGCCGGGAACGTTCAAGCCAGAGACATAGTGCATGAATTCCAACCGCTGCCTGACAACGGGCGAGCGCATATCGTCCACGCGATGGCCGTACGCAATCGCAAAGACAATCGACGCGGTAAGCCTATCAAAGAGAGCTTCGAAGTTCTCGGGCTGCGTCAAAAGCTGATAACACAGTCGCGCAGACTCTGCCTCCTGCAGTGGTTTGTAATTCTCCAGCGCTCGCGGCGTTAGCGCGGAGTGTAGCAGTTTCCGCCGCACAGTCCACTCCTTGCCATATGGTTGAACGAGAATACTCGCCATATCCCAGTAGATCTCGCCCATCGTGACAAATCGTGGCCGGGTGCTGTACTTGGCGGACCGTTTCTCAAGCAGCTCGGAGGCGATGACTGGGTCGGAGATCACGATTGTTGGGCGGCGGCCGAGCCAGATTGTGTAGATCGGGCCATATGTCCTTGACCACTCTTGGAATTTAACCCAGGGGTGGGTTGAAGGGAGTTGGCGTTTGTTTCCGAGGAGAGGGAGTGGAGGGGGTCCTGGGGGGAGACGCTTCCAGAAGAGGACATCGTGGACGAGGACGCCGAGTAGGATGAGGATTACGAGGCTGAAAACGATGGCTGATAGAGACGGCGCGAAAGACTGGGCGTAGTCCATGTTGTAGGTAGTGTCTGCGGCCAACTGGCAAGGCAGCCACTGTCAAAATCTATACGGAGGAGAGCAGATTGAAGAGCCGAGTCTGCGGGGTATTGATCAGGATTGCCAGCAGTGGAGCAGTGAGACCTCCCATCCCCAGCTGAGGAAGAGTCGAATCCGACCACTGTTCTCAACGAGAAGAGGGCACATTATTGTCCCCACAGCATGTGGCGGATTAGCGACCCCCACAGCCCCCGCATTCAAGAATCCGGGGTATGTCCGGCCGCTCGGCAGTTAGCCCTAACTGCGCAGTGCCGACTCCCCCAGCTTCTCCGATGCCCGATCGAGCAACGATCGATCAGAGAGCTCGACAGGCCAATTAGCCTCGGTTTTCTGAGAGGGCTTCGTGCGGGGCATCCCATCCCCGCATTGCGTCAAGTGGATTCGCGGAGTCGAAGCTGGCCTTCTTCTGTGGGTACAGTCGGATTCACACGCGAAGACAATGTTCCTTCACCATTTCACCAGCGGTAAAAACACAAGGTCTCGCAAAATGAAAACATCCCGACGAGTCAGGACGCGAAAAGTCCAGTGTGCGTTCTGTCCGAAGACGTTTACGCGGACCGAACATCTACAGCGACATCTCGGGGCTCGTACGTCAACTCTGGATATTGATGTCGAATCCCTCTCTTAACATTCTGCAGATGGGGTAGGAACGGCCGTGTCGTGCCCTGAATGTGGCAAGGAATTCATGCGCAAGTGAGTTGCTGTGTTTCAGACTGAAGGGCCTCTACTGACTGGGAGAACGCGGTAGAGATGTGATGAAGCGCCACCTATCTAAATGTCAATGGAAGCGTAAATCTGTGTCAGAGGGTATCTTACCGGACTTGCAAAGCACGACTACACCCCAGCCGGACTTACCAGCGCAATTCAATGTCCTGCACGACGAGCTCAGCAACCCCGAGACTACAATCCCATCAGAGGGATCAGCGCAATCCAACCCGGGACCCCAGTTCCTACTCCCAGGAGCTTCACGAAGTGAGAGTATCTGGAACGATCTCAGCTTCGACAGTTTCCAGTTCCTATTCGACCCGACATTCCCGGACCGAGATGAGGTTCGCCTACAGCAGGAGGCGCCAAGTGGGTTCGGGGTGCCGTGCATCAACGTCGACCCCGCTGATACGTTCAACTTTCTTGCGAGGATTTCGAGTAAGGAGACGGCGTCGCTTGAGGCCCGGTATGCCTGTTCGCTGCACGACAGGGAGTTGGCGGCGGGGGAGCTGGATACCGTTGCAGGGAGAGAGGAGGCTGGTCGTTGGGACGGGGAGGATTTTCGTAAGCCTTCGCCTTTCGTTAAAGTTCTTCCAACGTGTTCACCAGCTGTTCATCCTCCGGTAGACCAAACCTGCGTACCTACGCCCCTAGCCCAATCGGGCCAGGAGATCGTACAGCAAATCAAAGCCGTGTCCGAACACTCATCAATAACGCAGAAATGGACGTCCCAGCTCGAGAAATCCTGCATGCTTTTTTTCAGCCCCCGGAACATCGAGCGCTTTATCCGGATATACTGGACAGCATGGCACCCGCATTACCCCGTCATCCATAAGCCAACATTCACCATCAGTGACGCACCCACTTACCTCACAGCTGCTATGTGCATCATGGGCGCATGCTTCTCGCCGAACGAGAATGACCGGATCAGTGCGAAGTTGTGGCTGAATAGCGTTGAAGAACTCGTGTTCACGAATCCCTATTTCGGGGATATCATATTGCATGACGATGCGACAGTTAATGTGCGGGAGATTGTCCAGCTTCTGCAGGCGGCGTACTGCGTTTCAACGTTTCAGATTAGTGAGGGCAGTAAAGTGAGCCAGAGGCGGATCCGGAGGCAGCGATTTAATATGTTGGTTTCTGTAAGTCTCGTTTACATCGCGTGGGCTACGCTGCCCAGGAAGGTACTAATTGTGGTCTTATAGCTGGCGAGAGACCTCAACCTTTTTAACGTCACTCATCGAAACCTCGACCGGTTGCGGGAAGACGACTTCTCTTGGGCTAGCTTCATTGCAAACGAAGAGTGTATCCGGTGAGCAGCTATATACCTACCTACCTGGACACCCATATAATCTAATCCTCCAGAACAATGCTATTCATCTACATATACGACACCGGATTTACCATTTTCAGTAACTACCCGCCCCGAACCAGGATCCAGGAGATGTCACTCGACATGGCGTGTCCGGAAGCCTGCTTCCAGGCGGCCTCGGCGCAGGAATGCTTCACAGCAGTCAAAACATGGACAGCACATCCGCTATGGAAGCGCAGAATGCGACTGCGGGAGATCGTCGAGACTGTCCTTTGTACGGATATCAGTGCCAGTCCTGAGATGGTTGCGTATCTGTCCCATTTGGGGATTTTGAATATGTGGATTGTTTGTTCTGGTGTGACCCCCTTCTGTCTGAGCCATTTGACCTGCCGGTTTTAGGGAAAGGCGCTGACTATAAATCGCGTTGAAGCCCTCGTCGCCGAAGCCATCCAAATTAACACACTCCTGAGCACCAGCACACCTCTGCAGCCCATGCGGCGCGCAATTCACAACTGGAAGGCCGCCTGGAACCAGCGATATATGATCCAGGACAACTTCGGGCTGCCGAAGGAGGAGGACCGCGTTCTTTCGCGGCCTGAGGAGTCTTGGCGCCGCGTGGGCTTCTTTCACAATGCGTCGGAGTACTGGCTTCTTGTCCGTATTTTGACTGACATGGTCGAAGAGCAGCAGAGGGGGAGGATGGAAAGGGTTAACGGCGTCGGGTTTGGGGCACCTGGGACAGCAGCTGCGGCTAGCAGGCCGTATGCGCCGTCGAGCTGCGATGAGAGGGGCATGGTGGATTTGAAGAATTTGATAGCGGAGCATCATCGGAGGCTTACTGGGTTTGGACTGGATACAGGGCATATACCACGATTGCCATAAGAAAACGGTCAGATCAATTCGATTGAAGGCTCCTCCGGTTCCAGAGCCTCGCCTCTCCTTCCATTATCATACATCTGATGCCGTCCTGTCAGGAATCTAGGCTCCTGCGAGCTGAAACTCGTATCTGATTGCGGGGAAGCTGCCCTGCCCACATCCTGCAACCGAAGTCCCGGCAAGCTCTAATTGGATTATGTTGTGCCCCTTCGTCCCACCAGGGGGACCGTCCACGTATGACATGACTTGGTCTCTTCCAAGACGGTCCCTGATTGACCCTTCACGATGATTAGCATCCAGCGTATCGCTCAGAAACTGCCGGGAGCGGAAATCCAGCAGGCGAACCCAAGGCTTCGCCGTTCCACGGCCTTTCATGGCGCCGACTAAGCAGAAAATTAGGGGTTGTCGATGTCGGAAACCCGAATCATGTCAAGCGTGGGACTCTTTTGTCCTGGTTTTGGGTGTGGCATGAAGCTAACATATGGAGACAGCTGTAGGGCTGAGTTCGAAGTCGGCACGCGACAGAAGATTCGACCAGACTGCGGTGTTTCCTGGGCTTGATTATACGTCCTTTGCCGGATTTCTTGAAGCTCACTGTCACAGGATGGTTATCGAAACCGGGGTCAACAGATGCGATGCTCACGAGCGCCGCTTGGCATGCTGATACTCACATCTGGTGACCCTGACGTCGACCAAGAATCGGTAAGAGGCGGAGGCATAGTCCGTTCGCCCGTCGATCGCTTATGTCTCGAGCAGGATATGCAGTGACCTTCTCCCGGACTTGGTATCTGGACAATCGATGCCCGCAAGGCTCATCTTGCGAGCATTGCAAGCTCCTCGGGTAGACAAACGACAATCAACGTTAAGGGACCTCGCTCCGGAAATCATTTCTCAGAAATATTCTAACGCCAGAACCGATGAGAGACTGGCAAAGAGGTACATGTGAGGTCAACATACAACATACTAACGATGACCGGACACGTGTGCCCGGCCCTTGGTGACTACAGGTCGGAAAATCGGCGCCGGTGGTCCGAGGTCTCGGGGGGGTGGTGGGCTGACCTGCGTTCTGCCGGCCCCTGGATCGGGTTGGCATTCAGGTCACGTTCCGATCCATGGATACGAGCCAGGCATGCTTGTTTTTTCTTCTTTTTTTTTTCTCCCGCGTTTGGAGGCTGAGAGTTCCCGCATACCTGTCCAATGACGTGAAGCCGAGTCCGAGAGACGTTCAGATTCCGGGAACTCGGGGTGGACGGAGGATATGGACGATGAAGTCAGTACCCATAACCATAGTGATGTAATTTGAAATTTAATCCTGACCTCATCTGGGGCTATCGAAGGAGCGAAGATTTCTAGGGATTCTCTTGATAAAAGTGCTGATGTCCATGTGGTTCACCGGGCAAGATTCCATATATATATTTCTTGGGGAGGAGCAGCTTCATCTTGGCCTGATGCGGCAATTGCAGCGCTCTGCCCAGATCCTTCTTCCACACGACGCATGCTACAGTTGGTTGTGAAGTTTGATCAGGTTTACTAGCTGCTGATCGAAGGTGTTCCATTGCAAAGCACGTAAATATGGACAAGAAAACCCGGAGAATGCCTGCAAACCAACCCCTGTGAAACCAAATCGTACCAAGTCCTTCTCACATATCGTGAACCCGTACATTAGTCTGAAACAGAATAACCTGCACCAATAATATACCTTTTGGTCGCATCTATATACAGAATAAGAAAAAGAAAGAAAAAATCATTAAATATCCGCCAGAAAATCCATCCCAATTCCCAATATTAAGCCTGCACATGCTCCTCCGTAACAACCCACGTCCGCGTCTCCCGAATAATCCCCGTCTGACTCGACTGACTCCCCTCGTCCCAGCTACCCCCTCGATTCTGTTCAATCGCCCCGGTAATCGTTGTCTTCGTCGTCGTAAGCGGCATATTCGCGAGCTCGTGCTCTTGGTCATGCGTGTGCGTCGATCGATCGGCCGTTCGTCGCGCCCCGGAGAGAGCGTACTTTGACCGCGACCGCGAGTACTGCGCGTAAGTGGAGGTGTGGTAGCGGGTCATGCCGTCGAGACGCATACCCGTGGACTGGAGGTGGCGCAGGACCGGCACGAATTGCGGCGTGCTGGCGGTTACGACGCTGAGGCAGAGGGCGATCTGCGTGCAGACGGTTATGGACCAGGTGGCTGAGGTCGGGTCGGGAGTGTTGATATTGTAGTGGGTGAGGATGCCCTGGGCGACTAGGGCTGCGGGAACGCTGTTATAGAGGTATATTGTTAGCGTTACTCTCTTTTCCTTTCAGACTGATGCGGGTACGTACAGCACCCTGAATAAGAAGACGGCCATCAGGTTCAACTTTCGCTCCCAGGTTGTCTGGACCTTGACCATTATGTGAACGGTCTGCGCGATGATCGCGACCTCGGTGACGACGTTTGATATAGAGAGGCAGATGAACCACGCTTCCTAGACAATCGTTAGCCCAACAGCTAGTCGTAGGGCTTCACCGTGACTGCGTACACGATCGAAACACCTGTCATGGATGTAGTCCCACTGTCGCGGACGGCATTGGAACGCCGACGCAAAGATACTCGATATCGTCCAGAGAGCGATGATAATCTGCACTGCGTTGAAGGCCCGACGGCCGTGGTGAGCGAGCTGCTGGACGAAGACGAGGAAGGAGAGTTGCGAGAAGGCAATTCCGACAATGTAGAAGAAGTTTGAGGTATATTGCGCCTTTGACAAAGGTAATCAGTGGATGGTCGGGTATCAAATACGAGCGTGAAGGGCTACCTTGAGAATCTCGGCAACCTGGCCATCACTCAGCTGCGCGATATGCGTCCCGTACCCCTTGTCCACCGCGATAGAGATAGCAACAGCTTGGGCAACAGATGCTAACTGCAGATGATATTAATGGCACATTCTTCAAGTGTTCAAGTCTCCCACGCGGCCTCACCATCGCCACGAGGCTGTAGTAGTCGTCCCGGAAAAAAGCACCAAACTTCCACCATTTTGTCGCCAGCCGAGCAAGGGTTCCCAGGATCAGGGTAACCAGTAGAAAGCGTGTCAGGACGATAACAGCCGGCGCTTGGCTGTCGGCTGGATATCTGCTCATCGTGTGAGGGTAAGGATTGTGCAGGTGTGCTGCGGCGTCCCAGCCGGCTGGGAGGACAGATGGTTACTCAAGCAGCATCAATAATGCCGCCGAGAGCAGAGACTGTGCGATATTTGTTGTGGCATCGGCCAACGGGGGAATCAGAAAAGGATTTTGGCCCGGCAAACTGTGAAGGAAGAGGACAGCCACGGCCGGACGACGCCCCCGGACTTCATTCGATGCAACAGAAATGAGCCTTCCATCCGGAATCGACCCTGGTGGCACCATGCTTGTTCTGGAACGGCCATCGCCCTTTGTCGTCGGTGGGAGACAGGGATCTGAGTCGTCGTAATCAATCTGGCGGACCAGTCAGTGAGTCCACTGCGATGTCCTCTGATGGCGGGACACGGCAGGCCTGAACCATGTGAGCCCATTGAGTTTACTGAATGCGACATCGCCCTTTGGATTCGCACCTGCCGACCGCTCCAAGCGCCAGCTCGCAATTCGTGCTATCAGGTGTGGCGCTCGCGCACGTGCGGTGCCCTGATATCGCCAGCCCTTCCAGGCCCAGTGAAGGATCACAATGACCGTTCGGCCAAACCGAATTGTCCAGAGGACCCGATTTTCCCGTCCCAACCGGATAAAATCTGACCGGAACCTGATCCGCAATCAAAGTGCTTCCACCGCACGGATGTCGGCCCCCGAGCCGGACTGCTAAGCTATGCGACTTGGCGCCAATCGCGGCCATCCCAGAGGCACACCAGACAAGGATCAAAGACAGGGTTCAGTTGTTCGGGCTTCGAGAATGCAACGCTGCGGCCTGCGTTCGCAAGCATGCAGGTGGCCAGAGTCACCTTTTTCCTTGGGCGAGAGGTCGGATCGAGGCGACCTTCGTCTCATCTCCCTTGCCTCCGGGGGATGCAACCGATCCCCCACTAGCCTGTCTCACAATGGCAGGGAGGAATGTTTCCGATTGTCGCCATTGCTCTTTTATTATCCCTGTTTCGCAGAAACCGTGCGAGCAGGACGCCTTGTGGAAGCTTTTCGCCCCCGGATTTTCTCCTCCCCTGGCATTCTCTTCCTGTTCTCACAGCTTACACGTCCAATGTCAGCGCGCGAGATGAAGAGCTTACAAGTCGACCCTCATGAGCTGGATCGCTCGCGGAGAGAGAAGACATCTGACGATGTCCATCTGGCGCGGTTGGGGAAGAAGCAGGTCCTGCGGGTGAGAATGGAACCGTGATCGCACGTTGCTTTTTGTCACTGACGATGGATGCGCCAGCGAAACTTTGGCATGCTCTCGATGCTTGGGTTTAGTTGCACGATTCTCGTCACTTGGGAGGGCTTCACTTGGTATGCATCCACGTCTACAAGGCGGCGTGAGATTGCTAACTGTTCGCAGCTTGTTCCTTCAGCCATTAACCAAGTTCGTCCGTGAAGCCCTTGTTGAAGATGCCGACTGACAATTATAGTGGCGGTCCTGCTGGTGCGGTCTACGGGTTCCTCTTTGTCTGGCTTGGGACGGCCTGCGTCTTCGCAGTTCTGTCGGAATTGGCGTCGATGTATGGTGCTCTCTTCGTCTGCGTCAAATCTATACTGACTGGCTTAGGGCTCCAACCTCCGGAGGGCAGTACCACTGGGTTTCCATGCTCGCGCCTCAGTCCAGTGTGAAGTTCTTGAGCTACATTTCCGGTACCACGCGAATTCCTCTATAGTCTGCGGCGTATCAACACTAACCGTGCGTAGGATGGCTCACGGTCATCGGATGGCAAGCGACCTTCGCAACAGCATGCTACCTAACCGGTACAATGATCCAGGGGATCTCCGTCCTCACCCATCCCGATTACGCGCCCTCGTACTGGCACCCAACGATGTACTACTGGGCCGTTGTCGCGTTCGCCGTGGGAATCAACATCGTCGGACGAAGTGTCCTTCCCAAGCTCGAAGGCCTGATCCTCGTAGTGCACATTCTGGGCTTCTTCGCCGTTATGATCCCGCTCGTCTCACTGGCGGAGATCGGCCCGGCCAAGGATGTCTTTACACAGTTCATCAACGAGGGCGGGTGGTCGTCGGACGGGCTCTCGTTCTTCGTCGGACTTATCGGATGCGTATTCGCCTTTGCCGGTGGTGATGCCGCTGTTCATGTGAGTCAATCCTTTCAAGTCAGTAAGGTGACGAGGTGTTGATCCAGCCCGTTAGATGTCCGAGGAAATTGAGAACGCCACGGTCGTCGTCCCCCGGTCCATCCTGCTCAGCGTCCTCATCAACGGCATGCTGGGCTTCGGCATGGTCCTTGCCCTGCTCTTCTGCCTCGGAGACCTCGATTCAGCCCTGAAGTCGCCGACGGGATACCCCTTCATGGAGATCTTCCGTGCAGGCACGGACTCTGTTGGCGGCGCGGCGGCAATGGCCTCGATCATCATCGTCGTGTGTATCTGCTCGTCGACGGGGATGATGGCCGCTACGTCGCGCCAGTTCTGGTCGTTCTCGCGTGACCGAGGCGTGCCGGGGTGGAGGATCTGGAGCTACGTGAGTCTCCAGTGACACAATATCAGCGGATGAAATGTTGCTAACAGGACCAGGTCTCCCCCACAACCGCAATCCCAACCTACTCCGTCGTCCTGACGACCACAATCTCCGCCCTCCTCGCCCTCATCCCCATCGGCTCCGCCGTCGCCTTCAACGACCTCTGCGCCATGTCCATCTCCGGCCTGTACCTCTCGTACATCCTCGTCGCGTGCCTGCTTCTCTGGCGGCGCCTGACGGGGAGTATCTCGAAGACCGCGGACGCCGACGAGACGGTGAATACGATCGGCGCGCGGCTGGTCTGGGGCCAGTTCTACATCCCCGGGGTCTGGGGCGTGGTTGTCAACGTCTTTGCGATCATCTACGCGCTAATTGTGGTCTTCTTCAGCTTCTGGCCGCCGTATGCGGAGGTTGAGCTAGAGACGTTCAATTTCAGTGTTGTTGGCACGGTGAGTGTGATTATTCTGAGCGTCTTGTATTATTTTGTGCGCGCGAGGCATGTGTACACGGGGCCGATTATCGAGACGGCGCCGCTGTAGAGCGCTGGGATAAGATGCTAGCCGACAGGCACAGAAAATATATAGTCTGTTATCGATATGTATCATGAAATACTCCCAAATAATCCATCTACGCTTCTGTCTTCTCCCACGGCACGACTGTCTCCCCCTCAACAAATACCCCCTTCGGAGGCCGCCACATCACGATCTCGTCTATGGGGAGCAGCGTCTCCTCGTAGAACTTCCACTCCTTTGCCTCCTCGTCTGAAAGTTCCCGCTGCGGTACAGGTTTCACGCGATTCACCGTGATCGGCCGAAACCCGTACTTCTCGTACAGCGGCGCCCCGAACTCCGAGGCATCCAGCCACGCCTCGAGCCCACGCTCGTCGGCAATGCGCGTGCCCCAGTCCATGAGGAGCCGACCGAGGCCGCGTCCGCGGTACTCGGCGTCTGCGAATGCGATGTGCAGGACTGTCAATGCCGTTAGTTAAAGGAAAACTCATAGTTGTCCAGAACTGGTGGACGAACAAGCATGCGCCCGCGTCGCCATCGTCTCACGTGGCCGTTCAAACTGCCTCGCCGCAAGCGTCGCAAACTCCCGCCCAATCCCCTCGGGATACCAATCCGCGACGACCTGCCCGACATGCGGCCCCGTGTGCGGGTTCTCCGGGTAGAAGAACCATTTCGCCGCGGCGACTAATTTCTCCCCCCCCTCGTGCGTGTCGACGACCTTCACCCAGACCAGGTTCGGCTGGTTTTGGCGCCACTCGTCGAGTTGGCCGGCGATGCAGGCTTTCAGGCTCTCGGCGCGGTCGTTGTTGACAATTGGGAAGAAGAGGCGCAGCACGCCCTGGAACGGGTTTTCGAAGGCTTCCCAGAGTTTGGCGTAGATTTCGGGGAAGTCGTCTTCTGTTGCGATGCGGAGTTGGAAGCGTTCGACCATTGTGAGGAGGTTGAGGATCGGTGGACTTTGATAGGGCACGGGCAGGGATATCCTGAGAGTTTTGAGATAAGATGACTACCAATGGAATGTTCTTTGGCTTGCTTGCTGGTCTTGTTGAAATCCGGCAATTGATTAATAATTCCGAATCTGCCCCCCTGGTTGTCCTGTAGGGCCACCCCTGTCGATAAGAGGCCGGACGCACGGAAGCAGCGAATGAGACGGCCGGCATAAATTAAAGTAGGGCAGCGAAGATTCTGGATTTTCTCGAAACGGAAAAAGCAATTTGGTCGAATGTAACCTCTTCCAGGTCCAATCCTTTCACGCTGCTAGACCGAGCCTGGAATAGTCCGAGCTGGGGGGCTGTGATCGCCCTTTCGCAGATCGAGAGACAAGAAAACTCGGGCGTCCTGCCGAGATCCCGCATCAACTTAACCGGCTGAGATTCCTCCATATCCTTGAGTTTTTTTTCGGCACGCACTGCCTGAGCCGCAGACGATGGAAGCCTGGAAGAGATGAAGCATCAAGCCCACAGCTAAGATCTCAATATATATATATATTTGCGAGCCACTCCTCAACTGTTAAGCTTTCTTTGTTCGCGATGGCGCTGCTGGCTCCGTGTATACCCTGCACTTTTTGTGTCACTTTGGAATCTGAAATCTGTCCCGAGTCCATGCCCATGGCGGTTTCCATCCCAGAGCCGCCACTCTAGTAGCCTCAGGCATCGAGGAGTGCAACGCGTGTTAAAGATACCTTTATACAGCGACAACTATATAGAAATATGAATTATAGCTTAACATACTCCGATACCATTAAGATCAAGCGTCTGTGTAGTCAGCGTCCTGGACGACAACCGTGGCGGCCTAAAGCATGCTGTTAGCTGGGAAAAGGATGGGTTAGATTATCCTCCTCATTAAGAAACTCACGTCGGCACCCATGGGGGCCTCCAAATACCACATTGCGAGCGTTGCCCAAGGAATCACAGGAAGAGGTTGAAGGACTTTGGCAAGTCTCATGGAGAGCCGGTCGGGCTCGGTCTGTCTCTTCACATGGCTGTTGTGGCAAATTTGATTCTCTAGGGCGTATTTTGAGCAGAGGAGATGCCTTTCTGCAAAACGAGACAAGCTCTGATGACGGGAGGATGGGAAGGTTTCCATGGAAAGCGAAACCAAGGGATTCCTCTCGGATGTACAAAATCATCCGTTCCGTGCAGTGAAGGTTCAATTCACCTGTACTGGCACTGGGATTCACAAGGATCTCAGGCTGTCTTATTGGAGTTTATGCTGGTATATATCACCTGGAACCTACATTCTCGGGATACGGATCATACAATGTACCGTGTTGGAGCATTTCTATCAGACACGGGCCACGGAATCATCAGCTTTCCATTCATTTCACGGGTACTAAGAGGCACTCTCAGGTTCCTTGCTCTCTCTCGAGGTAACACTGGACGTATACCGCTGCCAGTTGAGCATATTCGTGTCTCCCCCAATTGCCTTGAACCTGCAACGGGTCAGATATCAATGAAGGGTCTTTACTTAAAGAAACTCACCATATCGGATCGATATTGTCCAAAGACATATGCGGTGAAACATCGGCCTTTTTCCCTCCCTCACGGTCGAGCATCGTCCAGCCCATTCCCAGATGTGCCCAGGGGTTGCTGTCAAAATAGTTTATCTCGAAGTCTTCGTACCGCGGTCTCTCGATGACTTGCTGGTAGTGCAGCGAGGAACCCGGCCAGATCGCGTTAACACGGCCCGTCTCGTTGTTTTTGTACCCTAACCCATTAGTTCGCGTCTTGTCGGAGGGCTGGGGACTTACAGCTGCGACAATTGTCTTTCCACACGGTGTGCTTCACCCATTCCTGGACGTGCTCGTTGAATTGGTCCGTGACCTTCTGCCGCGGTACCCAGCTGCGGATATTCTCGTTCTGCATCTTCTTCAGCAGCTGTATCGCGTATTCCGAGACCGAGTGCAGCGGAGCCATGACGCTCCCGTTCTGTATTGGCCATGACGGCCCAATGAAGGTGATGTAGTTTGGCATACCCGGTACAGCGAGACCGAGATATGCCTCTGGTGCCTTCGCCCACTTCTCGCGCAGATCGACGCCATTCTGTCCGATAGTGGGAAACTGCGGTCGATACGTATTGTCGAATCCTGTTGCACACACGATTGTATCGACCTTCCGCTCCACGCCATCGGCGCCTAGCACCCCGTCCTCCGTACAGCTTTGTACTGCTGTGAAATGAACGTCGACGTTCGGCTGTTGGATAGCCTCCATGTACGGATCCCCCGGTGTAATTCGCCGGCATCCGAAGCCGAACGTCGGCGTGAATCCCTGGATGAGCCGCTCATCTTTGATAATGTTCGCCATTCGCTGCCGGAAGTAATTCGATGCCATCTTCTGGCCTATCGAGTCGCTGTAGAAAGCACCCCACATGCCGTTGACCTCGGCCTCGATGTTCTTCGCGTGCTCGACTAGCGCCGTGGGATTTGTTCTAAACTCTGCGCGCTCAGCCTCGCTGTATACCTTCGTCGGGGACCCGGTGTTTCCTGCTAGCACGCCGAACCAGACGCCTGTTCGGACGAAAACATCAAGGTGTCTCGTGTGCGGTTGTAGTCCGGCAACAGCCTGCACTGATGATGCACCAGACCCAATGACCGCGATCCGCTTGTCCTTCCACTGCTCCGCTGTGTAGTCCTCTGGCCAGTCGGCCGTGTGAATGACACGTCCTTTGAAGCGACCGTGCAGTCCGGGGGTATTTGGCCACTGTCGGTCAGCTAGCCGTCTGTATTTGAGGAACAGTGATAGGGTAATTGTCTACCTTAGGGTTACTCAATACCCCACATGCATTGAGCAGCACATGGCAGTAGTCCTCGAACTCCTCGGCCTCTTCACCGGGTACCTTCCGCCGTAAGCGCACGATCCACCTTCCTTTCTCTTCGATCCATCGAGCCCCGACTACCTCCGTGTAGAATTGCATGGATTTTCGCAGATCGAACGCATTGCACACTTTGTCCAGGTACTCCCAGATATCCGGTGCGTATGAGAAATACCGTGGCCAGTCGGGGTACTACACTGTCAGCACATAACTCCAGTCTCTGGTCCAAATCCAAGAGCGAAAACTCACCAACGCAAAGCGATAAGTATAGGCATGACTCGGCACATCGCACCCCGCATTTGGATACCGATTCGTGAGCCAAGTCCCTACCCAGTGCCCTTGTCAGCAACTGACCCGCCACGGAAACTCAATCGCCATGGCGAACCTAATCAGGGCGGGGAGCGTGGACTGACCCCCAACATCGCGGTTCCGCTCATAGACAACATGCTCCATGTTGGTTCCCTCGCGCTGCATCTGATACGCCATCAGGATCCCGGAGAAACCCGCGCCAATGGTAATCACCCGTAGCCGGCGGTTGCTCGGGTCGTTCCATGTTGTTGACTGCGGGATCGAGTAGCCTGATGCTCCGGGCTGTGTGTAGTCGACTCGTGTAGCCGCACCGCCAGTGGCGACGGGCGTCTTCTGGCCGTCTCCGTTGATGTAGTAGAGTGTCATCGTGTCTGGTTGGACCCTTGAAAGGTACTCTGGTAGTACCTCTTATATTAACCTGGCTCGGCCAGCGAGTCATTTGTCGCACGCCGACAAAGCGTCGGCGAGTCGGCTTCTGCCTCCGGTCTCTGCGCTTACTGGCAGTTCTGCGGCGTAAGCCCGTGGTTATTTAAGACGGTATATCGACCGCTCTATACGCTACCTCAAATGCCAACACATCGAATCCAACCCCTGAACAAAATACACCAGCATGGCCGCCCCTCCAGCCCCCCAACCCCCATCCCTCCTCGGCTACCACCGCGTCCTCTCCCCCCTCGCCGGAATCCGCGTCTCCCCACTATGCCTTGGCACAATGCACTTCGGCGGTGCCTGGAGCCACGCAATGGGCGAAGTCACCAAGGAAACCGCCTTCGCACTGCTCGACAAATTCTACAACGCCGGCGGGAATTTCATCGACACAGCCAACTTCTACCAAGGCGAGGGATCCGAGCGCTGGCTCGGCGAGTGGATTGCCGCGCGGCAGAACCGCGACGAACTCGTCCTCGCAACTAAATACACGATGGGGTACCGGCTTACCGGGGACGAGAAGATCAAGTCGAATTTCCAGGGGAGTCACTCGAAGTCCCTGCGGTTATCGGTGGAGGCGAGTCTGAGGAAGTTGGGCACGGGGTATATCGACCTGCTGTATGTGCATATGTGGGATTTCTCGACGGGGGTCGAGGAGGTCATGCAGAGTCTGCATCATCTGGTTGCTGCGGGAACGGTGCTGAATATTGGCATCTCTGATGCGCCGGCTTGGGTTGTTGTCAAGTGTAATGAGTGTACGTTCCCTGTCTATGTCCTTCTACGACCGGCTTTTGTGAGGTCGCTAACCGAGGGGGGGCGGTAGACGCACGCTTCCACGGCCTTACTCGCTTCAGTGTCTACCAGGGCCGCTGGTCGTGCTCGTACCGGGACTTCGAGCGGGATATTCTCCCCATGGCGCAGAGCGAGGGTCTCGCGCTCGCCCCTTGGGGCGCGCTGGGCCGAGGGCAATTCAAGACTCCCGAGGACTTCCAGCAACCGGGAACACGCAACATGGGTCCACAGGAGGAGAAGCACCGGATCATGGGCGAGAAGCTCGCAGAGCTGGGGAAGCGCAAGGGCGTTGCGCCGACGAGCATTGCGCTCGCGTACCTGCTTCACAAGGCGCCGTATGTCTTCCCCGTGATCGGGTGTCGGACTGTGGAGCAGCTGGAGTCGAATATTGAGAGTTTGGGGGTGGAGCTGAGCGATGAGGACGTGTACGAGATCGAGGATGCGACGCCGTTTGATCTCGGGTTTCCGATGGCGTTCTTGTTTGAGAAGCCCGGGCAGAAATATCGGAGTGATATGACGACTAGGCATATCTGGCAGGTTACCTGCAATGCCAGGATTGAGACGGTGCCGAAGCCGAGGGTGAGCAGACTGTATCCTGGAATGTGAACAGTGCTAACAGCTACAGCCTATCGAGCCCAGGCAGGGCTTTAACCAGATGGATCGGAAGTAGACTCGGCGTTGTATTCAGTAGTTCAAAGCATGTTCGGGGCCCGACCTGTAAGGCTGTATGAATTCTACATCTATATAAGGAGCCCCCTTCCAACAAGTAGTCAACACCAACAACCAACCCACTCATCCCATTACCATTACCAATACTTCATAATGTCCTCCCCAGACAACCACCGCCTCGACGGAAAAGTCGCCCTCGTCACCGGCGCCGGCCGCGGCATCGGGGCCGCCATCGCCATCGCCCTCGGCCAGCGCGGGGCCAAGGTCGTCGTCAACTACGCGCACTCGCGCGAGGCCGCCGAGAAGGTCGTCGAGGAGATCAAGGCCAACGGCAGCGACGCAATCGCGCTCAAGGCCGACGTCGGCGACCCCGAGGCCGTCGCGAAGCTCATGGATCAGGCCGTCGAGCACTTCGGGTACCTCGATATTGTCTCGAGTAATGCGGGGATCGTCTCGTTTGGGCATGTCAATGATGTTACGCCTGATGTATGTTTTTCCACGCATTATCTACTTCGTTGTGAGAAGGGAGGGCATTGACAGTGTAGGACTTCGACCGCGTCTTCCGCATCAACACGCGCGGCCAGTTCTTCGTCGCCCGCGAGGCATACCGCCACCTGCGCGAGGGCGGGCGGATTATCCTCACGAGCTCGAATACAGCCTCCGTCAAGGGCGTGCCACGGCACGCGGTCTACTCGGGCTCCAAGGGGGCCATTGATACGTTCGTGCGCTGTCTTGCGATCGACTGCGGCGATAAGAAGATCACGGTCAACGCAGTCGCCCCGGGGGCCATCAAGACTGATATGTTCCTCGCTGTGTCGCGGGAGTATATTCCGAATGGGGAGAATTTTACAGATGAGCAGGTTGATGCGGTATGTTACCAGTCCTCTTGGGTGGCTATGGATTGTGGTTGTGTGCTGACCGGCGCAGACTGCTGCGTGGCTGTCGCCGCTGAACAGGGTCGGGCTCCCCGTTGACGTTGCTCGCGTGGTGAGCTTTTTGGCGTCGGACGCGGCAGAGTGGATTAGCGGGAAGATTATCGGCGTTGATGGAGGGGCTTTTCGATGAGATGAGATGGTCAGAATTGGATTGTGGTGGTGTAGTGAGGGCGTCGCTGACCGATTGGGGTCCAAACTCGCTCGCCGAGCCTCTTTGCCGCTGCGAATCAGAGTACTCAAACTAGTTGAAATCACAGGAAATAGAGAAATAATATAGCCAATAACCAATATCTTAGTCCTTCGGCAGAGCAATTGGCATCTCCGCCTCAGCAACCACCGGCCCCCCCGCCACATCGACAACCATCGGCAACGAATGCACGCGCTCAAACCACCCCGAGATCCCTGGATGCTCTCTGCGCCAGACCGGGTCAAGGAAGAACCGAAACGCGCCCTGCACGATGCCCAAGACGAACAAGTCGGCGAGACTCAGCGTGTCCCCGACAAGATACCCGCGGCCGCGGAGGTGGCTGTCGAGCATGGAGAGACGGAACAGCGTGTCTTCTCTGGCTTTTTTGATGCTCTCGACGTTGAACGGGGCTCGTCCAATGAGCGGGTTGAACCAGCCGCCCAATGCTGGGAGGATCTCGGTGATACCAAAGGACATCCAGCGCAGGATAGAGGCGGATTCCTTCGAGGTGCCGAGGAGCGTTGTCTCCTCATCTTGGGATGTCACTGCTTTTGTTAAGTAGTGATTGAGAGATAGAAGAGGTGGGATGGTACCGTAAAGAGCAATAGCAATCGACTCGGTCAAGACGTAGCCATCTGCTCCGACGAAGGTCGGAATCTTGCCCAGCGGATTGAGGGCGAGATACTCTTCTGGTGCATCGCTTGAGGAGGTGATGGTTTTGACCTCCAGTTCGAGATTGTTCGCCTTCGCAATGGCCAGGATAGCCAGCGAGCGAGGGTTAAACTAGACTATTAGTCTCTGTCTGAGAATAAATATGCTACAGATCCTACCGGACGCGTATAGAGTGTGCCAAAGGACATTTTCAATACACGCACACAAATTGAGTGTAATTGACAATGAGAGAGGGATATAAACAAGATACAGTTTTCCATAAACACCGATGAACCTGACTCACCCCTCCCCCGGCGTAACCCTAACTTCACCTAACACCACAGCCCTCATCTTCTCCCGATCCGTAAACCGCTCCTCGTCCTCCTGCACCTCATCGCTTATCATCACCGACAGAAACCCCCGGAACGCCGACTCGCTGGCAAAGGTAACCACTGCGAACCCGTCGTACGTAAAGTCCGCCGACTCACCCACCAGCGGGGTCACGGGGAAGTCACAGTAGCCACCGTCGCCGTCGACCGTCTCCTCGCGTGCGAGGTAGTGCCGCGAGTGGTTCAGCGGGAATAGAGAGCCGCCGAGGCGTTGGAGGAGGGGGATGTGCTTGTTTTCCCAGTGGTTGCGGAAGTCGCTGGGTGTGAGGCCCGGTTTGCGGGTGACGAAGACGGCGATTGTGAATGTCATGCCGATATGAGATCGAGGCTTGGGTATGCGATGCGGATGTAATAGATGTTGTGATGTTGTTTAGTGAACTAGAGTGGGCGTGTTTCTATATTTATGCAGCTCGGATGCACTTCGGCCGCCGAGTATAGAACCATCCTCAGAGGAACCACTTTCAAGGACTTCACTTCTTGCTCGACTATTCGAATACAATCTATACACCTTAAACAGAGAAAATGTATCTGAAAATAATTCTCTCTGTGGTCGTTCTCTCGATCTTTCGCTTCATTACCAAATTCTATCTCGCCCGGCAGGAAGTATGGAACCTCCAACGAGCGAATCTGGTACAACTCATCTATCCCCCAGAACAATAAATCACTTCAAAACACAAAATCTGACTTCAACAGCCCATGCCAGAATTCGAAACCCTGACCGGCCATTTTGGCGCCCTCAAACAGACCATATCCGGAATGCCCCCCAACGCAACCCTCCACAGCATCATGCTCAAGCTCTCCCAGCACTTCCCCTCGGGGATGTTCTACATCAACATGTGGCCCTTCAGCGGAACGTGGCTCATCGTCGCTAGGCCCTCGGCCGCATCGCAGATCCAGAGCCTGAACCTGACGAAACCGGAGATTCTGCGCCGTCCTCTGGAGACGATTACCGGTGGTCCGAGTCTGATTAGTATGCACGGGGAGACCTGGAAGAGATGGAGGGCGCTGTTCAATCCGGGGTTTAATCCGACGTACTTGACTGGGTTGGCGCCGTTGATTGCGGATGAGGTCGCGGTTTTCTGTGAGAAGTTGAGAGAGCGCGCGAGGAACGGAGGGATGTTTCTGCTTGAGCCGTTGACGCTGAGGCTGACGGTTGATACGATCTGTTCGGTTACACTGTGCGTCCCTAGAGTATATCCCTTTCTTGTGTCCCTGTATATTATGATATGCTGACAATGGTAGTGACGCCCGCCTCCACCACCAGGCGAAAGACCACCCCCTCGCAACGGCCCTCCAGCGCCAAATCGAATGGGCCTCGTTCGGGACAACATTCAACCCCTTCAAGCGCTATTTCACAATTCGTCCGCTCGTCCTCTGGTATAACAACCGCCTCATGAACCGCTTCATCGACGCCGAAATCGACCGCGCATATCACGCGCAGTCAGACCAACCTTCGAAATCCGTCATCGACCTCGCCCTGAAGCAGTATATGAAAGAGCGGGCTGAGACTCAGGCCGGTGAAGACAGTGCACGGTCCCTAGAGGAGTTTAAAAGACGCGTTGCACCGCAGCTGCGCGTGTTCTTGTTCGCCGGACGGGATACAACCAGTAGCACGCTGCTGTATACATTCTATCTCCTAGCTAGACATCCCGAGGTCTTAAAGAAAGTCCGCGAGGAGCACAACCAGGTCTTTGGGACAGACTATCGCCAGATACACGCGCAGATCCGCGAAGACGCACAACTCCTCAATCAGCTGCCCTACACCCTCGCCGTGATCAAAGAGACGCTCAGACTCTTCCCACCCTCCGCATCCATGCGCGAAGGCCGACCAGACGTCGAGATTATCGGTGACGACGGACGCCGCTATCCCACAGCCGGGTGTAATGTCTGGACACTCACGGTGGCCCTGCACCATAACGGGGCGCACTGGCGCGAAGTCGAGTCGTTTATTCCCGAGCGGTGGCTTGTTGGGCCCGAGGACCCGCTGTACCCGGTTAAGGGGGCGTGGAGGGCCTTTGAGTTCGGGCCGCGCAGCTGTATTGGGCAGACGCTTGCGCTGCTGGAGTTGCGGATTGCATTGGTCATGACATTGACGGAGTTTGAGGTTGTGCCTGCGTATGAGGAGTGGGATCGGCTGCATCCGCGGAGTACGGTCAAGGAAGTGAATGGGCATCGAGCGTATCAGGCGGAGAAGGGGGGTGGAGGGGCTCATCCGGCTGATGGGGTGCCGTGTCGAGTAACACTGCGGTCGTAGCTGTGAAGTATCTACGGTATATTCAGGATGAGTGCGTTATCTATGCGAGTATTCCTCAGTAGAACAAGGCCAATTACTTTCGAATCTTTTAGATCTTTAAAAATACTTCAATTTGCCACAATAGACCACCTTTCCGTCGAGGTCTATCACATTTTCAATCCCCCGGAATCATCCCATAACCCGGTCAATCAGCTCCCGAACCAAGTAAACATGCTCCTTCGTCTACTCCAGTTAGCACAAGCCACTTTTTTTTTTTTTTTTTTTAGCATGGAATACTCACCATCAACGTAAAATGATTCGCCCCATCGGCCCGCACAATATCAAACTCCGCCCCCGGAGCAACAGTGTCCCACCCGTCGGGGCCAAAGTCCTTCCGTTTCTGGACCATGAAATGCATCCCCTTCATCTTTGGCGCATTCTCTTCCTCCATTACGGTTTCGGCCGCCCAGATGATCCCTACCTTCGGCATTCTTGTAGCTTTCAACGGAGCAACTCGGTAGTCCAGCATCACGTCGACGGTTGCTTGGAAGTGCGGGATGAGGTATGGCGGAGGTTGGGAAGTTCCGTCAGTCGTTCCGCCGGGTTGGTTGGCGAATAGACCAATTCCGTTGCAGTGCTCGTAGAATGAGGCTGGGAGTTTCTCCATAACTTGAGGAACTGGCGCGTCGATGATAATCAGCGAGTGTACCTCTTCTCCCATATTCACGAGCGCTTCCGCGGTAACGTAGGCGAAGGCTCCGCCGGATGACCAACCACCCAGGTGGTAAGGACCGTGCGGCTGGCGGCGTTGAATCTCATTGCAGAAGCTCTGGATCATAGCCTGGTGTGTGCAATTCATATTCTCGGGATCCCGTGCGTAAGGACAGTTCAGCCCGACGATAGCAGCGTCAGTCTGTAGCCGAGGGATAGTGATGTAGGACGAGGCCGAGCCGCCGCCATCAGGCAGCATGAATAGTATCTTCCTGGCCATCTTAGGGAGGCCCTGCAAGATGACTGAAGTCGTGGGGCGGCATTCTGGCACTCGGTCTTCCAGTCGGATGCTCGTGTCGGGTTCATCGTCCTCATGTACAGAGGAGCGACTGCTCACGCTTTCGTCGTCTTTGGAGCTGCTTGCGGATCCTGTTGTGCTGCCGCTTGTACCACCAAGGAACTGCTTCAGGCGTGAAACGGTAGGGACCTCTTCGAACAGGTTGAACGAGGAGTCCAGGGTCATGCCAAGGTCCTCGCGGAACCGGCTGCTGATGACCATGGAACTCAGCGAGTCGATACCAATGTCGGCAAATACTGTCTCAGCTGTCAGCTCCTCAAGAGCCACTCCGCTCTCCTCCGAGACAATCCTGAGTGCGGCGTTAAAGACCTCATCTCCGAGGTCGAGTGTCTCAACTTCAGCGCTTTCAGTCTTGGTCCAATTCGACAGCGGCTCTTCATGGATCGGATCACGTCGATGTGCTTCCTGCTCGTCTTGTGAAGAACCTGCTTCGGCAGTCTCCTCCACCTCCACAGCAGTTGACCCCCCAAGGAAAGTTTTGAGCGACTTCACCGTCGGACAATCTATAAACAAGGAGAATTCAGCTCCCAGTTCAAGCCCAAGATCTTCACGCAGTCGACTCCCAATGACCATGGAACTCAGCGAATCAATCCCCATATCCGCAAAATTACTATCATCCGTCAACTCCTCCAAAGCGACTCCGCTCTCTTCGGCAATGACATTCAAGACGGCCTGGATCTTGCCGTCCTCCGCTCGGGATTTCTTAGCGACTGGAACGGCTTTCGGGGCCATCAACGCCGGTGGTGGGCTCGGCGTGCTTGGCTTCGTGGTCTGCTGAACTGGCGCCGGGGCCTGAGCTTTGGGCAAGGGGCTTGTCTGGCCCTTGGCTGTTTTACCACCGTGGATCCGTGCGGCTTTGTCGGAGGCTTGTTGGAGAACCATGCGGAGTCCTCTGCGTGGGACGCACCGGAGCTACGATCGTTAGTAAAGTTGTTCCAGAAGATACAGTGTCTACTTACCGAGAGCCCCTTGAAGAAGGCAACAACAGCGTCGCCATCCAGGACAATAGTATCGCCATGTACCAGATCGCCAGTCTTATCCCTAGTCATCTGAGAGTATACTTCGTATGACTTGCCCTTGACAAGTGGTTGATACACTTGGAAAGAGTCCCACCCATGGTTCACAAACACCTCCTGTTGAATATCGGTGTCGTCTTTGGCATTCATGGCAAACCCGCCCACCTGCGTAATGGCATCGACGTAGGCCGGGTGCGCTGCAAAGGTCCCCTCGCTCTTCGCAGCCGAGAAGTCCATGGTCGAGACAGCTTCATTGTCCGCCTCGTTCAAGATCAGGTGGCCAAGCAGCTTGTAGTCCGGGTGGAAGCTGGCCATGCTGCTCATCAGCTTGTACCCGCTCTTCCGTGTATATTGCACGAACTCTCCTTGTCGGAGACCCTGCCGTAGTCGCTCCATCTTCGCTTTGTATTCTGGGACCTTCTTCTGCAGCGACTTGAGCTGTGCGTCGCTTGTAAATCGGACCGTGCAGGTCGCATGCTCGGTATCCAACTTCCCGTCCGCAAAGTAGGTAGCAAACTTGACCTTCGCGCTTCGCGTTGTCGCCGCAGCCTTCGGTGGCCAGGACATGGTCAGCGTTGTTCGCAGGAGCTGTGGCCCCTTCCCGTGGGGGATCAGGGCCTTGTCAACGACCATATCCGAAACATCTACGACGCCATCCATGGCACCGGGATGGCTTGCCCGGAGCCGGTTCATCGAATACCTCCCCACCTGGAGGGCGATGTCCGCGTAGAAGGACGGCGTACACAGCGGGATGCCATCCACCTGATGGCCCTGCGCGATTTGGTTCACGTCCTTGCGCGAGATGTCGGTTTCCACGATGAAGATAGCGCCGAGGGGCTCGGTCATTTCTTCCACGACGCGGTGGAGAGTCGTCGTGGTGGCTATTTCTGGGTACGCTTCCTTCGTTTCGTCCAGCTTGGACGGACGGCTGACCGAGGTGGTGTTCTCCGTGGGTAGTTGATAGTCGCTTGTTGCGGTTTCTTTCCCGGGTGTTGCGCAGCTGCAGTGAATTTCGTGACGGTGGAGACACCACTCGCCCTTGTATGGAATGAAGTATTCCTTCAGATCCCATCCATAGTCGGGTACCTCGATCACCTTTTTCGCTGCCTCGAAGGGCTCATGGTACGTGCCCCAGTTGATATCAAGACCGCGGGAATAAAGCGTGCCAAGGACAGTCTGTAATGTTTTCCAGACGTCCAGGTTGGGCCCTAGGATCGGCAAGGTAGAGCTGTTGTCCTTGCCCAAGGTCATCCTGACCATCCCGGCAAGTAATGCCTTTGGTCCGATATCGATCACGACAGTGCGATCAGTGATTATCTGCTGATCCCTAGCGACTTCAAGAGCTCCTACCATTTCGACTGGTTCTCGACAATGACGGGCGAGGTAAACAGGGTTCACGACACCAGATTCACTGATACATTTGCTCAGTAGCGGCGAGATAACAGGTATTTTCGGTGCGTGGAACGTAACACCGCGTGATAGATTCTTGAACTCTTCCAAAATGGGTTGGACCTGGGCTGAATGGAACGCAAACGGTAGTTTCAGTAGAGTGCCTTTCATGCCCTCGCCGGACAACGTGTGCTGAAGGCTTGTGATCTCCTCAAGAGGACCACTGAGGACAGTATCGTTCGGACCATTGTGACAGGCGACCTCGCAGTTTGTGTCGCTAAGCACATTACTCAACGCGGCCGGCGACGCGCGCACAGCTAGCATAGCATGAGTCCCGCGTTGGCATCGTTCCTGAAGCAGCTCGGCCCTCTTGCCAACCAGGTAGAGCGTATCTGCGGCGGAGAGCACACCAGCAAGGTATAATGCGGCATACTCGCCCAGGCTATGGCCGATTACAGCACTTGCCTTCAACCCGATATACTCTAGGAGGTTTCCTAGAGCCATTTCAAGGCTGACAAGCGCTAGCTGCACAACCACTGGAAGAAGATCTTCCATACTATCTCCAACGGGCTGGGCGGTATACACACTGAGAAACCCGGGGAAGCCCTCGCTCCTAGCTAGTTGGTCAAATCGCTCAAGGTCCGCCCGGAACGTTGGATACGCATCGTGGAGCTGGCGTCCCATCCCAGTATACTGAGACCCTTGCCCGCTGCAAGCAATCACAATATTGGGCTTCGTCTTCGGGCGGTTGATTCCATCGCCTCTCTCAATTGCAGACTCTAGATTGCGCAGAATTTCGTCCAAACTCGTGCCAGTTACACTGACCCTATGTAGATGATGCCATCTCCGCGCGGTGGTTGTATACGATAATTCCGCAGGTATAATCTCCGGCCATTTCCTCAGGTGGTCCCGTAGCCTCTCCACGTTCGTCTTCAACGACTTGCCTACATGGCCCGAAACCGTGACGATATGGCTCGTCCGGGAATCCACGGTAGGAGGAGGTTCCCGAAGCGGCGCATCTTCAACTAGCACCGCGGTGTTCCCACCAGCAGCGCTGAAGTTGTTGATAAGGACACGCCGTGGAGTATCCGTCCGCGGCCACGGCTTAGGCTCGAAGGCAATGTGCACGTTCCGCGCAGGGAGGTCCGGGTAATTCCTGTTAATCCGGCTCCCCGGTTTGATACCACAGTGCGGGGGGATAGTATTGTGCTTCATCATCAGGAGGACCTTGATGAGACTGGTTACTCCCGAGACTCCTTCGCCATGTCCGATATTCGCTTTTGCCGAACCTACGTAGAGCGGCTTATCGCGCGGCCGGAAAGTCTCGTTGGGAGCGAAGAGGGTAAGAACTGATTCCATCTCCACAGCGTCGCCGACTTGTGTGCCCGTGCCGTGCATTTCGATATAACTCAGATCGTGCGGGGTGATCCCAGCCGTGCTAAGGACCGCGGACATGTTGTCAATCTGAGCCGGAGCAAAAGGGCGCGTCATAGAATCCGACATGGCCGAGTGATTTGTCTTGATGTCGAGGATTGTGCCGAGGATTGGATCGTTGTCTGCTAGTGCATCTTCAAGTCGTTTGATGAAGACGGTCCCAACACCCTCAGCGCGACAGTACCCATCCGCTGCATCATCAAAGGCCTTGCAGTTGCCCGTCCTCGACAAGAAGAACCCCTTATCCAAGCCGGTGTGACCGTCAGGAGTGAAGATCATATTCGTCCCTCCCGCAACCGCAGTATCGCAGTCACCCCGCCAAAGAGAATTGCAGGCGAGATGGATGGCCGCCAAACTAGAGGAACAGGCCGTGTCGTTGCTATAGCTGGGCCCTGAAAACTCAAAGCAGAAGTTAATCCGGCCCGGAATAAAGCCACGGTTTCCGCCTGTGATGAAGTACGTGTCGATATTCTGCGCTGTGTTTGTTTCCATCCAGTCGTTGCTCGTGACGCCGTGGAAAACCCCGATGCGGTTGCGCTGGGTTGAGGGGGTCGTGTCCGGGACAATGCCACCGCGCTCCATAGCTTCATACGTCGACATCAGTGCCATCCGCTGCGCGGGGTCCATTTGAGGCGCCTCTTTAGGCGAGATACTGAAAAACCGCGGATCGAACTCGCCGGCGAAGTCCAGCCAGCATCCCCACCGTGTAGCGCCCTTGTTGTGTGCCTTTCCACTGGGGTCCACGTGGGTTTTTACATCCCACCGCCGGGGTGGGACTTCCTTGCACACGTCCAGGCCCTTGTACAGCAGGTCCCAGAAGGAGTCGGTGGATTGGGCTTCGGGAAAGCGGCCGGACATGGACACGATAGCAAGCTTACTCTTCCTGCTGCCCGGGCGGTGCGAGAAGCGCTCGGGAATCCTTTCCGGGGTACTTTGAACGTCTAAAACGTGAATTCCTTCTGATATCAAGGCACCGGACAAACTCTTCGTGAGGATGGTTGTGAAAGGGACGATGGAGGTTGGGCTGACGCCGCCGCGAGCCTTGAGCAGTCGTGGTAGTTCGGACTCGACGACATCCCACCGGATCGGCTCTATAAGACACTGGGAGAGAGCAAGGTGGAGAAGATCCCGATAGTTTCGTACCCAGACCAGCTTCCCCGTCACGGAAGACAGGAAAGGGATCCTTGCGGCGTACGAGGACCACGGATCCCGATGTGTTGTCTCGAGGATGTCATCGACGTCTTTCGATGAGAAGAGTTGTGAGTTGTGTGCGGGCACGTATATGGGAATTTCTCGCCACCGTTTGCCATTCCGGATGCCAGGCTGCGTGGCTAACTGGTATAGGATTTCGGGGCTTCCGCTGATTGTTGTTGTCTTGGCCGAGGTCGCCGTTATCCATGGGCGCCGGGTGGTAGACAGAGCCTAGAATAGATCCATCAGCGACATACCGGAAAACCATGAACACTTCTACGAACCCTTTCTTGGCTGAATTCCTCAAGCGCACTGGCGACATCCTTGGGTGGGACATCAGACACAACCGACCACGGCCGCGTGCGGTTTTCTTCCGAGATCTCGAGACGGTCGCGCACTTCTTGGGCACAGAGGCCAAGACGAAAAGCAACAAGGACGGTCTGAACGGCAATGGGCAGAAGTTCGGATAAAGAGGTGCTGCAACTGATGGCGGCGGCAGCGAGGGAGCCAGTGCACACTCCCAACACATAGCTGTCGTTGAATCGAGGATAAGGGATGGTAGGGTCATCGAACTGACGCATAAAGGAGCCCAATTGCGTGATACATGAGAGGGCGGTTTGGAATGCTGAGGGTAGCTTTCCATCCACGTACTTCTGCAGCACCTCTGACAAGGATGCTGTTCTGGCTTGCTTGTGCTCCTTGGGCGGCAGCTTCTGGATCATCTGCGCCCGCACTACATAATGTGATTGCTCGAGGAAGGCCACGAGGATTGGGTTGTTGCGGATGGCCAGTAGAGCTCGCAGCTCCGGGACAAAGTCATAGGTCTGATCCCCGAAGAGGAAGAGACGAGTAGACTCCGGTGGACTCGTCATCCTGGGCTATTCAAACTGGAAGGTACAAAACCCTGTGTTTTGATGCGCAGGATCGCAGATTACAGCCATCAGCTTTATCTCAATCGATTATACCACATGTAACAGCGTAATAACCACTCCGGCCCGACCTGAGACTCGCTCACCGTAGCCGTTGCCCTGACGGAGGGACAGCTGACGGACAGCTGACGGACAGTACGATCCGGAGCGAGACCCGAGCCTTGATACGGCGGTGGATGTCCTACATCGCCGACCAGTGCATAGGGCGCGCTGCTGCTTCGCCGATGGCGAGCGGCGATCTGGTGGAGGGATTATATTTTGCGCGGTCATGAAAGAAGATGAAGAATGATTGAACCTATTTCCCGTCAGCTCCGTCTCAATGGCCTCAAACGTCAGGGAAGTGGTTGGACTGCTGCTGAGTGTGCACTGGCTCTCGCTGCTCCGGTATATTGGCAATTTCTTCGGTCTACTCAGTGTGATCAAGGTTAGTATCCCAGAACGCGAATGAAGACCCCCATTGACAGAGGCAGACTATCCGCATCGCCTACTTCACGCCCCTCAGAAAGATCCCGGGTCCGTGGTATGCATCGCTGACAGGACTCCGGCTGTCCTATTCCGTGTTTGCCAACAACCGGATTCACTACGTCCATGGCATGCACCAAAAGTATGGACCCATCGTCCGCATCGGGCCGCAAGAGGTCGACGTCGCAGACCCCGTGGCAGGGCGCGAGATTCACCGCATGGGGTCGGGCTTCACCAAGGCCCCCTTCTACGCGCTGCTCTCGCCAGGTCCGGTAGACAATATCTTCAACTTCCGCGATGCCAAACTCCACTCGGCACGCCGGAAACTCTACGCGCGAGGCTTTACGCTGCAGAGTCTACGAAATGAGTGGGAGCCGCGAGTGCGCGAGATTACGCAGTTGACCGTACAACGGATCAAACGGGATGCATTGAAGGGGGAGGCAGAGGTCATGGGGTGGTGGACGCTCATGGCCAACGAGGTGGTGTGCCAGCTTACATTCGGCGGCGGTGCGGGAACTGTCGCCAGGGGAGTCAAGGAACCGTTCGTGCTGATGCTCGAACGTCGCATGGGAGACCTGGCGCACCTGCTCAAGCATTTTGCTCCTCCGGCTTATTACGTAGGACGGATGTTGGCCTGGGTGGTGCCCAAACTGCAGGACGTCTTTTATTCCCAGGAGAGGATGTTCGCCGCTGGAGGCGAGGTCGTCTCGAATGCACGCGAGGTCAAGAGCAAGAGTAGCGGGCCGAGCAACCTGTTCAACAAGGCCTTGGAAGAGGGGAGTCTGACGGACACAGATATCATTACCGACGCAGGAGCACTGCTACTGGCCGGTTCAGACCCGACGGCAATCTCGCTGACATTCCTTCTCTGGTGTGTCCTCAGCCGGCCGGAGGTTCAGAAGCAAGTCGAGGCCGAGGTCGCCGCACTCGAGGGTGAAATTACCGATGTCGCCTGTGAAGGTCTCCCTATTCTGAATGCGGTCATCGACGAGAGCCTCCGGCTGTATGGAGCGGCTCCGGGATGCATGCCTCGGAGTCCACCCCCGGGAGGCGCTACGGTCGGGGGGTACTTCATGCCGGAGGATACGGTGGTGGTGACCCAGAATTGGAGTCTGCAGCGCAATCCAGGAATCTGGGAGGATGCCGATACGTAAGTTTGAACCCCAGTCGCACCGACGTGCCGCGCTCACATGCGTTCGACAGGTTCGATCACACACGCTGGCTGCGAGAGTCGGGGATGACGGAGCAGGCGAAGCTGTCGTTTAACCCGTTCGGGTACGGCTCACGTCAGTGCCTGGGCATCCACCTGGGTCGGATGGAGATGCGTCTGGCAGCCGCGATGTTTTTCCGAGAATGTGCTGGGGCGCGACTGGGGTCGTCGGTGACAGAGGAGAGTATGCGCGTCGTGGACAGCTTCATTGCGGGGACGCCTCGCGACCGTCGGTGTACCATCACGTTGTAGGCCGACACATCAAGCGACATTCGTTCTGGTCAACACCATACTAAACAAAGTCAGCTTAATGTGCAACCTCGGTGCCTGTTTCCGCTGGCCATATTCGGACCTATCAATGAGGAACCACAGGTCCTCGCAGGGAGCTGAATCTTTAGCGATTGCCAGGCATTGCGTGAAGGCGTAGATGAACTTCGGCGGCAAGAAGAGGAGTTCACTCTGTTCAAACGCAAGGTCGCCGGCAGCCATCTATCTCAACGTAGCAGAAGGAGGCTCGCTTGCTTTTACTTACAATCAGAATTTACTATTCATTCTTTACTCATTTTCCTTTTTTTTCTTTTTTATGCCCCCTCCTTCCTTTTCTATTCACAAACTCTCCCTTCCGGCCGCCGTTTCATAGTACCTTGTCTTCAGTGAGCCTTTCAACGAAGCCCGGCTCCACCTTGATGTTCCCATTCATGGTTTCCGGGCAGACTCGCGCATTGAGAGCTTCAAGTAGCGACCCATCAAGGTCCTCGAGGACCTTACCAGTGCGGCGGGCAAGTTCCTCGCCTGGTCCAACAGGTGTAGCGAACATGTGACGGTCCTAGGCCGTCATATCGGGAAGATTACCATTCTCGTCAGGAGCGTAGGCCCCCAGCATGCGTGGGACAGAATGCGTCAAGGACACGACATACGTCGGTGACCGCTGGAAGAGGGTGACGTTGATTCCCAGTCGTGCGCACCCGTACGCCGTGTCGAAGCCCGAAGACGATGTCCCGACGACGCACACCTTCTTCCCGACAAAGTCCCGGGCGCCCTGCTCTTGTGCACGCTGGAATGCCGAATCACGTGCTGGAAGTCCCCCATGCCAGGCACGGCCGGGGTGTAAGGAACACCGCATAGCGAAGTGGCGTGGCCATGATGAGATGCCCCGGACGCCGCATGCGAGTCTCGTTGCCCTCCCTGTTGACAGCAACGGTCCACCTGCCCCCGGCATCCTGCTTCGCCGTCACAACTTCGACGCGGTCCTGACATTGAGCTCCAGAGCGGACGCGTACCGTACCACTTCATGTAGAGACCCTATTCGTCAAGCGATTTCCATGCCTCTAATATACAGGGGGTTGGGCATCGATCGGGCGACAAAGTAGCAGGGTAACTCGGTGGTTGGGTCATGTCGACTACCTGGCTCTGTCGAGGCGCCGTTGTTGCCTTATCGGCAAGGTGGTCAGGAGTTAGAGGATTATTTAACATGGCTGACATGCTGAATTCCTGGGTGAATAAGTGTCAAAGGTACTGCAGTCAGCATACAATACAGTCAGATTTTGGCAGCCGAGACATCACCCGCAGCATGCAAGATCCGCACGATTTTGCAATGCATAGTATATCTGGCAGCCTCGAGTGCACTACCATACAGTCCCCCCTGTGCTTCTGCGTCAGCATTCCTGCTTAATAAAAGCTTGATAACTGCCTCGTGGCCCCGAGCCGCCGCTCCCTGGATGGCAGTACCATATCTTCCTCCTTGGATATTAACATCAATACCCCTGTCCAGCAACATCTCTACCATATCCGAAAGGCCACCCAGACACGCTGCTTGTAAGGCATTCCCATATCGGCCCCCTTGGATAAAGATATCGGCGCATCTCTGAACGATCCTTATCGTAAGCTGCTGAGCACACTGTCTGGCGATACTTGGCCTCTCCACACGGTCGCTTTAAACATTTTCTATAGTGGCCGCACCGGTGGACTCTGACGTCAAAATCGCACATCGCGAGGGCGGGTTCGGTGGAGGATGCGAAGTTCGTCGTGGAAAATCGACTTTGGGTATAATTGGTGTGGGCGAGATAAGACTGGACTGCACAGGAAAGAAAACATAGCTCTCAAGATGGGCTGCAAGCCATGATGAGGCCAGCCCCTCCTCCTGTCAGCTTAGCTCGATACTTATAGTGGTGGGAGCTTGGAAACGCTGACATTGCCGTCACATGGGTTATCTATCTTGGCTCTGTATCAACCATACCAAATTGGTTTTGATGGTCAAGAAAATCCTGGCCCTAACCATATGCAAGCTAGTCTATCTTGGCACTACTCTTGATTAAAATTGCACATGTGAGATGTTTGGAGCTGATTTTGCAAACTACTGTAAACAATCAAGTCACTATAAAGAACACATCCACAGACCGTACATCCAGACAGTAGAGCAAGAGAGGAGGATCTTTTGTTCCCAAGGAAGCAAGATCATTAAGAAACGCGATCAGAGTGACAGGTATGTGCCAAACGGGAACTAAAAGCGGCCCGATGGCAGTCCCACCCAATGAACATGTCGAACCCCAACAAAACGTGTTAGGGGTTGACAACGCACTCACGTTTGAAGTGTTCGAACAACTCCCACCTGGAAAGTCGACAGGGGGAGAAAGGAAACGTTGTAGGGATAGAAATAGTCTGGATGATGACCTGGTCGGAATCGTCGAATCCCCAAAGCCCAAGAAGAAAGAGAACAGCAGACGCGTCACGACCCAGAAGCTCCACCACCTGATCAAAGACCTTAAAGAAATCGTCACACTCCAAAGCAACGAGCTACAGGAGATCAAAGCCAATCAGCAGGTACTCAAATCTCAAAACGCCAAATTACAGGAACAAATGCAAGGCCTCCGGGAACAACTCGAGGCGATTCCAACCACCAAACACGCGGCGAATGACATGGGCGGAGGTAGCCGCGACCGCCAGCCAGCAACCGCCAGCCACGCCCTCTAAACATAACCACAGAGAACCCAACTGCGTTAAAATCAGCACCCGAGAGAGATCCGAGGATAAGAAGGGAGAGAGTAGCAGCTTCAGGAGATACCTACTGATTGACATGGCAAACGCAAAGATCTGGTTGGCCCTGCTGAGCGCGGACACTACCAAGGACGTCCATATGGCAGGGATAGGAACTACCAAAACTGGATAAATTATACAATTTAAGAACCCACACTCGATGAAGACTGCCTAGAACAACCCCAAATGGATATAGGAGCTAGGCAATGATACCAAGCTGGTGGTGCCTTGATTTGGGGTGGCCCCAGACACCGCAGTCACTGGTACATGTCTTGCCAGACAGGGTTAGGGTTGGCTGGAGCAGCCTTCAGCACCAATCTGATTATCTAAGTCACGAAGGATTTTGTTTGTTACGGAGGACGTTCGTCTCTTGGAAATCTTTCTCGCTGGAGGATTGGGGTGTTCTATGGAGCTGTCAATCACATTCCAGTTGCAGAGCTAGATACGTAGTCATAAAATGGAAATAGAGCTATATAGTACTATTTAAAAGAATCTTTCTTTTAAAGCCCATGACGTGGAGGCATGTTTCTAGGTACCTAGCTGCTTCTTGGAGCATGCTATAGCCTCCAATACAAGCTCCAGCCTCAAGGTGTTGGGCAAGCCCACTGAGCGTGCTAAAAGACCGCTTTGATGCTGGCTCCCCGCTCAGCAAGCCTGTTGGACAAGTGAATATCGCACTTGTATGGGCGGCAGATTGTCTGTGTTGAATAAGGGATGTCACGGATTTGAATGTTCTCGAACAGTCAAGACATGATTTCCTTTCGGAGTCCACAGTTTTCAGATCGAATACATGTGCTTCTTGTGAGCCGATTGTCGCCAGGCAAAGCGAGCTAACAGATGCTGTGCTGCTTGGGGTATAGATAACCTGAGACTGTGTGCTATCATCCGAGGATACACTGAGAGTTTCGTCCAAGGCGTAGATTCGACTTGGCTCCGAGTGGCTGGTGATCACACGGTTGGTATCGTGCACGTGGATTATGCCGTTGAGTTTCTCTCTATTCATTCCAGAACGGCAAGTGCCACTTTCAAGATGATGTAAAAGAGCTGAAGGGCTGTTGAACCTCTTTTGGCACTTTGAATCTATGCACTCCAGGTTGCTGAGAGGACGGTGGAACAGCGATCTTTGGTGTTGCCTCAGTGCGGCCTGGCTTGAAAATCCCCGATCACATTTGTCGCACAAAAGCCCTTTTCTGATCTTTCGGATAGGTGTATGGGTCTTGTCCTGAAGATGTTGCTGCAGGGCAGCTTCGTTAACAAAGCCACGATCACAGTCACAGCAACGAAACTCGCTAATGTGTCCTGGCGAAGCCTTATGCTGTTGAAGAGCAGGGGCTGTATCGAAATGGATATTACATGCCCGGCAATAGCAATGCCCGGTTGACTCCTGATGAAGATTTAGAGCTTTTCGGGTCTGAAAAGGTTGATCGCATGAATCGCATCGTAGACCATGGAGCGCAGCCTTATGCTGCTCTAAAGACATAGGAGACATGCATTTTTTATTGCAATGGGGACATTGGCGGCTGTGCGTGGCTCGTCGGTGTTGCCTGAGAAAGACACGGTTTGCGAATATCTGACCGCACTCGCATTTCAGCATGATTGTGTTCTGATGAACTAAACATATGAAGGGACAATAAGGCGCTTATTATTTAAAGATGGAAGTGAACGTAATTATATACATGTCTGAAGCCAGGGATTTTGTTCGCATACATTCCAGGACGCTTCCGGTCATACTCGGTAGCCGAGAATGGCTTTTAGAGACTCGTTCTCTTGCCTCAAACCATTTGGCCCCACATACTTGGCAAAGAAGCTTGGTCTCTGGCATTTGCATGACACAATATCGAGGTATTCTTCCGGCATCGATGTCGATGGTAAACGGTCGAAATCTGTCCCTACTGAGATAAGAATTGACGAATAGGAGAATTTCCGACCAGTATTTCAATCAGTTAAAATATCGGCTTGATATATATCAGACGGAGAATGGAAGACATATAGAGCGTGAAATGATTTTCAAGAGGACAACGCCGGTGGTGATCTACATTCTGTACTACATAACTGAGTCCAGAGTCCTTGCAAGCAACATTTGGAGGCAAGAGTGGCAACATACAAGGAATAACAACTGTGGGGTTAAAAGCATTGATGCAGTTGTAGAACAAATGTAGTAAATGTTTAACCATGGCGATTGTTGTTGTGCCGGGACTTTCACTACTTTAGTGAAACCCACGATGTAGGGCCACCACATAAATCTGCGTAAGAGAAGTTGTTGTGATATGCACAGGGGAAGTAGGGTGGATTGAGGCTGTATTGGCTACACGCACATAGCCTACTAAGGAATGAATTGATTTGACAACTTGTATAGCTTCCTAAAACACGAGGTTGCTCTCTTGACAATTAATCCACTTTATCATGACAGCTAAGAGGGGTAACATACTTTCGTATTCTACTATCCAACATGAGGGCTGCTGTCTCTCCCAGCTGATCATGGTTGTCTACGGCCGGAAGCCACCATGCAATGTCAATTCGCACTCATTGGATTGATATTGGTGTGATTCCAGGACCCGGTGAGATGGGAATGTTACTTGGCTAAGGCTAGATGTTGGCGACTACTTGAACCAGTGGAAGTTATAGGCTTCTGTCTCGTAGCAATTTCCTGCAGGCAATGGTATGAATTAGTATAGGACAAAGGCCACATCGCTGGGATCATTTACACTATGCGGATGCTTTCACTAGTAAACCATGTCGGATCTAACCACGTTTATGCAACGAGTCCTTCGTCTCGAGTCATATAGCTTATTCGCCTTGCTTATCACTAGAACAAAATTTTCTTGGCCGCTTTGAGATCTGCAACTTCTTTCAAAAGCTGCCGCCGTTTCCGCTTAAGCAATACATCCTCGCCCGCAATTTCCTCAAGCTGCTCGCTAGTAAGACAGGTGACAAGCGAGGGTGAAAATAGCTTCATCGGAGTTCCCGGTCCATTGACCAGGTAATATCCCGCCGCCTGCATGCAAATATTATCAACAAAGCGCTTTCGAGCTACCTTGTAGTAAGAACGAAGGATATCCGATATATCATGTATGGTATATGTCATGTTGCTCATATGCTGCTGATGAGCTAGATCCCCAACTCGTACAACCTTGCCATGTGAGCAGTCATCAAATGCCTTTTCCTCGATTTTAGCAACCTGGCGCTCTTCTCGGCTAGGGGCAGTTAGCTGGAAAAAACTGGGCTAAACAGAAAGAACGGAGGGGTTACCATTTCTGGAGAGAAGCATTGAGGTAATGGTTTAATGTCATCGGTGTGCCTGATCGCTCAACGTGAAGAAGAAATTCCACTTCATCCACTGCTTTCTTGTACCTATCCAGGAGCTCATCCAGCAGGACCGACAGCAGATTATGACATACCTGGGTGTCGGGACAGGCCAAGTTCAATGCTGTAACAATAAAACTGTGGACTATAACCGCCAGATCGCTGATATACCCATTAGCGAGCGCAATCCACTTTGACGATTGCTTTTTCATGATTGTTGATAGAAGTACGGGGTTGAATGTGCCAATCTCAAAACCCCGTGATTCTCGGTATTGTTTTTCCAGCCAAGGAGATATGCTACCGCGCAGTGGCCGCGCGATTTTACATGTCTCTGGAAGAATTTCCTCTATGTCAGACAAAGTGTGACATTTCCGTGTGGCGAGAGTAGAGGGAGCTGATAACTCAGTGTCAAACGAATCATCAGGAGTTGACTCAGAAACGTCTGGCACTTCTTCTTCGTCATAACTTCCAAAGTCGAACTCATGTCCCCACTGGGCCATATCTTCCGCAAAAACCTCATTCCTATTGACAATATTGGAAGCCAATCGGAGTCCCTTCTCGGTCTCAAAATGATCATTTGCACTGTAGTTCGAATTGAGCGCGTCTGACGTGATGGCTTGGAATGCTGACACCACGTCAAGTAAATATCTTATTTGCTGGTCTGGCGTTTCCCGCTCTGCGCCCAAGGCTTGCAGAGCCTCAAGCGAGGTCCTTAGTCGCTTGCTAATCTCGGAGCGTACCTACCACTCAGTTAGTCCGACGTCAGTGTTCTGCGGGATGAGGTAAATCACCGAGGGGAAAGCTCGCCGTGCGTTTGCCGTCACTGTTTCTCGAAGATGGACACGCAATGCCGTTATTCCAAATCTATCGCGAGGAACCGTACTCCACGGATGTTGAGAACGGAGCTTCTCCTCCAGGTTTCCTCTGTCCGGATCTCCATCTTGCATTTCCATTTGGCCCGGATTCCGAAGGATGACCCATCCTAGCTTCATTTCCATAACTCTCCCTTCAATTAGATCAATAACTTTCGTCTCAGTGCCCTTATCAACTAAATCCGGCTTTGTTATGACTCCCAGTGTTCTTTCGCCTTCTGGGTCAAGTTCACGCGCCATTTCGATAATCTCTTGCGTCGCAATATCAACGTTTGCCGGTACAACTGTAAGCATGATCGAGCGAGGATTCTTCATATAGCCGTGGACCATATCTCGAACCATGGTTTTGTCATCTTTAGTTGTTAACCCGGGCGTTGTGTTTCGAAAGATACCAGGAACATCAATGACACTAAGATGATCTTCGCTTGGGCCGCAAATCTCTAGCTTGAGCACACTTTTTGAGAACGTTGGCAAGCCATCATCCCTCGTCGTCGAGAGTCCCATTAAACCATGTACCTGTTGACAAGATGTAAGCTTGGATGCATGTAGTTTTAATCTTGTTGTACTAACCTCTGTCATCATCCTCGAAAAAGAGGCCGGGCTTAGACTTTGTATGTCGTCAAACGCCCATTCTTTCAGCCGCGAGACATGTTCTTCGTCGTCAATATCAGGTCCGGGAATTATCGAAGCCGAGATCTTCCTCTCACCACCTTCTGCCCGGCGGAAAATGATCTGTGTGGCATGTCTTGTACAAAGGCCGCTATCTCGAGGGAACCCCAGCCCGGTAAGCCCTTCCAGAACTGAACTTTTACCACTCGATTGATCACCAACAACAACGAGCTGCGGCAGGTTCACATATTCGCCGACATTGCATTCAAAGAGCTTGTCGATTTTGTCCAGCAAAGCTGGGTCTGCGAGCGCTTTACTCTCGTCCAGATTGTACGCAACCATTTGAGGTATCTCTAAACACAAGCGTCGAACTAGATTGGCTAGTAGGGACATTTTTGTCTTTCATGGCGTTTTTATATCACGGCGAGCAAGCTATTGCTTTGCGCTGATCCATTGCAATTCTTGTGCCTTGCAGCCGCAAGGGGTACATGCTGTCCGTGAACGACAAGATCTGGACTGTGAAAGACCCCGTTGTGAATACTATATCCAGTAAGTGTAGTAGTAGAATAATGGCAACCTAAAATACTCCAATAAGTATGTAGTATTCAAATTTGAAACCCTTGGAAAATGCCCTGGAAGTAGAAGTTTATCCGATGTTGTAGGCAAAGAGTTTATTCGTCTTTACCACGGCAAGTTCTGCAAGCCCTGGATTCGAATTTGGGTTTTCATCTCTTGGGTGGGATTTGAATCTGATCCGAGCATTTCGGCGTGCCATGACTAGTCTTGTGGGTTAACATGGAGGCATCCGGAATGTTTGCACCAATTTCATGGAATGGGCTCGCTCCTAAAGCTGATAACTTGGTAACACAATACGTAATCCTTTGCGAGCCCTTACGTCTTGGATATGCGTGTGAGAGTGCGAGACAAGTACTCTGCGCTTTCCGGGCCAGATGATACTCAGTCAATCGCCGCTCGACAGTGATTGAGGCAGACAGCGATGGATTACAAGCTCCCAGGCCGGACACGCCAACGTTGGAGGGAAATGACTTCACCGACTGTATATAGAAGCAGCGTTTGATTCCATCAACAAGTAGTGTAAACCTCTCCTCGCTTCTCCTCGACCCTCTGCAGTGCCGCCTCCTTGTCTCTGGCAATCGCCTCTGCATCCACGCCCACAGCGATCCCCTCAACAACACCATGTCTCTCCTCAAACGTCCCAAAATAATCCTCACTGTCAATCTCCGTTCTCCCCGGCATCGGCCACACCCGATCCAAAGCGAGATACACACCCCCAGAAACAACACACCCGAGAAACCACGCAAGCTGATACAGCCTCGTCCATCCCCCCCAAATCTCTCCAGGGGCCGTCGCCCTCTGCGCAAGACCGGGCATCAGGAACCAAACACCACTCACCCACGCGACGCCCGCACGCCAGTTCCACCCCTTCGTGTACCAGTACAGACTCGCGGGCGTGGACGCGTACATATCGCTTAATTTCATGGTCGTCTTCCGGATAAGGAAGTAATCAGCAAACATGATCCCCATGAGCGGACCAAGGAAAATATTGAAGCTGCCCACCACGGTGAGGAAGTTGGTCGCGCTGTTGAGCAGCGACCAGGGTTGGAGGACGAAGACAAACACGATGGTGAAGTACCCCCCTCGTCGGACGGTAAACCATCTCGGCAATAGCGCTGCAAGATCGATGCCAGCGATGACACAGTTCGAGGCAACGACCATACCGAATTGACTCAGCATGAATGCGATACTCGCGAACGCGACCCCAGCCCGGGCACCATAAGTCCCCTCGTTTCGGCGCACGGCGTCGAGCAAGTCATACGGGTTCCAGAGCAGCGCGCCCTCCTCCGGGTACAGGGTTGTCGCACACGAGGTACATATGATCCCGATACAGGCCACCACAATTGTGCCCAGAGGCACCATCACCAACTGCGCGAGGACTTGGTCGCCTGGTCTGCGAGCGTACCGTGTGTAATCTGACTGACTCCACATATGCGTCGCGATCCCCCCGATATTTGCCGTGATGGCGGAAACGAATGCCCAGCCGAGCGCAGATCCCTTCGCGGCCTCAACGCCAGCAAGAGAGGAGGGATCGTGGATAAGACCCCCGCCTCCACCTGCGCGCACGGTGGCCCAGATCAGGAGAACAAAGACCGTCGTCGCGACCGTGGTCGATGCAACCATGAATGGTTTCTTGTAGTTTTCCGGACTGAACCACATAAGCGGGAGGCAGAGCAGGAAATACAGCACGAAGGAGACCATATCGTAGACTTTCATCGCGCCGGAGGCGAGCGAGGTGTCGAGGGAGAGGAATGAGGGCCAGATGCATGTGAGGAGGACTTTGAGACATTGGCTGCCGTACCAGGTGTTTGTGGCGGTCCAGACGAAGGAGAGGAAGACGCGGATGGCCTGGGAAACCATGTTGGATTAATGTGAGGCCGTTTGAACCTGCTTATATGTGTTGGAAGAGAGGTGTGTAGTACCATTGGAAAGAGATAACCCCATACTCCCCAGTTCTGCTTCATCCAGATCGGAAAGCCAATATGCCACTTTGCGCCTGGATGGCCGCCGGCTACGCAGAGCAGCCCAACGAACGTATGCGCTATGATGATCGCCAGCATCGCTTGCTGCACGTCATTTAGCAATCATATGAGAAGAGAGCGCGAGGAGGAGAGATCATACCCAGACATTCAACCCCAACGAAATTAACGAGGACCCTGTCGTCCACCCACCAACATTAAACGAGCCCGTGACCATCCAAAGTCCAACAAAGTGCCATGGGCCGTAGGGACGTCGCGACGGAGGAAGCGGGCGGGTATCCTTGTTCACGTAGATGTCGACGGATGCATCAGTGTCGCGATTTACCTCGAGGCGGCGGATGAGCCGGGAGATTCGTGGTGATTTGGCCGCCATTGTCTCAATTGCGGTTTTAGTGGCCGCAATGCTGAGCGTTGCAATTCTGGCGGTATTCCCATCTTGTTATAGGAAACATCAAGCAGTCGATGCATTGATAACCACTGCCTGGTCACTGGGCCTTCATCTTCAGGCGTGGCTTGAAGATAAGTCAACCTCCGGATTTCACAAGGTGGGAATTGGAGCGGGTTGACACAATCGTGCGCGTAACCCAATCAGCTCAGTGAAAGTTCTGCAGTTTAGCAGTTTAGCAGTTCTGCTGTGTCCCGTCAGCCCTTATCAGCACCGATTGGCTTGTTTGAGATACCTTATCGCATGGAGTGGGGAGTGATGTTGGAGAAGACTTGATCGATTCACCAATCGTTGGAGAACCTTTCTGCTCGCAATGTGTTCTCCGTCATCAGCTCGTGTCAGAGCAAAAGGAGAGCGGCAGTTCAAGCGTTTTCCTCGCGAATTGAGAGGCATCAGGCATTCATTCGGAGGAAGGCCACTGTCTTCCGTAGCTATAAAGGTACCCCAACTTCTTGACTGATATGAGAAACGACTCGAACAAGACCTGTGCAGCCACAAATTATCAAGCAACCAATACCAAAATGTCGCAGACCACTACACTGGAAGCCTCGGACGCCCCGAGGACGGTCACCTTGATGAACGGTAGCACATTCTCCTTCAACTCGAACATCTCTACCACACTCGAAAAGATTCCCGTCATTGATGCGGCTCGGATATGGAGTGAGTCTCTGGAGGATCGCATGGCAGTTGCCGAAGAGGTTCGAGATGCGTCGAGGAATATTGGGTTCTTCTACCTCGTGAATCATGTAAGTTTCCAGTTCCTCTCGTAAAGATGATGCTGACTCGACTGTTGAGGGCGTCGCTCCAGCATACGCCGAGGCAACATTCGAACAGGCCAAGCGCTTCTTTGCGCTCCCAGAAGAGGAAAAGATGAAGGTCTTCACCGGCCTCGTACCAAACGAATATGCCGGATTTCACCCGATGGAATGCTACAACCGGAATGGATGGAAACACCAAGGTACGGAAGCTGCCGCAAAAGTTCGATCTTGCCTAACAGTTACAGACTTGAGCGAAGCATTCAACTGGAACTACGACCCAAGAGAAGATCCCGAAGCAGCAGAAGGCGCAGAACCCATTCCAAGCCTGTGGCCATCGGATCTGCCAGGATTTAGGGAAGCACTCTATGCGTACCACGGACAGTTGCTCCGATTAGCTCGCAGACTAACACGGATCTTCGCGCTTGCCCTTCACCTGCCAGAGGATGCATTCGACGACTATATCAAACGCCCCGAGGCAGGAATGCGCATTCTTCGCTACCCCGAGCAGAAACACTCGGTTGACGAGCAGAACGGAATCGGCGCGCATACGGACGTCGAGTGCTTTACAATCGTGACGCAAGACTCGAGCGGTGGTCTTGAGGTTCTAGGGAAGAGCGGCAACTGGATCAAAGCGGAGCCTATCCCCGGCTCGTTTGTGGTGAATATTGCCGACTGCTTCATGCGGCAGACAAACGATTTCTTTGTATCGACGGTTCACCGGGTCATCAACAAGAGTGGAAAGGAACGGTACTCTGCGCCGTTCTTTTTTGGGTTCGATCGGCGGAAGCTGTTGGAGCCTATTCCGACTTGTGTGAGCGAGGATAACCCGATGAAGTATCCTGTGATGACTGGAGGGGAATACTATGAGTGGCGGACGAACAAGCAGAAGAAGACGAATGTATATAACTCAAAGATCGCAAAGTAGTCAATGAGAACGTCTCGGAGCAGTTATGGATACACTGGGTATAGCCAGGTAAAGTCTGTAAGAAGCTCATTCGGAAAGACCGCCTGGCCCAATGTTGGCTCTTCCATATGCTGTAGCCAGTTCATAACCTGCCTGTCATGTAATGTGTCACCCGTGGCATCCTCGGTAGCTGCTCGGTATTTTTCGTCCAGTTCCGCAAGCAGATTGACGAGTCGATCTTGAGCAGTGCTGGCAATCATGTTTTGTGTCGCTAGACGATCGAGTAAGTCTACGATCCCCTTCACAATCTGTGCAATCTCAGCGTACAACGCTGGTAGCAACTGATGCTTTTTCCCCAGTCCTGTGAGGATATGGCCCACTCCCGCCAGCTGTTGAATTAGAGGTGAGCCCGTAGCGCGTATATACTCCAGTGGGATGGCCATAATACTGTCGACGAGGTTATGAGCCACCCCGCACGCTAGAATCGGACTTTCATCGCCCGAAATGCAAGATAAAAGCCTTGCTAGATGAATGGTGCAGATGATATTTGGGGCGTGAAACCCGCACCTATTTCGCCCGCTATCGTCTGATCTCGAAGCAGGCGTGACGAATTGCGGCAGTAAACGCTCTTGTATTTCCGCCAGTCGCTTCATAATTGTTCCAGGGTCTGGGCAGCCCATTCGGCCCAGGATCGAGTTACTGGGGCTGTGTTTGGCGCGCAAATCTGAAATCGCATGCTCGAGGACACGATACAAATCAGTTGTCGTATTCCAGCCGGCAAACCAGTCTTCAAATTGTCCATTTCGACCAGGTATGAAGGCTGGGTGATGTGTTCCAGTCGGATACCCAACAGCGCAGCGGGTTTCTGAGGTACGCACGATGCTACCCAGAACACATGCTGTATGGACTTCAAGCCGATATATAGACCACCAAAGGCGTCGGCGGACCTCCGCCTCACATACGCTTATCGTCGCAGGCCAGCGCGATTCGTCTTGAAGATTTAGATGGGCAGATATCCCATGACACAGTCCGAGGTACTTGTGCAGCATAGCATTGTTCCCGGTCTGCGCTCCGAGTAAGGCGAGGAATGTGTACGAGCGGACGAGATTCAGATTGGCGTTCTCAAAGTCGGAGGGGACAAGACGAATAGCTTCGGCGAGATATGCTTCCCGTACATCCGTCCGCTCAGGTACTTCAATGTCATCGTTGAACAAAGCTCCGTCTCCAACATGCTGGGCGCTCAAGGCGCACAGACACATCAAGCTCATAAAGTCGGAGCCGTCCCGTGGAAACGAGCCATCGCGCCAGCCAACCCAGAGTTCTCGCTCGCAGAATAACGGCAAACTACATTATAGGTTATCAGTCTGTAGAATGTCCACCAGTACATTGTAACTCACTTTGGGTGTATACTGTCCAGATAAACGTCGAGTAGCAGCGTAATAACCCTCCGATTCGCCAGCGCCGACGCCGACGCCTGGCCTCCAACAAGAGACGCAAACAGAGGCTCCCCGAGAGTGCGAGTGAGAGACAATGGGCAGTCCCCCAGGGCCTTTTCGCCTGCAGATAGCGTCGTCTTCTTTTTCTCCTTCTCTCCCCTTGACTTCGTCCCGCGCTTCTTTGGTTGTCTGTTCCGCGTACATTCCTGGCCATGCTCCACGCACGTCAAGCAAGGCGGCTGGGCCATGCTCAATTGGACATTGTTACTGACGGATTTACATTTTAGGCCTCGCCGATGACAGAAGTCGCATGCTTGTGTAATTCGTTTTGATTTGATCTTTGCTGGCAACATGAGTGAAGGACGATGGGGAGATGGGGGAATAATGGACAAGCGCGTTGGGGTAATGCGAGGATGGCGCTTATCCTATCCGCCTTATCATGTGGGGTGCTGGAAGAAGATAACGCCATTGACTGCATGAACCCATTTCCCCTTCGCAGCTGGTCATAACTCGTGTCCCATTCAAACATCACGAAGCATTATTCGCACAGGTAACTATTCCTATTTAGAGATAAGAAGTCCTGTGACTCCATAACCCTGAAATCCCGTGATCTTCAGGTCTTGGCTTGCAAGGAGGTCAGTCCCGTGACTTGGCTCGCGTCAGTCACGTGCAAGATCTTGACGCCATCCTAGTAAGGCATCAAATCCCGTGACGGCCATTGCTCCGCCACCGCAGCGTCCGAAAATAATCGGCACCATGGCCATTCAATCAGAGCAATGCATTTGACATCGACAGAGGCTCTTAGTGGGCCCGCTATTATCGGGCGATTTGTCCTTAAATCCTGAGCTGCACATTAATCACGAGAGTGGGGCTGTGCGAGTGAACCACGGATCTTGATGTCAATAATATATTTTGAACACAGTCCAAGTGACATGCTAACAGCTGCGATCAAACAGGAATCTAGTTGACAAGAGAAATGGAGGAAGAGAAAATTATATACACGCAGCGCGCTCTAACAGAGAATATGTGCAAGTATTACAGCAAGGAAGAAAACCGAACCGAAGGTTCAAAGAAATATCACATCAGTACCAGATGCTTTCTTTAAGCACGAAAGGAACGCGCACCCTTCGCGAACCGCCTCGCAAACGCAGAGAGATCTCTCTTCGCGCTACCAAAGCTTGGTGGCGTCCAGACTGGAGGACGCTGCCACGGGAGAGGGTCGATGGCCTGTTCAGCGAACGGACGCTGGTCGAAGGGACGTCCCATGAAGTTCTCCGGCGTGCGTAGGGCAAGCTGCACGACATCGCTGGCTAGAGAGAACCCGCTGATCTCCTCTCGGGGACGGCGCCAGCCTTCTCTGACGGGTAGTCGCTCCTCGGAGAAGAGGATCCGGACGAATTCGGCGGATGTCTTGTTTGAGCGTGGGTCGACCATCGTGCGGAAGTACTTGATTGTCTCGCCGTAGGTAGTGATGATCTGTTGGTCTTGGTAGAGGAAGGATGGGTTCTTGAGTTGCGATTCGAGGACACGTTCGTACCGGGCCATGGCGGCGTCGTTGAGGTCGATCCACTCCTTGCCTTCGAAGTGGCCCAAGAACTTCTGCAGAGCTTCCTGGTCAATTGTGAAGCCGTCACCGCCGAGGTATGCATCCTTGCGGGTGAGAGAGGCATCGTGTTCGAAGATGTTGTGGCGGTTGAGCATGCCGAGGTCGAACTTGCCAGAGGCTGGGTCGTCAGCAGAGAGCACTGCGAGGTTGGTCACGATGGTGGCGAGCTCTTCGCTTAGATGGAAGACCTCTTGCATGAGGGGGATGACTTCGCCCACGGTGACGTTGCTTCCGTTGTGGTTGATGAACCCGTGGTTGGCCAAGCTGTTCATGGCCGGGCAACCGCATCGCAGGTCCCCAGGCCCAGCTGGATGCCATTTTTCAAAGTCAAGGGTTGCTTGGGCGGTGCCAAAGAGGAAGAAAGCGGGCACAAGGCCAAAGAGAGCCTTCTTGAACCACATTGTGAGTGAGGATGATGTTTGTGGGTTTGGTTTGTATAGAAGATGAGATTCGGACTGTTACCTGCTTGAAGGAGAAACAATGCCATGAATTCGATCAAGGGGTTTATATAGACCTGAGGATCGAGTTCAGCCTTCCATACCCACTGCCTCGTTTCTATTTCTATCCACGAGGCAGAGTTGGCTGATGGCACAGCATCACGATACGTGCTATCGTATTGCGAAGTGCGCCAGGGGCGATGAGGCATCTGACGGCTGCTCATCGCCCACCGGTCGATGTCATACTCGTATCCAAAGCCACGAGAAAGTCGTCGGAAGAAAAGAGGACCCAATACAATGGGGGCCACGCGACGAAAGTAGGGGAGCTACGCGAGGGTGGGCGTTTCTGCAGCCGGTTCTATAATTGTCAGTACTGCCACGAGGAGCAGATGGACGAATGGAAAGCGTCCGCTTATGAACTGTGGCGGCTTGATCATGCTGGAGTCATCGTGTCTGCAGGAGATCCCTGCTCCTGGGGAACTGGTTGGCACTTCCTGACGATAAGGGTAGGCTGGGCGGGCTATGAATAGCAACGATCTGGCCAGACGACTGGCATCTCAGCCGCAGTACCAGGAATATACGAGAGTCTGGGACATCTACCCGATGGTCGAACAGCCCCCAAGGCCTCGCGATAGTATTTTTGGAGGAACATGTCGTCGATGCGCGATGAGTCTACAGGGGGACGAGACTGAGGGCGTCTTTCCCAAAAGAATCCATGGGAAGCGAGGTTGCAAGCGAAACCGAAAGCTAGACCAGGTTCCGAATCGCAATCACAATTTCCAAACAAAGAACATCGGGGGCTGGCCCATGAGGGACTTGGTGTCTTGGGCTGGAAGCGGAGGGGCAAAGCCCAGCGTGCAGGGGTTGCGTTGGCTGTCTTTGTTCGTGTGATTCATCGATTCTCCTGTCTTGCAACCCCCTTTTCTCTTCTGAACTCTTAAACTTCGCCGTTGTCGCTTCAGTTTGCTCCTTTCGCTTCTATCTCCATCCTTCCATCTCCATCCTTTCAGCTTTACCGTCACTTCCCATGTGCGCACCCTACCACCAACACAGGACTACATCCACCTGACAGCTGACAGTCTCCGTTACAAATTATTCCAAATACCCTCCTTAGCCATGGCTCGCTCCCAGCATCCAGGCCTGCGCATCGCCGCCAACGCCTTCGCCGTCATCTCCATCGGATTCGGCGTCAACGCCATCCTCCGCCCAGCACACGCCCTGACCTTCTTCGAGTGGGAGCCGCCCACTTCCCTCGCCGAAAGACAGCTCGTCGACAGCCTCGTCCACCTCTACGGCGTCCGAGACCTCTTCATGGGGCTTGCCGTCTACATCGCCTCCGCCTATGGGACCAAGCAGTCCCTCGGATTGACCCTGACGGCCGCCAGCGCCGTGGCTTTCGCAGATGGACTAATATGTTGGACTTGGGGGAAGGGTGAATGGGGACACTGGAGCTATGCGCCGATTTTTGCTGCTGTTGGGGCTGCTATACTGGGTGTTTTTGACAAGGCATAGGGTGCTCCACCTCCTGCTGCTGATTTCCTGGTAACGATAGTCCTCAAAGAGTAAAGCGAAAAAAAGGAAAAATATGAAAGTGCTCGCGCACTACACGAATCCTCCGTTCCAGTACCGGGCTTCCAGCATGTGGGGGATACAGCACGCCGGGGGTTTTCAAACCCCGGTCTGCGGTGGCCACGTCCAAGTCGGCCTCATCCCCCCGTTCATCCTCCTGTCTTCCTTCTTAAGCCAGTGCTTTCATCCGTCCAGACTCATCCAATGTAGCTTCACATTACATTCTGTACTCTGGTCCGTCCAGCATGGGGTCTATCGCACAGCCAACAAACGTAACCGGTCCGTCACCCCGAAAGACGACCTACCTCGTCACCGGCGCCAGTCGAGGTGCGCAACCCATAACCATTCTTCACCACCCTCCACACTCCTAGCAGCACCGTACTCCTAGCGGCAGTAATGATCTCGCTAATTGCTCATGCTTTCTAGGCCTCGGAAAAGGCTTCATCTCCGCGTTCCTCCAGCGCCCAGACTCCATCGTGATCGCCGGCGTCCGCAACCCCGCCACGCAGAGCCCATCGCTCCTCGACCTCCCGAAAGCCGATTCCACCACCCTCCTCATCGTAAAGCTCGACTGCGCCTCGAAAACGGACGCCGACGACGCGGTCCAATCCCTGATACGCGACCACGCCATCGCCCACCTGGACGTTGTCGTCGCGAACGCCGCCATCGCCGCAAACTACGGGCCCGCCTCGACCATGCCTGTGGAGTATCTCGAGGAACACATGCAGGTCAACGCGTACGCGGTCCTGCTTCTGTTCCAGGCAACAAGGGTGCTTCTCCAGGCTGCTGTTACACAGGATTCCCGGAAATGCCCGCAGTTCATCTGCGTCGGCGCTCCGATCAGCACAATTACCGAGATGGAGAGGTGCGCGCGGGCGCCGCTGACAAACTACGCGCTCTCGAAGCTCGCGGCGTGCTACCTCGTGCGCAAGTTCCATTTTGAGAATCGCTGGCTTGTGGCATTTATTGTTGATCCGGGGTGAGTTCGCATTTTTTTCGCATATCGCAGGTCCCATCTGGTGGTGGCGATACTAATCGTGTTGGGTCTCGCAGCCACATTCAGTCCGACATGGGCGCACAGGCGGCAAGGCTGTTCGGGCGCAAGGAAGCGCCTACGACAATCGATGAGAGCGTCTCTGGGATCTGTGCCAGGGTGAGTACCCAGTTTCCCTGTTTATCAGTAGCTGCTTGCATATGTTGACTGAGTAGATGGCCGAGGCGACGAAGGAGACGACTTCCGGGCGGTTTGTGCTCTTCTCTGATGGCTCTGATGTCGCTTGGTAGAATTATTATTAGTTTTGCTCTTACAAGTTGTCATTTCAGATTCTGCTCTTCTGTTTCATTCTCATATCATCATTGCAGTAGCATCTAATCTGGACTATGCCGCCGAACGCCCTACTATAACTTGCCAGCAATAAAAGTCGTCGTATATAACTGTATGTAGCCGTAACGGGTCATTAGTATCGCCAACCACCAAAAGCTAATAATGCAAAATAACGGCCGTGGAAAGGACGTCTGAAGTTAAGTGGTCGACCAACGCCAACATGGGCATTGTGCGCATATCCTGTATATCTCCGCAGAACTCTGTGCAGAATCGGCCAGCGAATACATCTACAACGGACTCGCGGGACCTGGATGATCGTCGACGCAAAGTCTCGGGCCCGTGTGCAAGATACAAGACCATAAGTATCCAGTACGGCTGCCCTCGCTCCGCATTGTGTTCTCCCGGGGACGGGGGCGTGATCGCCGCGCAGGTCCCTATGCGCGGCGGAGGATGTCAATCGTCTCCGAAGACACCACGCGCAGCCGCTTGCGTAGGTCTTCTTCGAGGTGAGCCAGCGTCGAGGCTGACAAGGGGTGCGAGGGTGTTCCAGGCAGCACCATCGACCCGCCTCCAGGGTCTGGCACACTACTCGAGGCGGAGCTGGTGCTGCCGGAGGAATCGTGTCCCGATGTGCGGTGCCGTAGGGTCTCGAGTCGACGTCCCACAAGTGTCACCAGCCGTTGCACCCGGTACAACTCGCTGAGGACCAGCTGGGCGGCCATTCGGCTCTGGTGGTGGCCGTCTACACAGTATCCGCCAACCACCGTGGGGAGATGCAGCACTTGCTCTTCGAAGGAGGATGCAGATTCTCGACGAGTGTGCGAGCCCAGGCTACTCCCCCCTTCACTCGCCCAGCCCGGCCCATCGTCCCGGATAGGGTCTGAGGATCGATCTCGTGCGACAGCAACATACCAGCCGAGAACCTTGAGGACAATGAGGGAGACAAGCGCGGCGACATACTCGTCCTCCGCACAGCGGCACTCCAGAACCGTCTGGACGGTATCGAGAATCTCCTTGTTGTCCTCAATCACCGACTCAATCGTGCATAGCTTGCTGGATTCGTGGTGACTCCCGGGCCTCTCGCACCCAACCCGCGCATTCGGAAACAGCCGCATCATGATGTCCAAACAGATTGCCAGACAGCAAGGGTGGGTTTTCGCCGTCGGAATCACGGGCATCAGCGAATCTGCGCCTTCCATTCCCTGCATGAACGTGGCACCCGCGGGATCGGCGACCGACAGATCCGCCAGTCCTTGTGTGCGGAGATCGGTGTCCATCTCATCGGGGTCATCGAGGTGCGAGGGGGAGAGGGAGGCAAAAAGCTGGCTGATATCGGTGTTCACGGAGAGGAGGGAGGAGAGGTCGGTGGAGCTGGACGCATTCGGAGAGAGGATGGAGTTCCAGAGGTCTGTCTCATTCGCAGGAGATTGGATATGGGTCGACTTGGGGGATTGTCTGGCGGTAATGGCTGTTGTATGGGGGGTGACGACGGGCATCGCGAGGTGGGAAGGAGCGGCCGTGCTGGGAATTCGGGCATGGCTAGAAGGTGCATTGCCATTGCCCATCCCGGTTGAGGACATTGAGATATCTGTTGTTCCTGGTCCCGGTGCTACGGTTGTTGTCGATACTGCTGCTGCTTGCGGTTTCTCAACGCCAATGACTCTCGTGCGGCCAGTGCGTCGAGAAACCATATACTCGCAAGGCAGCCCGCGACGCACGCACCGACCACACGTTGGTTTTTCCTTGTCGCATTTTACCTTGGATCGCGAGCACGATATACAGCTCTCGCGCAGTTTCCGCGTACCCTGCGTGCCCGCGGTAGTCGGCGGCCGCTGCGACGCATGCTGGGGATGGATGGCAGTGGACTCCATGAATGTTGAATAACAGAGGATCCAAGCCCGAGAGGAGAAATGAAATCGTAAAAGCTGACTGCAGTGGCATATTGATATATAATCATAGTTCGTGTCGGGGGGTACAGAGTGCTGGGGGGGTAGTAAGCTGTGCTCTGGCCAAGCGTTGGGCGGGGTTTGCGGGGCTCAATCGCGGCTGTAAAAAGATATGGTCGTAAAATCCTGCTCGCCATGGTCTCAGAGATTGCAATTCAAGCTGTTCGGGTGGCTCGCAGATTCGGGATCGAAAAGAATCTGCGCAGGTGGGCGAGAGGGGGGGGGGCGTATCTGCAGAAGAAGGGGGGCATAGTCCTTAGCGTTTACCATGCGCCACTAATAGCAGCTGACGAAGATCGACCGTCCTTCTATAATTAATCCACGGCCAACTGGGCATCCAGACGGGGCTGGAAGATATCAAGAGCGACGGAGACAACCTGCGATCTAGGAGGACCGTCGCCCTTTCCACAGCATACCCCATTGTGCACCCTCTACAACCCTCAAAGTTCACGTCTGCGCCATGGCAACGACTCACCCCCCCCACTTGCTGCAGCAGCTGGCGTTACAGGTACGTCTTCGTGTGTGAATCCATCTCCGCCCCTCCCTCTCGTACCAGCGGGATTGCCCCTGCTTTCGCTGGTGTGATGGCTCCTCGTTTGTGCCCCCAAAGTTTGTCCTGCCTTCCTTGGCGTTCCACGACTCATCGCGCGCTAGACACAAATCCTAGCCAATCTGCAATGGCTCTGCGAGTTTCAAGTTCTTGCCTGCATCCCACTAGACGGATCAGTGGCCTTTGAGGAAGTTGCTGCTATCAGCAATGTCCCCGAGGACCAGTTGCAGCGAGTGGCACGCCTAATGATGACAGCAGGCTTTCTCTGCGAGCCTTGCAATGGGCAGATCGCTCATACTCCATTGTCAGCCTCATTTGTCACCGAGCCTGACTTATTGGATGCGGCGTTATTCCTCGCGCAGATTGCGGTCCCTGCGGCGCTCAAGATGCCACGCTCAGTTCAGCAGTTTGCATCCTACGATCGAAGACACCCGTGGGCAACATTCACGCCGCCAGAGTCCCGATTGACGGGGTTCGGGGAGAGCTTTGATACGAATCAGCCGAAGATTCAACGCCAGTTCGCGGCGTATCTCGCACGCGGGGTTTTCGACGAGGCTTCTGCAGCCGATGAGGTGCTGAAGCTAGTGGACTGGGACGGCCTCGGTGCGGTCACAGTTGTCGATGTGAGCTAATTCAGCGCGGATACGAAGAGAAGCATACTACTACTGGTCTCCTCATCTAACAGCTTTCTGCGCCGTCTAGGTTCACCCTCCATCGACCGCCACCGTCGCGACACTTGCCGCACTTGCGCCCACGGCCCAGTTTGTCGTGCAGACGAGCGCACCTTCCAACGGGCACTCTGGTCTGATAACGGGACGTGAAGGCAGCGCCGGGCCCCATTCATGGATGACCTCCCACCTCGCTTCGTCAATCAGCAGCCGCGTCTCGGTGCAATCGCGAGCGGCGGCGGCTGCGCAGACAGTGCAGTCTGCCGCCGTCTACATTCTTCGCCTTCCCTCGCCGTCTCCCCTCATTCCATGGACCACCATCCGCAGTCAGACGACCCTGGAGCTCCAAGCACACCTGCAGGTTCTCCGCACACAGGCGTCGTCCCGGCTAATCCTGACGGCCCTTGTCCTACCGCGGTCTGGTGCTGTGGACAAGGAGACGGAGGCGATGGTGCGGCTAAGGGACATGTGTTTGCTGCAGCTGTCCAATGAGAGACAGCCTGGAAGGTTGGAGATCGTCGAGTTGCTAACGGGGATCAGAGATGCGGCAGGCGGGCTCGTGCTCACGAGAGAATTTCAGGCGCCAAGCAGCGCGGTGATTGCTTTTGAGGTTCGATATCAAGCGTCGAATGAGAGAGCGCAGTAAATACGAGCAGGCTGAGTTGGCAGGAGGGAGTGAGAGCGAATAAGGGAGCGGTGTTGTGTTGTGTGAGACAGGGCCAAGTATGGAAAGCAGGGGTGTTCGATGACCGAGCCTCGGTGCTCAGCTCCTTTCTGTGATCAGAATGTTCCCAGCAATCAATTTGTTGCAAGATTCTTGCCAGCGTCCAGGCGCACCACGCGCAGTCCCTCTGCTGGAGGCTCCTTTTGAGGGCAAGCTGTGGGACCTTCACGTGAACGGGCCGGTCCTGATTGGTGGGCGAGCCAGTTAGGCTCGGTCCGAGCACCACCGACGGAAGGCTTGGCATCCGATCTTCCCCGCCACGGAAACCGCATTTTCTACTTTGGGAAGCTCGTTTATTCAGCCGCTGCAAGTCGTGCAGCTTCCAGCCAGGGCTGGATCGAGCGCAATGATCCTGAAGGGTCCAGACGAGTTCTCGGCCGGGAAAAAGTTCCCTGCCAGCGTGTTTAGGCCTTCCCTTGACAACGACGCACTTGTTCATTGAATATAAGGCTCAGCGACCTCCAGCTACACATGTGCATCGTATTTTTAGCCTGTCCTTCGCGGAGTCAACTCCACCCACAGTGGACTCTTGTCCCACAGGATCCAGATCCCTTGCGACATCAACCAGTCTGCGTCCCCCATGCGCCCCCGGTCCAACTGCAGATCAAAATGCCAGAGCAGGTGGGCCAGAATCAGCCGCGTCTCCGCATAGGCAAGCTGGCGCCCAATACAATTTCGCGGACCGATACTGAACGGCTGCGACACTTCGTGACGATCGTTGGCGAATTCCCCCAGCCCCTGCCAGCGCTGGGGCAGGAATTCGTCCGGGCGATGGAAATTCGCTGCGGACCGACACGCAGCAAACTGCTGCACTGCCACCGATGTCTGCGATTGATTGAGATACCCTCGATGAGCGAACGGACAAACCCAAGGAAGGCGCACGAACTGCAGCACATGGGCAGAGACTGAGAACTTACCCCCTCAGGAACCCACTTTCCTGCAATCAACGCGCCCTGCGGTGGCACAATGCGATTACTCTGCATTGGCACCGGGGGGTACAGACGGAGCGATTCCTCCAGCATGGCCTGTAGGCCTTCGATCTGTGTGACGCTCTGCGCATCGATGTCTGCAGCCCTGGCAAATCGCGCCCGAACTTCCTCCGTCAACCCCGCAAGATACTGACGATTAGTGAGTAGTAACCAGATGCATCCACTCAGCAGCGACGCCGATGTCTCGCTGCCCGCGAGAACGATCGCGCTCGCATTGCTCACCATCTCTGCTCGCGTCATGGGGGCCTCCCCGTCCGGCTTGTCGGCCAACACCGAGTCCCACAGGTCACCCCGTGTCGTCCCTGCATGCTCCAGCCGGCGATCAACCTTGTCCGCGGTAAACTGCGCATTCCGCCGTCGCATTTCGAGGAGCTTGCGCGGGGCAAGAAGGCCCAGGATCCCCGTGAGTCCGTAACGACGGAGCGCGTTGAGGACGGGAATCGCTTTGACGTTGCCCTGGATAGACGCGATCCACGGGTGCGTCTCGACTTTCTCGAGGCACCCGAAGGACTCGCCAAAGGCTAGGTCGCCAATGATGTCGAATGTAGCCCAGTTGAACCACACGGTCATATCGAGCGAGCCCTTTGCGCAGTTCTCGCGAAGCCGCGCAATCAACCGGTCAACATGCTGCTGGATCATACCCTGCTGCGCACGCAGTCCCTTATCTGAGAAGGCATGCGCCAGAAGCCGCCGATACCGCCGGTGATGCGCATGATCCGCGGCCAGAATGCCAGGTGCACCGTTGTGAAAGGGGGGGAGATGCATCGGGTCCTTGGGGAACTCCGGATTCGACGTGTAGATGGGCTTCGCGGCGTCTGGGGTGATGTACGAGAGCTCGTCTGGCGCGATGCGCACGACTGGGCCGTACTGGCGATGCAGTTTCTGAATGTCGCGGACGATGGTGCCCCGGATTGTGCTCTGGAGGTACGGGATGCGCCAGATTGCCCACCATCGTGGGCCGGGGTAGCTTCGTAGTGGGTGGAGCCAGAGTCGGTAGACTACGATGCCTAGTATTGCTGTTGCCTTGGTATATTTAGCTTGTGTATCTCAATCATGTATGGGACTCACTGCTAAGAGTGGCGCTCTGAGGAGAAGCGGCATTGCTGAAAACATATCGGATCGATGGATATACTGGACCCGCGATGAATCTTAACTGGACTTGGAAAAGAACAAACCTGGGCACTCTTAACGACCCGTAGGATGACTGAGCTTCGATTCCCGAGCAATATCGGATCACCAGCCCGAGATCTATAAATGAACGCAGAGCATCTGAGAATGAAAGCACGAGAGAAACCTTCAGAGATGGAACCCCTCACGCTCTCCTACGACCTCGCAACCCTCAAAGGCAAATCCGCCCTCATCACCGGCGGTGCCTCGGGCCTGGGTCTCGCCACAGCCCAGTGCTGGGCAGACGCCGGCGTCTACGTGACAATCGCCGATATCCAGCCCCCGCTCCAGCAGTCCGATACCACAAGCCCAATCCTATCAGACCCAAGTCAAGTGCACTACGTGTACTGCGACGTGACAAGCTGGGACAGCCAGGTCGCCGCATTCAAGGCCGCGCTGGCCTTCTCCCCGACAGGATCTCTGGACCTTGTTGCCGCCTTTGCGGGCACTGCCCTTGCGCCAGGGAACCAGGTCGACCATGTCCTTGCCGCTGGGCCGCCGAGTCTTGAACGTGATCCTCCACAGCCGACTGTTAGTATCCGCAATATCGAGGTGAATTTGATTGGAAGTTACTATACCTCCTGGCTGGGATTGTATTATCTGCGTATACCGGCATCGCAACCTAAAATGACGTCTGAGTCTGAGTCTGAGCCTAAGACTAAGACTGCGACTCAGCAGTCAACGGATAAGAGCCTGCTCTTCTGCGCCTCGATCGCCGCGTACATGGATAGTCCCAAGGCCTCGACGTACCCGGCCAGCAAGTTCGGGGTGCGCGGCTTGTTCCGAAGTACGCGCGCGCAGACGCGGCAACTTGGTGTCCGATGTAACCTGCTTGCGCCGTGGTTTGTGGATACGCCGCTCGTTGCGCCGATTAAGCGTGCCATGGCGGCTCGGGGGGTTGATATGGCCAAGGTGTTGGCGTTTACGAGTGTTGAGGCGTGTGTGGAAGCCGCGAGTTATTGTGTTGCTAATACGGGGGTACATGGTGAGTTTTTCAGAGTCTTTTAATTTTCTTGATATGATTTCAGTGTCATCGCTACGAGTGTGCAGGGGCTAATGTGTCTGGATAGGACGCGCCTTGGCTGTTCAGCCGGAGGGGACTTTCGATCTCAAGGATGATATGGAGGATGGGTGGGCTGGGGATCAGCTGCGGCCGATTATGCAGCGGAGACGAGATGCTGGATTTGATGCGTAGGCTCTATTACAAGTGTAGATACTGGAACTGGATACTGCCTTGCAATATGCCTCATCTTCATTAGAATTCAATATCATACCCAATTGTACTCCCATCCTCGCAAACCTCTAGATATAGCTCATGTACCCTGTATTTGTCAGCCCTCCTGCCCTATCAAAAGTAGAAGTGGAAGTTCAGGAGCATACTCATCATGACTCGGATGCGTAAAGAACGTCGCCAGCGACTCTGTATAGTCCACCAGCACGACAACGCCCATATCGAACCCTTTTGCCATCCGCGCTGTGAACTCAACCGGTGGCCCGGCCTGTAGGTCCAACAGCCCTGGAACCTTGCCCACCATGGCATGTGCGAGATCCTGCCACCGCCGGACGCGCTTTGGGTCTGCGGTTGCTTTGAGTTTGAAGAGGGCTGCAGATGTTAGTTGGCGCATGATAGAAAGAGAAGACGAGACCTACCGACGTGGTATACAGGCATTGTGACCTCTGAGAGTGACTGTGGTGGTTATGGCTACGAGAGTTAGAGCCATATAGCTAGTAATTGTTTCCTTGTACTGGCGAGGTCTCGATTCGGTGACCGACAGGGAATATATACAAGCTCAGTGCAGAAACTATACTGCGGCAAAACCAACTTCAGAATGACCTCCCAACTAGCAGGTCCATGGCTTCAGGTATTATCCCCCTTCAATAGAATGTAATCTTCAGGGCAGCAACTAATGGCACAGTTCATCGAGGAGCTCGGCATCTCCCCGGCCCTCGACGGACCCTATGACAACCTCATGCAAGGATGGAAGACAATCCTCGGAACCCTCATAGCCCGCTACACCTTCCCAGCCCCCGATACAACCGTCCACACAGAAGACGTGACCGCAAACGGCGTCCGCGTCCGAATCTACACCCCACCCGAGGCCGAGAACCCCCCCGTAGCACTGTACTTCCACGCCGGCGGCTGGGTCATGGGCAGCGTCGACGAAGAAGACGGCTTCGTGCGCGCCCTGAGCAAAGCCACAGGAGCAAAGATCCTCAGCGTCGCGTACCGTCTCGCGCCGCAGTTCCCCTTCCCGCTCCCGCTGGAGGACTGCGTGAATGCCGCGCGGTGGGCGCTCGATAATACCTGCTCCTCCGCCTCGCAAACCGTGACCCTGATCGGGGCTTCGGCGGGCGGGAATATGGCGCTTTCCACGGCACTGGCCCTCATCGAGGCCGGGCTCGGTGAGCGCGTTGCGGGCGTTGTCGGACTCGCCCCGGTCACCGTGCACCCGGACGCCGTGCCGCGCGAGATCCTGGAGCGGGGCGGGTATACCTCGTATGCCGAGAATGACCGTGTCACGGTAAACACGGGCTCGGCGATGCGGACGTTCTTCGACTGCTACGGTGCGGATCCGGGTGATCCGCGGCTGTCAGTCCTGCTGCATCCGCGTCTCAGCGAGCTGAGGAGGGTGTATCTCGCTGTTGGGGGGGCGGATACACTGCGTGACGATGCGAGGTTGATGGAGAAGGCCCTCGCTGAGAGAGGGGTGTCTGTGCAGCTCGATGAGTATCCTGGGTTTCCGCATTTCTCGTGGCTTTTTCCGTGTCCGGCGCTGAGGACGCATCAGGGGGAGTTTTTTGGGAATCTCGTCAAGGCCGTTGGGTGGGCGAGCAGGTAGCTGTGTCACTCTGGAGAGAATATTGCTCTTCAAGGTATTTTCTCCAGCTATAAAACACACAATTCTATCATTGAATTATAAATCCAAGTAACTATGCTGAAGTCGATTCGGTTCGTTCCTTGATATGGAGGTGATATTCTTGTTGGCTGAGCCGGAAATATATTTCGACGACTGACATCACTGGCATCCGCACATAATTGCAGTCACACGTTATGAAAGTATCACAAATACACCTGTGTTGGAATGTATATTCTAGATAAATATTAGGCTACTTACCGGCCTCCTTTAACTCCTTATATCAAATAATGGACATGTCTTCAATAAAACATTGACGTGTAGAAGATCCGCATCATGAGGTATTCCACTGGATACTCATCGAAGATATCTGGGACTAGTTCAAGCCACTCGGGCTTCCACTGGCAGTAGACTGTCGAATTGCAATAGTCCCAATACTCAGGATACCAGCCAGCCAGACCCCAGTCAATCAGTGTTATCTTAAAATCCAGACTCCCATCTTCACACACTCCGTTCTGTTCAACGATCACGTTTTTCGGTTGGAGATCCGCATGGGTAAAGACAGATCTGTGCCCTCTGAGTGTGCGTTGGATGGGCTCACGAAGCAGGCGGACGTAATGCGGCGACTCCCTTTGCCCCAGGCATTTTAGTAGGCCTTGGTTCAATTGTTCCTCGTTGTCAAACGGACCAGATATGCTCGGGTCGTGATCAAGAGTAGAGAGAATGCCCTCGTAGTAAGGCGTGCGGTTCAAGTTCCCATAATACCCTTGGGAAGGAATACGTCGCAGCTCATCGAGTGTCTCTCTAATGCGTTTGCTGACCGTCTTCTTTTGGTCGGCCGCAAGGGACGGCGCTAACTTCCGCAGATCAGTACCGGGGATAAAATCCATGACGATGTATCGTTTCTGGGTCTCCAGATCAACAAAATGATCGTAGACTTTTGGGATAGCGACATTGCTATGAGCAGCCACAAATTTCATGTTCTCCGCTTCGACCATGGAGGCGCCCACTTTGACCGCGAAGCGCTCTCTTACTCGGACGACCTTGGCCGATCGAGTAGGGTCGCTAAGGACATCGGTTGATGCTTCGATCTCGGCAATGCTCGGGAGCGCAAGTCTCTCGTCAGCCATTTTGTCAAGCCTGTTTAGCTGAGGGTACGAAGGAGGACCACGGAGGACCACGTGAGGGGACTACACATAATGTAAACGGTGCAAACAATACCCAGACTAACCGAATTTGGAATACAACCAGGCATAAACACGTGACATGCAGCGACTCCAGTCCCGCTCGCCAACGCCATTCCTCTCACTTCTCGTAAATGCCATCGACATAACAGGGACTGAAGTATTCTCTATCTTGATTTGATATAATTTCCTAGATCAACCCCTGTTGACGTCAGAACGCGTCAAGAGAGCTCCGAAAGACACCGAACCTAGATGTAAACAAACACAACGCGACCAATGCAAGTCACCTCCAGTTCCAACTCATTACTGACACCACATTTTACAAGACATGGGCTTTCACTCCTAACGCGACGGCAACGACTGCATCGTCTCCGTAGCTCAGACTCAGCTGGATATTATCGAGTCCGGTTTGTTGCGCTGCCTCCAGGGCATCTCCATGCAACTATCTCGCGTGTCAGTTAGCCGCGATACATCAACCTGAACATTTTCCCGGGCAGCTTACCACGACCAAAGGCGCTCCCTGCGACCGGACTATTTCAATCTCCTTCATCGCGGCCGCCGCGCCCTTTGAGATAGTCTGCAGGCACTTGAACACGGCCTCTTTTGCGCACCACCCGCTGGCTACTGCAGCTCGGAGATCTCTGTGGCTCTGGAGGGACTGATATTCCCGCTCGGTATAGTTGCGTTGGATAAATATGGGGCTCTCGTGGCCTGTGAAGCTGCTAAGTGTGACTGTGTCGACGCCTACGGTAGATGCTCGGGTATCCGGTGCGAGCTGGAGCGGCGTCTTGATTAAAGAATCGCTCGATTTTCGCGGCCGTTCAGCCTCGACGACACGATAGCGCCCCGTTCTTCGATCTGAGACAATCCGAGCTGATGGATTCAGCAGAATTGAATGCATTTCTGCAGGCTCGAAAGGAGGATGCGACTGTACGCGCACAATCTGGTTTGCCATAATTGCCCTGATATAGGCACGCTCGGCGCGGCCGACGCGCTGTTTCATCTGGCGCTGGTACTGTTGGAACTCCTGACGAGACAGGAGAGCAAAGAAATACCGGGCATGGACGCCGACCATCTGCGCTTCTTTCTGTCCGAACCCGCACGAGTTTAGGAGGAATGCCTTGATGCCGGCTGCTTGCACAGAACGCGTAGGGAAACACAGGTGATCGAAGGCGCGAAGCGCAGGGTCAACGTCGTCAGCATTGCGATTACCTGGGACCAGCCCCGAGTCGAGTACTTGCAGACACCCGTTCAGCATCCACGCCGCGGCTGGCGCTTTAGGATGGCCTGTGACTGACTTCTGACAGATCGCCCAGAGTGGCCGACCAGGCGACCGACCGAGATGGCCCATTTCGCAGTGGATCACAGCTGGCTCGTTTGTGTCGTTGGCTGGAGTTGAGGTGGCATGCAAGGAAACCACACTGAGGTCGTCGATGCCCAAGCCCCAACTTGACAGAGCAGAGCGCAGTGGCGAGGGTGTGTGACTGTCTTCTTGCGCGAACGTGAAGATTCCCTGGCCAGGGGCAGGGACGGACCGACTAATGCCATCAGATGCCATGCCGGAGCCAGCCACAATCCCATAGACAGGCAAACCCATAGCCAGAGCCACATCCCCGCGGCAGAGAAGCTGGATCCCGCAGCCTTGGGATTCAACAAAGCCAGCACGACTGGCGGCTGTAGGGCGAGACATCTCATTCGAACTGCGCCCTCGAGCTTGCTCGTCTTCAACAGACGCGGTCGCCTTCATGCGTGCGAATCCCGCCGACTCCTCGGGCTGAAGGTCATCATAGCCACCAACTAGACAGATCTTGGTTTGGCCAGCCCGAATCGATTCGACTGCGGTATCTATTGACTCCAGAGCAGTGGCGCACGCTCCAACAGGGGTCTTTATCGGCCCAGCGGCACCGAGGAGCAACATATTAACCCAAGCGGGAGCTGTGTTCAGATATGTCTCTTGGAGCGCATCGGACGGCACATCTTGATCTAGACAAACATCATGATAGAGGCCTCGCGTGTTGACCACCCCACCCATAGAAGATCCAACAAAGTTCCCTAATTCCGACAAATGAATGTGCTCAAAAACCTCCATTGGGTCGGATATTCCGGCACTGTAAAAGGCCTCGGCAACGCAACACAGCAGAACGTGAGCCACTGGGTCGACCTGCTGGACAATCTCTGCTGGAATGCCGTACTTCTCAGGAGACCATCCCGTCGGCAATTGTCCAGCTACCCTTTGAACAGCCTTCCCAGATTTGGGAACGCGGATTGTGGCGCCGTGTTGCAGTTGGACCTGGCAGGTGCTCGATGGTCCATCGCCGTCGGTACCACCATTGCTGATGATTCTCAGGTTAGTCCCGTGTCGATGGTGTAGAGCTTCAGCGTTTGCCCGCGTCGTCTCAAACGGTGGCAGGTCCTCCTCGAGCACGATCTCTTGGAAAATCTCTCGGTTATCCGACGGAAGCGGACGGATTCCTGAGTGGCGTCGGATCTGGTCGCCATACAGCTGTGGAATCTCAACGTCTGCGACTGGCTTCCCACTTTCTGCGTCAACCCATCCTACGTAATGCCCGTTTGGCCCAGGTTTGTCGACGTGTCGGATGAGATTCATTAACCATGCCATCTCCAGGTACCCAGCTGGCGAAAGCTCACCTTGAGACTCTATTTCCCATCGTAGGCGTGCACTTCCCCACGGACCAAGCTCTGAAAAACCAACGACGACGACTGCATCTGCTGGAATGAGCCCAGGGCTGAGTTTATCCTGTAGTGGCTGGATATCGATGTCATAGTCTGGTAGCTTCGGGAACCCGACATGGAGGGAGATCCGCGGCTGCACGACATCCGCGCTTCGTACAGACTGTCGTCGTACCCTCGCCTCCCTTTCATCTTCTTGTGCAATGGCTCGAGCGATGTCGGCTTGTTCCTGCAGACTCGCACGGGCAGCGGCCAGCTGCACTGAGGCACCATGCCAACCAGCAAGGCCTCCAGAAAAGTCCGCCATGACGGGCGCCTCTTCGCAATGGGTAGCCCAAGAAGAAGATAGAAGCATCGTGATGAGATCTCCCATCTCCGTTCCTGAGAAGGTCAGGACTCCGTGTTGCTCTGCTGCCTCTGCGACGAGATCATTGCCCGTCATCAGCCCAGTAGACCGTGTCCAGCCAATGCTCACACCACATATTGATAATTCCTCGTCCCACGACTCAGAGTGGAAGCGGCGCAACAAAGTCTCCAACCCGCGCTTGGACTCGGCATATAAACCATCACCGCCGAAGATTCCATGATTGGGCGAGAGTGGGAGGACGACTTGTGTAGGTCGACATCGAATGACACGATGGCGCTTTTGAGTGACTATGAATCCGAGCAGCCGAAGTACGTTGGTGAGCATTAACCGAAATGCCACCTCGTTGTCAGCATCTAATCCATCGATCTCTGCGCCGACCTGACTTGTAGCAGCGAAGGGGAGGATGGCATCGAGGTCTAGACCCAAGTCGTCGTAGATATAGTCAATAAGCCGTTCGCAGTCCACGACACTGGCTTGATTGAAAGGGATAAGGTGTAATTGAGACCCACGGCTCCCACATTCGTTGTAGAGGGTCTTGAAGAATGGAGCTGCTGAGGACGGTTCACGGCTTGTGGTGACGACAACAGTCGCGCCGCCAGCAAGGAGTCGACGAGCAATGTAGGCTGCAATAGAACCGGGACCCGCACCTGTCAGAAGGTATGTGCCATGAGCAAAGGAAATACCGTCCCTACTGGCCTGATTTAGGGTGTCGAGAAAGAGAGAGGTGAGGTCAGTCCCGTCCGATTGCACTGCTCCGTTGCTATTCTTCCGGATCCATTGCGCAAAGAAATCTGCGAAGCAAGCAGGTTCTCGTAAATGCTCGAGGCATTCAATAACCCCGTCAGATGTGACGACCGTTTTGGGGGAGAATGTCTGCGCGTTCGCCAGCCGAACCAGGGGAGGCCCATCGAGCGCCTTGATTAGGGCTGGAGCCAGAGCACACCCTGCTTGATGGGCTTGTGCGATCTGAACAAGGCGGGAATCAGCGCGCCGACACAATCTGTCCTGCAGTTCGCATGTCATGGGGCCCTTTTCGTTAGCATCGTAGTGAGCCAGAAGATCCTGGCGCGCGGTATTCCACCAGTCGCGATACCAGCGACTCTTTCGGGCGTCGAAGCAGGGCGAGATGCGTGACAGGAAGTCTTCCGAAAACTCTGCTGTCCAGGAGTCCAATTTCCGCTGCACTTCGGCCGTTACAGTATCTTGTCCATTAGCAGAAGCGTGAGGAAGCCCCAGGTACTGCCGAAGAGTCTCGTACTGCTTTCTCGCCAACGCCTTTGCACCGACCCCGTCTGCGATTGCATCGGCCTGCTCATCTTCTCTACTCTTACGAGCTCCGGTGGACGTTTGGTGAGGGTTCTCTCTGTGCAATGGAAGTCCAACTGACTGGCCATAACCATCAACCAGTCCATCCCAGTATTGATTGGCTGCCTCGAGGGAGGGCAGTCGCGACTGAGGCTCAGCCGCGAGTGCTGTCACCAACACTGCAGTCTGCCGATGCGTCGGAAGCCCCCAGACACTTTCCAAGCGTGCTCGGACCGCTGGGATAGTGATCCGGGCCGGCATTTTTGCCGTGAATAGTCGCTGAAGAAAAGCACCGGACGTCGGGCCCAATGAGACCTCGCCCAAAGCTGCATCCAGGTCTGACAGCGAGACATCTTCAGCCCGATCTGGCAAAGATCGGAACTCGTTCCCAAGCTCGCCAATCAGCTCATTCTGCAGGGTCGATTTTCCTAAACGTGGTGAGCAAGTAGGCGACTCTCCTGGAATGAGGTCTCACCTCCGCAAAGCTCCTTGATGGACCGGCTGACGTCTATTTCGCTTGCCGACCTTCGGAGTTTGCGTGCAACAAGAGCCGTTACGATGCTAATCGCTGTCAGTGGTGCGTCCGACACGGTGTGCACTGTCACTTGTTCTCGCTCTGCAACGAGCTCTGGGACGGGGCTCGACTGTGGAGTTTGGACTATGGTCTCGTCGACGGTCGAGTCTTCGGCGGGTTCGTCGTACTCGTAGCATAGCTGCTGTAGGTCTTGCGTGCTGGCCAAGAGCTGCACGCCTTGCGTTGACATCTGCTCGAGTGTCTTCTGCGCCATCCCCAGCAGCGTCTTTGCTGGCCCTAACTCGACGAGACGGCGAGCATCTCGCAGTATCGTGTCCTGTGTCTCTATCCTATACCCAAGTTAGCACAATTAGGGCAGTTTCCACTTTCTTTACCATTGTACTGGGAATGCAAATTGATGTCTATAGCCTGTTAGCATCTGGCCTTAAGGAGAAGCAGGGATCTGTACGCGAGTAGTTCGATGATCAGCTCATAGGCTATGGTTCGTTCCATCGAGTGTACAGCCATCGTAGCTGAGATACCTTCGAAGCCAAACCTCGACGAAAATCTGGGAGCTGAAGACCTTGACCTGAGCATCTAAAAGAGCCCGACTCCTCGATCACCGATACTCGGCCGACTGGACTCTGGGGGCCGTTCTATGCGCAGTCCTCACCGTCTTGCTGGCACCTTTACGCCGGACACGATATACTGGGCCTGCCCTTGCGTGTCCTGCTCGAGGATGAGCACTCTCCTGGCCAAAACAGCCGCCAGAAGAATGATTCGACACCGGCCTAAAAGGCCATCTAGTCTTCTAGAAGCTATCGACGCCGATCGCGTGCGACTCGTCGCATGTTGTGGTGGACAGGGATCCAACAACCTCACAGGGCTTGATGAGCTTGTCCATCTTTCACATACCTACGCAGACTGTCCTCCTATACAACACATCATCACCTCTGCTGCACGCCGACTCGACAGGCTTTCGAAGCTCCCCCATCGCTCCTTCTTCTTTTCTCATCGCGGCTTCCCTTTACAGTCGTGGCTGGACGACTCTGCGGCCTCTGCCCCGGCAACCGACGACCTCGCTCTTTCGCCTTACAGTTTCCCTATCAACACTTTGCTGAGTCTGGTACACTACGCTCTTGCCGCCTACCAACTCAATATCGATCCGTCGCAGCTCCGTGATCGGCTTCACGGCGTTATTGGCCACTCACAAGGGGTGTTTGCTGCGGCTGCTGTCGCCCAGGCAGGGAATGGCTGGCCGGATTTCTACAATGCGGTCGACTCTGCTCTTCAATTGTCATTCTGGGTTGGGCTAGAATCCCATGTCGCTGCCCCCGCAAGCACACTCTCTGCAGAGGAGGTGGTGGACAGCTTTGCGCATGATGAGGGCGTGCCGTCGCACCTCCTGAGCGTCACAGGGCTTGAAGTCAAGGATTTAACACGCCTGGTCGAGCGATTGAACAAAGAGAGCGACGACGACAGACTTGCCATTTATCTTGCACTAGCCAATAATCGCAACAAGGGCGTCCTGGCTGGGTCACCGCAGGCACTGCGAAGAGCCTGTCTCGCGCTACGGGCAATCCAAGCACCACCCAACCTTGATCAAAGTCGCGTTCCTTTTCACCGGCGTCGGCCTGTTCTGGAAGTCCAATTTCTGCCTGTATCAGCGCCCTACCACTCCCCCCTTCTGAGCTCCGTCAAGTCATCCGTGATGGATGCCACAGATCTTCAGCTCATTGGGACGGATTTGGCTATTCCGGTATACTGCGCGAAAGATAGAGGGATATCGAACTTGCAGACTGCTAAGTCGAATGATATTGTACGAGCCCTTGTCCAGGCCGTGACGGTGGAGCAGGTCGATTGGCGGGCAACATGCCATCGGTTGTCTGGCGCCACTCATATGCTCTCTCTTGGGCCAGGAGCTGTTGGGAGCCTTGTTCAGGACGTCATGGATGGGACTGGTATCCGTATAATTCACTTATCGGGTCGGTCTCTGCCTTCAGGATTGTCTTCGCTGTTATCGTCCGAGATTATCCACACTGCTGGAGACGACTGGGGTCGGAAGTACCGGCCACGCCTTCGAGGAGCAAGTGGCATCTTGGGTGAGAGCCACATCGAGACCAAAATGACGCGCTTACTGGGTACACCACCGGTCATGGTCGCGGGAATGACACCAACGACCTGTTCCTCCGACCTCGTAGCTGCCATAATGCAGGCTGGCTACCATGTAGAATTCGCCTGTGGTGGTTACCACTGTCGTGTTGATATGGAGGCAGCACTTCGTCGACTCGCAGCAAGTATTCCTTCACATCGTGCTATAACTTGCAACGTAATTTACGCATCGCCCAAATCCCTTTCATGGCAGATCCAGCTGCTCCAGGATCTCATCGAGGAGGGACTGCCTATTGAAGGACTCACAGTTGGCGCTGGGATTCCCTCACCCGAGGTCGTCCAGGACTGGATTTCCTCGCTAGGTCTTGCTCATATTTGGTTTAAACCTGGCTCTCTCGATGCCATAGATCGAGTTCTCTCTCTTGCACAACATCATCCAACATTTCCCATCGGCTTGCAGTGGACCGGAGGCCGCGCTGGAGGTCATCACTCGTTTGAGGACGTCCACCAGCCGATGCTGGAGCGCTATGCCCGTATTAGGGCATTCGAGAACGTTGTCCTGGTCGTCGGCAGTGGATTCGGAGATGCCGAAGATACATGGCCATATCTCACCGGTTCATGGTCAGAACGCTTTGGATTTCCGGCTATGCCCTTTGACGGTGTCCTGTTGGGGAGTCGTATGATGGTTGCGCGCGAGGCTAGAACCTCACCCTCGGTCAAGGAACTTATTGTCGGTGCTCCTGGGCTTGACGATGACGAAACCGCGTGGACACGTTCAGAGCATGGACCGGTGGGAGGCGTGATCTCCGTCATCTCTGAAATGGGCCAACCCATGCATGTGCTCGCAACGCGAGCGATGCGGCTTTGGCACGAGTTTGATCGCAGATTCTTCTCGATTCGTGACCCAGAGCGTCTATGTGGTGCATTGCAGCAGCATCGGGACGAGCTTATTACTCGATTAACCCAAGACTATGCCAGGCCGTGGTTTGCTGTTCTGGATGATGGCCAACCCGCTGACATCGAGGATATGAGCTATAGACAAGTGCTTCGCCGACTCTGTAGCCTCACTTACGTGTCCCATCAACGCCGGTGGATTCACTCTTCGTACCTTACTGTGGTGCACGACTACCTTCGTCTCGTGCGGGCGCGCTTTGGCTGTGGGATCCGACTCAGTGATAACCCTGCCGAAATGCAGAAAGCTTTTGATGAAGCATACGCCGCCAAGGGAGATGAAATTTTATATCCAGAAGATGTCTCCTTGCTTCTCGCTGTCTTTCGTCGCCAGGGTCAAAAGCCCATGCCGTTTATTCCGCGGCTCGACGCTCAGTTTGAGACATGGTTCAAAAAGGACTCGCTGTGGCAGTCTGAAGACATCGAAGCTGTGGCGAATCAAGATCCGGAGCGCGTGTGTATCATCCAAGGCCCTGTAGCTGTGCGTTATTCGACGACCCCAGACGAACCGGCGAAGGAGATTTTGGATCGCATCTGTGATGAACATATCAGGATGCTGCAAGTACAGTATCCTGCATCTGAAGGTCATATAGAGACAGTAATACCTGCCAGGGTATATGGAAATGGAGTTCTTCCCGGAGTTCAAATATCACAGGATGGTCCTGTATGCCGATACCATCTTGTCGGTCCTGCTTTGCCTGCTGCTGAAGCCGTTGTAGAGCGCGTCGCGGGTGACTGCACCTGGGCTCGCGCTGCGCTTGTCAAAGAATACATTATCCTGGGAAAGGCTCGTGTGAAAAACCCGGTACACAACGCATTCAAACTTGAGGTCGGAGACATTATCGAAGTTCGCTCGAACGATGGCCGAGCCCGCGAGATTACTCTGTATACGACGGTACCTCACCAAGGAGGTGATACAGGAACACGGGCTGCTTTGGAGCTTCTCCAGCACGACAATTGCGAGATCTCGGTGGCGTTAGTGAGCCCGTCGCAGGGCCGACCCGCACTGGAGTTTACGTGCGACCTGGTGGGCGATCGTCTGTGTGTTTGCTCGAAGGGCTACCTCAAACGCATTCGACGTCTTTACAGAGAGCTATGGGTGGACGAGCCTGGCGCTGGTCTATCATCAGCTGGCCTCAATTCCGAGTTCACAGGCCCGCAAACAACAATCACCGCAGACGCAGTAAAGGAGTTTCTTGCGGTTGTCCGACAAACAGGACCAGCACGGTCTCGAGCTTGGGATGCTCTGGGTCCTATTGTCCCACTTGATTACAGCGTCGTTCTAGCGTGGACTGCGCTTATCAAACCTGTTCTGCTTCCAGCTCTCGGAGGTGATCCTCTGCAGCTTCTTCACCAGTCCGTATCTCTGCGCATAGTGCCTGAGGTTCGCCCGCTGCACATTGGAGATACCGTGAGAACCTGCTCACGCATTACTGAACGCACGATCAGTCCGACAGGGCAACGAATCGAGGTCTCAGCAGAGATACGCAGAGATGCACAGCCCGTTGTCAAAATCCAATCCGTGTTCGTCATCCAACGTCGTCCACAGGCCGTGTGTGAGCAGCAGTTTCGGTCCGTTGACGAAGCAGATATGGTAATGCATATCAACTCGCCAGTCCAACTACAGGTCCTTGTGAGCCGCAAGTGGCTCTTTCTTGATGGCTCCTCGCATAATTTGCTCGGAAAGACGCTTGTGTTTATTTTGAACACGCAAACGGTCTATGATGCGTCTGGGGCTCCGAGCTCAATTCAAGTCGCAGGAACAGTCAGCCTCCTCGTGGATAGCGCCGTACCAGCCTCAGCTGGCAAAACTATTGGTCGGGTGTACATGGAAGAGGAGGGTTGTCAAGTGAACCCTGTTCTGGATTTCCTTCACCGACACGGATCTCCTCGCACCCAGCGCCGTATGCTCCCAAGTCCAGGCTGGACCGGAGACGCTGTTATTCCATTTGCTGCCCCCGCAAAGAGTGGTCCATATGCGAGTGTATCTCTGGATAGAAATCCAATCCACACTTGCCCTCTGTTTGCTCGGTTCGCTGGCCGGGGACAGCCAGTTGTGCACGGAATGCACCTCTCCGCAACGGTGCGGCGCATCCTCGAGTGGATGGTTGGGGATACGCAACGCTGCAGGTTTCGCAGCTGGACTGTGTCATTCGATGACATTGTTCGTATTCAAGAACGGCTGCGGATGGAGGTACAACATCACGCAATGGAAGAAGGGCTCATGATTGTCAGTGTGAAAGTTATCAATGAGCTAGCCGGGAATCAAGTCATGCACGCCGAAGCGGCCATAGAACAAGCACGAACTGCATACGTATTTACCGGTCAAGGAATTCAGGAGAAGGGAATGGGAATGAGACTGTATAGGACGCATATTGCCGCTCAAGCCGTTTGGGACCGAGCAGAACGGCACTTTGAATCTCAATACGGTGTGTATACTTTTGGACTGGATAATTCCAAACGGAGACTAACTGACCAACTATAGGTTTTTCACTCCTTCACATTGTACGAGACAATCCATCAAACCTCACTGTCTACTTTGGCGGTCGACGTGGCAGGGGCATACGTGCCAACTACCTTGCAATGATATCTAGCTCGGGTCCGACTGAGGGTATGCTTCCGGGTCTGACGGCGGACTCTCGGTCATACACCTTTTCCTATCCAGCGGGACTGCTCATGTCGACTCAGTTTGCACAGCCGGCGCTGGCGGTCATGGAGATGGCTGAGTACGCTCATCTTCAAGCCCAGGGAGCTGTACAGTCTGGCGCTCTTTTCGCCGGGCATTCACTCGGCGAGTACAGTGCCCTTGGGGCGAGTACTACCTTCATGCCGTTTGAAGCCCTTCTGTCACTGATATTGTATCGCGGGCTCAAAATGCAGAGCGCTTTGCCTCGAGATGGCGATGGACGAACCGACTACGCAATGATGGCGGCAGACCCTTCGCGTGTTAGACAAGGTAACCGAACCTTTTTTTCTCAACTTCTCTATCGTCACTGATCAGATGGGGTAGACTTCAGCGACCGTGACCTCTTGCGCCTTGTGCGTATCATTAGCGAGCAAACAGGCTCGCTGCTGGAGGTTGTAAACTACAATGTCCGATCGCGGCAGTATGTCTGCGCTGGCCACGTACGTCCCACTCTTTTCGTTCAATGTCGATATCTAACGGTAGCAGATTCGAGCTCTGTTCGTCTTGGGCCAGGTATGCGACGAGCTGGGAGAAAGCGCCATCGACAATCAGGACGTCTGGAAAGGGTGTGTTCATCGTCACATCGCCAGCGCACAGCCTATCACCAGCCAGACTCAGCTCAGTCGCGGCCGTGCGACTATCCCTCTTGCTGGGGTCGACATCCCCTTCCACTCTCAAATGCTGCGGGGACATATTGACGACTACCGGCAGTATCTGCGCCGCCATCTACGCATTTCAGACGTCAAGCTGGAGGAGTTCGTTGGTCGCTGGATTCCGAATGTAGTGGGAAGGCCATTTGCCGCGGATGTCTCCTATGTCCGGCTTGTGCAGCAGGCTACCAAGAGCCAGCCGTTGCAGGATCTGCTGAGACGACTCGAGAAGTAGACAGTCGTCAATTCTACGGCTGTAAGATAGTGCCGGTTCTTGTGTTCACTTTACAATATATGTACGCAATGCTGTACGGACCACTGACGTTCGAAACAATACGATAACGTAGAATAGTTGAGATAGGTAGGGCTTAGTGATAGAAAAAGCGCACACTTCAGAGCAAATGGACACTCAAACCGATACCGGCGCAAGGTTAGCCTCCCTCGTCTTGAACGACAGATACAGCTCCCTCTTTGCCCAGATCGACCAGATCTTCTGGTCCAGGAAATCGCCCGTCCTGTCCTCATCCAGCGAGATATCGAAATGCCACAGCAGCTTCGCCAGCGTCAGCCGGACTTCCGCATACGCCAGATTCCGCCCGATGCAGTTGCGCACGCCGACAGACCACGGCTGGTACGCGCCGTAGTTGTCGTGCTTGAAGGGTTCCTCGCTCTTCTTCAGGTGACGCTCGGGGATGAACTTTTCCGGGTGCGTGAAGTTGTACTCGGCGAAGTACGCGCCTAGGTGACTGACCCCGACCCGGGTCTACGCAGTCAGCTACTATTAGTACGACACAATATAGGGACAGGACTTACACCGGCAGGCACGAACCGTCCGCAGACTGTCGCTCCCCTTTCGGGGACGACACGCGGAGGTTGCCCGGGTACAGCAGGGTACATGCGCAGGGTCTCGTCAATGACGGCTGTGAGATACGGCAAGCGAGAGACGGCAAGCAGATCGATCTGATCGGGAGACGCAAAGGCTTCGCGGACCTCGGCGACAGCCTTGTCCAGTTTCCCAAACCGACACAGCAGATACGTCGTCCCGCACAGCGCCGACGAGGTCGTCTCGGACCCCGCAACAACCATCACGGCCGCGTTGTTGAGCATCTCCCCCGCGCTCATCCCGTCGCCCGTCTGGTTACCGTCGACCGATTTCACGATCACCCGGTCCCAGAAGTCGCCCTGGTCGCCCTGCCTCTGCATGCGTTTCTTGAGCTTCTCGATCGCGTACGTGTAGTTCTCCTGCCGCTTGCCGCGGAGTTCCTTCGGGAGGACGTAGGGGGTCAGGAACTCGATGCCCATGCTGCGGAGGACGTGCGAGATGGCCACGCTCTTGAGGTTCTTGTGGATTGCGTCGACCCACGGGTGCAGGGCGCGGTTCTTGAGGCTATCAAACGACTCGCCGAAGGACAGCGCGCCGATCGAGTCAAAGATCGCCATGTTAAAGTACCGCACCATCTCCACGGACCTGCCCGTATCCGCAACCTCGCGGAGCACCTCGACGAGCAGATCTGCGTACCGCGCGATCGTCGGCTCCTGTGCGCGCAGGCCCTTGTCGCTGAACGCGTGCCCGAATAGGCTCCGGAACCGCGCGTGGTTGCGCGTGTCCGAGACAAGGATGCTCATTACCCCGTTGGGTGCGAGGGGGAGGCGGATCGGGTCCTTGAGGAACTCTGGGCGTCCGGGGACGTGGGCGTGCACGTCGCGCCAGGCTTGTGCGTTTGCGTAGCTGATTTCGTCGGGCTTGATGCGCACGGTGTCGCCGTAGATCTGGTGGTAGCGCATTAGGTCGTGGTGCATTGTGCCTCGGAGAAGGGTGTATTTCCAGGGGAGGGAGCTGGCGCGCCATAGCCAGGGGCCGGGGTAGTGGCGGAGGGGGTGCAGGAAGAGGTTGTAGAGGATGTGGGAGGCGATACACGCCAGCCCGGTGAGGGCGACAAGGCTGGGTAGAGAGAGAAAGGACATTTTGGCTGCTTTACGTGGTGGCAGAGTGACGGGAGGGCTGTCTATAAAGTCCTCGTCGGAGAGCGATCGGCTTCAAGTCCACTAGTGGCAGATTGTATAGGGCACAGCATGAATATGCAGCTACACGCAAACAGCTAAAAAGAAACAACCTTGAGTACTCCCAACATCCCCAAAATAGCCCCAACCAGCGGAAAGAACGCCCTGCTCGCATTGAACCGATTCCACCGCTGCACCAGCCTCTCTGCCTCCCCCCAGACCGGCGCACCCCCCTTCTTCACCTCCCCCTCCAGCCGGAACAGCGCGTTATTCGTCGGCGCCATGATCGTCAGCGTAAAGGGCACCATGGCGATGGTCGTCAGGCCCGCCGCGGCAAATACCCCCCAGCGCTCGCCTGCCGCGTACTTGCGCACCGCTGCGAGGCCATACAGCGCCGTCGTGGTCAGGCAGATGATGGGGCCCTTGATATGCCCGTTCAGGAAGATGCGGCTCCAGTGGCGAACGAGCTGGCTGGGGTCGGTGGTTGTTTCGAAGAGAGACGGCACGGCGAGGAGGTACACGCTCATCATGGCGCCTGCGATGTCAGTACCGTGAGTTCGCTAGTTAGGGCTTGGGTGGACTGGGGAACTGGGGGTATACCAGAGAGGAACGAGCCGGTGATGACGGCGATCGCTTCGACGCCAACGTCGCTGGTCATTGTGTCTCTGTCTTTGTTTCTCGCGTCTTAGTTGTCGTCAACTGATTGTAGGTTGGCGTCGCGTCTTATACCGAGCGCTGTGACACGTCGGAAAGCGATCGGTCAACGCCGTGGCGCCAGTGTCCGAGTAGAGATATTTATTACTACGACAGAGACATAACCGACTCAATCCCACCCACTACTGCATCTACAGTATCGACAGCATGCCCCCCTGGTCCCTCCTCGCCCTCGCCGGAGTCCCAGCCTTGGGAATCTTCGCCGGCCAGACCTCCCTCCTCTCCACGCCATGGGAAGCCCTCTTCGGGGGTACCGCCGAAGCAGCTGCCATGGACGGGCGCATCCAAGCGCGCGACCTGCTCAGCTCGCACTTCGGATGGTACGGGTGGCCCGGCCAGTCGTTCGACTACGTGATTGTTGGCGGCGGGACGGCAGGACTCGCCATGGCGCATCGACTGTCTGAGAGCGGCGAGAACTCGGTTGCTGTGGTTGAGGCCGGTGGGTTCTACGAGATTGAGGCAGGGAATGCGACGGAGGTGCCCATGTTCCTGTTTAATTATTTCTTTGATAATGGGGTGGTCAAGAATCCGTTGTTTGATTGGTATCAGTATACGGAAGCGCAGCCGGTAGCACCCCTGAAGATCGAGAAGAGGGAACTATGCTAATTGAGTAGGGCCTGGCAAACCGCAAGATGTTCTACATGCAGGGCAAGACGCTTGGTGGCTCGACTGCGCGTGGTGCGATGCTCTACCATCGGTGCGCCTCATTCTATACTATATAGCGCTGTGCTAACAGACTCAGCGGCTCCAAAGGCGCATACCAGCTCTGGGCCGACCAGGTCGGAGACGACAGCTACACCTGGGACAACTGGCTCCCCTTCTTCAAGAAGAGCGCGACGTTCTCCGGCCCGTCGACGAACCCACGCCCTGCCAACGCAACTGCACTGCACGATCAGTCGGCCTTCGCCACGACCGCGGCCGAAGAAGGCCCTGTCCAAGTGGCTTACCCGTACTTGACTAACGCCATCTCATCCTGGGTCGACAAGGCCCTCGAGAAACTGGGCTTCCCTGAGGCACAGGGCTTCTCGAACGGCCAGCTCCTCGGCCGGTCGTACATCACGCACACGATCCATCCCAAGACACGCCGCCGCGATACGGCATCAACCTCATACCTCCAGACAGCCCTTCGGACAAGCAACTCCCTCAACGTCCTCACCCACAGCCTAGTCAAAAAGGTCGTCTTCAATGCCGACAAGCGCGCAACAGGCGTCACCGTCGACACGGGTGGCTTCGAGTGGCATATCTCGGCGAAGAAGGAGGTCATTCTCTCCGCGGGCGTGATGCGCTCGCCGCAGCTCCTCATGGTCTCCGGGATCGGGCCGCGCGACACCCTGGAGAAACTGGATATCCCCGTTCTCGCGGACCTCCCTGGCGTCGGGCAGAACATGCAGGATACTATCATCCTCGGACCGACGAACCCTGTCAAGGTCGAGTCGCATAGCCAGCTAATGGGGAGCAAGGAGACCCTTCCGCGGGCAGTATACGAGTACAATAACTTCCGAACGGGACTGCTCACGAACCCGGGACAGGACTACTTTGCGTTTGAGAAGCACCAGCCTGGCGTCCTGAAGGAGACCACGGCAAGAGATATCGACGCAGCATTCCCCGCGGACTGGCCGACCTTCTCGTACATTGCCCTCGACGACGCCTTCGTCCCGCAGTACGATGGGAAGAACTACTTTAGCATGTCCGCTGCCCTCCTGGCCACGTTCAGCCGCGGCACCGTGACCATCAACACCACGGACACAGCCGATAACCCCGTCGTCGACCCGCGCTGGCTCGACGATCCGCGCGACAAGGAGATGGCTGTTGCGGCGTTCCGGCGGTGCCGCGAGATCGTGGCCTCGGAGACAATGCAGGAGGTTATCGACGGGCCTGAGCTGCTCCCGGGAGTCGAGTATCAGACCGACGAGGAGATCCTGAGGTACATTGCTGAGACCTCGGATGCGTACTATGCGGGTGTCGGGACGGCAGCCATGGGGAAGGACGGTGATCCGAATGCTGTGTTGGACTCGAAGGCGCGTGTTAAGGGGGTCCAGGGGCTTAGGGTTGTCGATGCGTCGAGCTTCCCGTTTGCGATTGATGGGCAACCCATGGCGACGGTGTATGCGTTGGCTGAGAAGATCGCTGCTGAGATTCTGGCCGGGAATTGACTGCAATTCCTCCATTCCAATAATGCAGCAATCTATAGCTAGGAGTTGTGTATACAGTGATCAAACATAGGCCAAAGCCACCAGAACCAATGCAACGCAACTAGCGAAAACAATCGCATTCTCCCTCCCATACAAATGACAGAGATGGTCCCACCCTCCGGAGACCAAATAACCTGCCAAAACCCCCCAGTTCTTCCTCACACCCCCGGTAGCAGTAACCCCAACCGCGCGCCCAGCGAACTCCCCCCTCCGCTCCGCGACCTCACACAGCGCCGCCCCGAGATCCGCATAGCTCAGACAGATCGCCTGCTTCTCTGTTTCCGTCGTAATCAACCGGTATCCCGTTGCCTGCGTCCCATGCGCATCATGTAGCGTCGGTGGGTCAACGAGTACGTACTCGAGCACCCCCTCGCCCCGCGCATCTTCGTACAGCGCACACGCAGCCTGGAGGTCTGCGTACCCGGCGTGTAAGCAGAAACTGACGAGCGCGTGTACAGCTCGGGGAACCTGTGCCGCTAGCGCGGGGTTCAGCGACGCAGACCGAAGCTGGATCACCGTGACAGGCCCGTCCTCGGGGTGGCTGTGCCGATGCCGACGCCGACGCAGGGCCGCGATCAGCGCCGACGCGGTGTCCTGCACGAGCGTCGTGCCCATTGGACTCCCGTTCTGGGCGACGCACATGAAGACTACGCTTGCGTTTTGGAGGCATGTGTCTAGGGCTTCGGGGGAGGTTGAGTCTCCTTGTACGATGTTGACTTGGATTTTGCGGGGGAGACTGGTTTCGAGGGTTGGGAACGCAATGAGGAGCTTCGATTTTGAGCGGACGAGGATGTTGATGGTCAGTTCTTGAGATTCTGGGTGGTTGTGTAAAAGGTGTCGGAGGATGCTGGAGCCTGTTGCCCCGGTTGCGCCGAGGAGGGCGTACGTTTGCATTTTGGAGGTGATCCTGGTTGTAGGGGAGGGTAGGGCAGTGTTGTACGAGGACTAGGTGGATATCAAGGCTATAAGTATCCTGATCGGTGCATTGAATAGTCCGAGATACCATACGGCTCAATCATTGATAAACCATAGATATGAATATCTCTAGAAGCGCATGGCAGCTACTTCGGCACAGCAACAAGAATCGCCTGCTCCTTCCCATCATACTGATAACTCTGGATTATCTTCAACCCAGCCTGATCCACAAGCCCCTCCCACTCCGCGCGCGTCCGCTCAATTCCGGCCAAATTGTCCATCATCAGCAGATCCATGAACGCCGCCTGCCACGGCACCCCCGTGGGCGGGATAACCACCTCATCGATCAGAATGCGCGAGTCCAGTCCCAGCGCAGGGAGAATCTGCCTCAGGATCGCGACGCACTGCTCATCCGGCCAGTCATGGAGGACATGACGGAGGTAGTAGAATTTCGCGCCGTGGATCGGCTGCGCCGCGAAGAAGTCGTGGGCCGTGAAATCCACGCCCTCGAAGGGTTCCGCGCCTGCGAGCGTCTGCGGGATATCCTGCACCACGATTTTACCGGGGATATCTGGGAATTTTGCCCTCAGCGCCTTGGACTGTTGTCCGAAGCCACCGCCGATGTCGACGAGAAGGGTCTTCTCGGGGGCTGGGAAGTCGCCGAGCTGCTCGAGGACGGGGAAGTGGTCGACCCAGACGGTTGGGCGCGAGAGGGCCATCAGATGGCCGAGGGACTGCATGTGTTTGGGGTGCTGGGGCATCCATTCGAAGAGAGTCTGCGGGGTGTTGAAGGCCTTCTGGAAGGGGGTCTCTTTGTTCGAGGTGATTTCTTTGTAGCCTGTTTCGGCGAGGTAGTCTGGCAGGATTTGCGTGCAGGGGCCGGAGATGTCGAATCTGCTTGATTAGCTGTGCTCCATTTGTACTTATGGGGACGTACAGATTGGCTATGGCGCCGGCGGCGTCGGGATTGGCCAGGACATCCGTGAAGGCGCTGTTGGTGTACTCCTGGGGGCCGGTCTCCTTGACCAGGCCAAAGGCAGCCTGGGTACGGAGGAGACGGCCTTATCTGTTAGACAGCGCAGTGGATTCTTGATGGAGAGGGAGGTACCAAGTAGCCTTGGGGCAGCGCCAGTCTTCTCTGCTAGCTGAGCGAGCGTCACCGGGTTCTCGCTCTCTTTGAGAGTGCGGAAGATGTCGAGATCGATGGCGACTTTGGCCAGCGCGACTTGCAAAGGCTGCATCTGTCAGTCGAGGGCAGTCAATCTTCCTCCTCGAGGGGACATACACCGCTGCTCAAACGCATGACGACATCCCAGTCCGAGTAGAAGCCCACCTGGAGCTCGCGGATGTAGCCCTGGATCTCCCGCTTTCCGGCCTGGTCAGCCTGGGCGTAATACTCTTTGATCTGCTTGAAGATGGCTTCCATGGCGGTGGTAGTCAGGTAATCAGAAAAGGACAGTACGAAATGGATGGGCGGATCTATATGTGGCCGGCCGGGAATCGAAGTATGGCTTGCATCATCATTACTTATTCTATCTCTGTCTAGCTTGTCTTCTTCTCCGATGGCAGCGGATAGTCCCCGATATACCGGTATGTCCACGGAAAGAAATGAAACAGCAACCCCGTAAACGCATAGTAGACCCCATCCCACGGGAACTTGACATCTCTCGACGTCGGAATGACACTGACGCTGCGCATATGGTACCGCCCATCCTCCGCATCAGCAACCTCGACCATCCCCGCCGCCAGGTCCAGGAACGAAAGCGGTGTCTGCGCCTTGTCGAGACGCACCTCGTGCCCGCGCGCCAGATCATGCACAAGCCCGCCTGGCTTAACGAACGTTGCCGATATCCAGTCCGACTGCGCGCGGAGATACGCCTCGGCGGCGGCCAAATCCTTGTACAGGTGCGAGACGGCAGTCTTGAGCACCCAGTGCACAGCGGCGGGGACGTCGTCGCAGAACGAGGGCTCCAGTGAGGCTGAGGAGAGCATGACGAGGCGGGGGAGGCGCATCGTCGGGGTCGATGACTGGAGGCGTTTCAGCGCGGCCACGACCGTCTCCGCGGTTTGCATCGCCACGCTGCATCCTGGCATGTTGTCGACGATTGCGACTACCAGAAACACGGCATCGGTCCCCCGGAGACATTCATCGATAAGGCCATCGTTATCCAGACGGCCTTGGAAGACCGAAAGCCGGGGCGGGTCGGCGGTTGCGGTTGCGGCTGCAGCGGGACACAGTCGGAAGAGCTTCTCCTGCGACCGGCAGTAGGCGTGGATGCGCGACGAGGGTTGATCAAGGAGTACCTGGACGAGCGCGCGTCCAGTATTCCCCGTAGCCCCCAGCACGGCATAGCAGGGCATGTTCGAGATGCGTGAGTCGTGGGGTTTGGGATGGTGTTGGTCGGCTCTTATGGCTCTTGTCGCACACTCGCTCAGCGAGACAGTCGGGAATCGTAGTACGGTTTCAAGACATTCAAATGGTTTAAGTTACGATCCAGAATATCTAATGTAGACGTTGTTGGTCGATAGTCGTAACGATATGTATACTTCAACGCCTCTGGGGCTGATGAGATCCGCGCGATGTACGATCTCAACATCGGATATCAGGCGCTGGTGCAGTTCCGCCCTGCTTCGGTGGTCGTCCAACTGAAGGATCGCGCGTTTCTCAAGCAGTGCATCGGCGATCTGAGCTACTACGATAGCTTCGTGCGCTTCTTCCAGGACGAGATTGCGCAGAGAGGCGTGCCAGATGTGGTCAATGAGTACCTGTTTAAGGGCGACGATATCTCGAATGACATCCTCGGGCGCATGCATTCCGGTAATTCGCCCTCGCCTGTCACGCTGCCACATGCTGAGACGATGTAGGCTTCCTCCACCCGATGATTCATTTGGGATGCGCCCTCGAATTCAACCAGCCTCTCCTCGTCGCAGAGGCACTCGCCGCCGGCGCAGTCCACGACGACTGGCCGAACTCCTTCCTCTTCCCCGTCGAAGCATACCAGCAAGACTACCCGGATACCCCGGTAAAGACGATGCTCGAGGTCATGGACGACGTCCACGCGGACCCGGTAATCAGCAACGCAGTGCAACTCACGGACCCCATAAACAAAATCAGCGACGGTCTCCTCGCCAAAGTCCGCGACGAGCTTATCCCCTACCTCGCTACATACCGTGTCGCAGCAACACCGGAGGAACTGGAGAAAGAAGCTATAGATATGGTACACACATGCGCGTACATGGTCGGAGCCGCTCAGTACCCCGGCAAAGTCGAGGCACTTGACTTCGTCATGCTACATACGCTGACGCTGTCAATCTTCTACCGCACGTTTCTGCGCCAGGACTGGATCTCTGACGCGGACAAGGCGCGTCTGCTGCGCTTCAAGGTCTGGGGCGATATCGTCACATACGCTGGATGTGGATCTCCCACTCTCTATCCCGAGCGGATCACGAGGTATGTGCCTAAACGGCCGAGTCAGGGGTGGGGAGACATCGCGCACCGCGCGTCAGTTTACGGCGACGATGGACATATCTCCAAGGTGACGAGGGCACTGCTCCATGCGGAGGGATTGCCAGATCCGCGACCTGGGTTTCCACTGGCCAAGGAAGATTTCGTTAAGATTGCACATCTAAGTCTTGACTCTGTCGAGCGCATGCTGGACCCTGGACAGTATAAGGTGCCTGAGAAGATACGGAAGGAAGTTGGCGAGGAGATGGGGCAGGATGAGGAGATTATTCGCGTGATGGTGCGGTGGGTGCGGTGGTGTGGTGTTGAGGGGGCCTGGGATATGTTTCCGGACCTGCCAGTGAATGGGGCAGAGACAGGTAAATAGGACGAACACGTAGAACTCTTGTATTATCTGGCGTCCATTCTAAGTGACCTTCGCTGCGAGTTACCTGCGATCAAGCACACCCAACAATAAGGTACTGATAGCAGTAATCATCGGCGCATATCCCCAGTGGTTCCACTCCCCATGTCCGTTCGCCCAGCAAATGACCCCGTCTGCATAAGCGACCCCACTAATTGCCAAGAGGATCCAGCCGAGCGTTTTGTTGTTCCCGAAATAAGCCGCAATATAGGCAGCCAGGCCCATGAAGACATCGCGCGCCCCGTAGACGTACATCAGGTTGTCGACGACGGACCTCTCGACGCCAGAGGCCGGGTAGTCCAGCTCGAAGAAGGAGAGGGCGTGCTCTGGGCGGAGGAAGGCGTTGATGCCGAAGCCGACGCAGATGGTGCCGAAGGCGGCGCCCGCGAGGCGGAGGAAAGGGTTCTGAGAGACGGACATCCTGGAATGTGAGTATTCCGTCCTGGAAGAGGGCAGTGCGTGTACGTGTACCTACTGGAAGGAATTCGATAGAGTGGATGAGTGAGGATGATGATGAATATACAGATGAAGGGGAGAAGTCAAGCCAGAAGCAGAATAGAAGAGGAGGGCCGTCATGTGACTTGTCTTTCTTTGTTTCTTTCCTTCTTTCTCTCTCTCTTCTTCCTCTCCTCTCGCTCTGCGAGCAACTCTTCTTCTTCTCCCAGGGATGCCTGTCGGTCTCCGACCTCCGGTCAATCAGACGCGCTTTCTCTACTTGAACAACAGCTGACTCTCATCCGATTGGTGTTCCTCAGCCCGTTACCTCCACTGCACTAAGACCCAGCCTCATTCGACGCAGGGGAGCCATTCCTCGTCTCCACGGCTTGCTCGCCATTCGACGATGCACATTTTGCCTTCGAATCGGCCTCCGCTCGCCGCGTCGGAACCGCTCGAGCGCCGCTTGATAGACTTGGCCCCGAGGCGTCACAGGCAGCGCCCTGATGACTGGCGCGCCCATGAAAGTCAGGTAACACCGCGAAACCCAGTCCGCGTCCGTGTCCACCCTCACTTGGCGGACCTTGGCAGTCTCGGATAGCCCATACGAGAGCTGCCAGCGATAGCCCATTCCGGCAGCCGTGATTAACAGCCGCTCCCGCTGCTGCCGCTGCTCGGCGTAGGATGCCAGGGCGCTTCGGAGTACTTCGCGTGGCACAGGGGGGAATTGGGGTACCGGGAGAATACCTCATGGCCAGACCGGGTACCATCTAGTGTTGTACAGCGTGAGATCAGCAGGGGTTGAATTCAGATCCTGGGACGGCCATACTTTGTGTCCAGAATCGCCAACGAGGACTGCGCGGGCCTCATGCCACGTAGGGGCCATGCCCTCTTCCAGTCCGACCTTGAACGCCGTAATCCGGTTCTTGTAGACGTCGCCGAAGCAGGCTGTCGACGAGATCGGCAAGTGGGCTACGGATTGGCAGGACTCGTCTGTGTCGCGAGCAGTGTAGCGCGGGGTCTCTTGGAAGGGGCATGCCTTTCCGAGGTGTTCCACCACAAACCAATACAGGGCGCCCTCTTTACCTGTAAACAAGAGGACTGACGCATGCTCGCAGTAGAGGGAGTAGGCATCTCCCTCGACAACTCCCGACACGGGGGTTGAGATTCCGAAGACGCAGGACAACTCGGTCGAGAGGGCTAGCGACCATTAACAACTGCTCTTACGTGTGCTAGGGTGGCCGCACCCTCTTCGCTGGGGGTCACCGGCTTACGAACAGCAGAATCAATGAATCCTCGCACGCGGCTACGCACCCCGTCTGCCCCGACGACTACCTCCGCTGTCACTGATGACCCGTCATGGGCGACAATAGTTGCAAAGCTATCCGTGCTAGAGACGGAAACGACTCGCTTTGAAGCATGCACCGAGTCTTTCTCCTGTATCCGCCCGTACAATGTCTTCATGAGCCCCAACGCTCGAAGAAAAGACTTCCGTAGGCCAGACTGCAAGTGGACTTGATTAGATCTCTGGAGTAGACGCCGGAGGTGCATAGTGCACATACTCTGATGCGTAGTGCCGCATGGCACGGATCGTATTGAGCAGGTTGCCTTCACTGTCGACATGTTGCCAGATTTTCAGCGGCGCTGTTGACTTCTCCATATCCTCGAGGACTCCGAGTTGATCGAGAATGCGGAGGCCGTTGGGCAGGAGGCCTATACTCGCTTCTTCATCACGGGTAATAGAACCGCCTGCTTCCCAGAGGACATAAGAGATATTGAGACGCTCGCAGGCCAAGGCAAGCGTTAAACCAGCAATACCTCCACCCACAATCGCAACTCTATATTGAGCCGTTCTGTGCATCTTGAAAACCGGGAGTTATTGGATTTGCGCGTAAAATCGAATTCCTGCGCCCCAGGTGCCAGCGCATTAATACCGCTAGACCCTTGGAGTCCGTCACGGAATTCGTGTGATGGCACGAGCGGGAGACCTCAGACGTGAGCCAACACCATCGTCAACAGATCAATGGACACCGGCACACCGAAAGCACAGCGCTGCATATAGCTATACCCGATTCCTCGCCTTGGCCCTTCTCGACGCTCATCTACTTCCTTAGGGTTAGTCGACACTTCGAACATAACGCCATGGACAGGATAGCACAGCAGACAAAGGAGCTTTGGGCGAACGCACGCGAAGATGAACGCAGGGCAATCCGAGATGGCCTCCGAGACTTGATCTCATCTTTCGATACAGACTGGGACGTTGTGCTGAGACTTGCGGGCGGAGTAAGTTTACATAACCCGACACAGAGATCTGACCTAACCTGGATACAGCCCCTTGTAGTTGCATTGGTGAAGATAGGAATCAACCTTGACATATTCGGGGCTCTTGCGACGGCTGATGACGCTGTTACTGTGGAGGATTTTGTGGAGAGCACTGGCGCGACGGTCGAGATGCTACGTGAGTTCCGAACAAATGTATCTGGCCTCATGCTGAGTATCCAGGGCGCATCCTCCGCACCCAGGCGGCGTTCGGTCTGATTGAGCAGACGGGAATCGATGAGTACAAGGCGAGTCGGCTGACAACAATTCTAACTGACGCCAATGTTTCTGGATCCATCGTGGATATGTATGTTGCGATACTCGCGTTCACAGCGTCCACTGACAACCCAGCTGCGACAACCTTGGTCCCATTATGCAGGTTATCCCCGAATTCTTGAGCGAGAAGAAAGGCCAAACAATTATCTCGAATACAGAAACCGCCTTCCAGAAGGCCTTCAACACCAAACTGTCAGCATTCGAATGGATGAATCAGCATCCCACTAACCTACGGAGCCTCTCCCACTTCATGGCCATGCACCGTGAAGACAGCTGGCTCGACAAGTTCCCCGTTGCGGAGGAGATTGCCTCCACTCCACCAGAGCCATCCAACATAGCCCTTGTCGACATTGGCGGCGGCTACTGCCACCAAGCCATCCAGTTCCACCAGCGATACCCACATCTCGGCCGCGTCGTGGTCCAGGATATCCCGACAGTGCTCGACCGCGTGCAGCCCGTCGACGGCGTCGAATTCCAAGTATACAACTTCTTCCAGCCACAGCCACTGCGCGCGAAATTCTTCTACTTTCGACACGTCTTGCACGATTGGAACGACGACGACTGTGTCAATATACTAAAGGAAACAATTACCGCGCTGGGTCCCAATTCGCGGATTAAGGAGGGTGGGATTGAAGGTTGTGGATATTGTGCAGTATGATTCAAAGATGCAGTCTGCTATTGTGGTGGTGCCGGACAAGATATAAAAGGAGGATGAAAGCCGACAAAATGTGCCGAGGAAGGCCATGTCATCCTGGCCAGAAAGGATCGGGCATAGTAGTTGCCGTCGCTATGATGTGAGCTGGGGTCAGGATCAAGGGAGATAGGGTAGCGCAGGTGAGGTGGGTACAGGTAAAGCCGACATGCAGTCAGGGCCCCGGTCTCCACGGAGGAGTTGCAGCTGGCGAAGGCGTTGGAAAGGTTATCTGCGCGAGCATTAGCAGGAAGCTATATTTGATTGATGCTGCCTTTTGCTTGTCACCTAACGATGCATAGCCCCGAGGCACTTGTAAGGCTCGTCGCGTAAGCAGCCTGCAAGCAAAATGGCACGTCCTTACTCGCGTGTATAGCGGGTATTCCTAATAGGGGTAAAGGGCTCTGCAAACACTCGTCACTGGCCTAGTATGCTTCAAATAGCTATATCATACGAGCAGTTGGCTTACTTCAGGAAATACCAGGAATATCTCCCAACGTCAGGCCGTCAAGTTCTCACCGCAATTCTTTTTTTTCTTCGCCTCCATATTTCCAGCTCCTGTCGTTTGCCATGCAGGTGCCTCAGACTTCATTGGTTGTCTGTCTGGTGAGGCTGAGTTGGCAAGGCTGACCGGAGTGGCGGGGAGGTCTCTCGCGCTTGCCCACCGAGCTGCTTTATGATCCTCTCCACAACTCTACCGCTTTCTATCCATCAAACTAAGTGACGAGCTACGGCAGGATGGCGGAGGTTCTCGGGCTGATATCCGCCGGTATTGGGGCGGCAGCCTTTGCGCTTCAGGTTAGCGAAACGATCAGACGACTCCGGGATATTCGCGAGTACAACCACAGCAAAGCTGGAGACGAACTGAGGTCTCTTGTCAAACGCCTTGAGAGGCTGCGAGAGGTATTGCTATTCCTTGAGACCGTTCAAACATCCAAACTGGTCGATCTTGCTGTCGAGAACTGTCAACAGGAGTACAGTAGTGTTGATACTACCATCCAGCGAATGGGCGAAAAGCTATCCCGTCTGAGTGGGAAAAAGCTACAAAGCGCTCGACACGGCGAAGGCATCAAAAACCAGCTCAGGGACGTCAAGCGAAGGCTTGACTCCGTCATACTGGAGTTGACCTGGTGAGCCTCCTACCGCTGGTGTCGGATAAACTGGCTAACACTCGACATTGTCGCAGTACCATCGCGCTAGACTCCCAACGCTTGACTCAAAGCCTAGCCCAGGATATGGCCCTTGTTGCATCTTCATCCGTTGTGAATAGCACCATGATCCCAAACACGCGACGCCAGAACAGCCTTCTACGCCCTCAAGAGACCATCATCGCGGAACCCCCTTTGCCACATCCAGCTAGCGTGAGCTGTCTGGTAAATCCATCACGCCGGCGGCAGGTGGTGGACTGTGCGATTAGACACTGCCACTGCTCTTGTCATTGGACGCAGCGCAGGTCAACCCCTTTCTGGGCGTTCGAGTATACTCCGTTGCTCACATTCTTTGAAAAGTGTAGCAACTCAAAGTGTACAGCGACTCGCTACCGCTGGAGCCTACAATTCACACTCTCTAGATACGGTATTCCATTCAAGGTAAATGCCGCCTTTGACTTCATCACCGGGGCCGGAAGCTACTCGCTTAGACCGGCCCTCAGCATAGAACGAGTGGTGAAATACACATCGCCCGGGTTCGAGGCACTTTGGCGGTTTCAACGCGGGTTGCTGAGCCTTAGAGAAGTTCAAGCGACATTTCGGGAGCTCAAAAGATGTGATCCCTCGTTGAATCGGCATATAAATCCAGGCGGGCGCTGCTATGTTCAGGTGTGGAATCAATTAGACTGTTTTTGTTATGATTGTCTAACCGTACAATAGGAGCTCCTTTACTACGGTCCAAGTCAGGCCCAAGCCGACCAATTCAAACTCCTGAAATTTTTCGCCTGCGAATTGGGTATGACTCTTGAAGGTCTAGACCAAAGGTGTGTTACAGCTCAGATATTGCGGCCCGGTTTTACTCAGGCTGATACCGGCTTCACAGGTTCTTGGTTCAATGTGCCAAGTGGATCGGCATAGGTCCGCATATTGACTTGCTGGAAGCGATTCTCGCTTATGGCTTTGACCCCAGCTCGATTGAGTCGCCAAGTTACAAGGAATGGCCGTCGCTCAGTCCGCCGCTCTGTCCGCCAAATTGGATAGCCGAGTGCCTCACACCAGACCCTTTCTTCGTCGATTATCTTGCCATACTTGCCAAAGCTAGTCCAGGTAAGTAAGAATGAAAAATATTGTGCATTCTATGCCGTTCACTAACTGGCAGTTATAAGGCTTTGCTGGATTAACGCCGCTACACGAAATCGTGCTCCTGCAACCTCCAGCCTCGGTGACTTCGTTTCTCTCAAGGTCGCCATTGCATATGGAGAGGAACTTTCTAGGTCAGACTCCATTACATCTGGCGGTCCGCGATGTGGAAACCGTCCGCCTGCTTGTCCAGAGTGGCCATGACATGGACATCCAGGACAACCACGGTATCACCCCTCTAATGTATGCTGCTGGAATGGGCATAACGGACGTAGTTCGCTTGCTTATCAAGCAAGGGGCAAATCCATTCGTCCGCGATACCACATGGAAACGGAACTTTATCGATTATGCGGCCACGCGGGGCAATTGGCCGTTGATAATGGACATCCTAGACACGATTCAAGATCTCTACCCAAAGAAAGTTTTCCATGACTTCATCTGCTGCGCTCTGATGCGACTCCTCGCTCGTGAGGTCTGGCTGGGTAGCAAGTGGAGCACTTATTTTGCAAAGCTTGTCGGTCTATGTTCAGATGTTAACATGAGATTTGGTAACCCTCATGCCAACACCGAAGATAACAATCTTCTTCATTTCATCTCAAACCACGATGATGTCAAGGTGCTGGTACGACACGGTTTTAACATGTTTGGTCAACCCAACAGCGCAGGAAAGCCTGCCATATTCTCGCTTGCCCATATATTAGATGCAACACTAACCCAGCACTTGCTTGGCTACGGAATCAATGTTAACCATGTGGACCACGAAGGACGTACTCTCCTGTTCCCGCTGCTCCAGCAGATGCGCTGGTTGCACCCCGGGACTTTTGACGTGATGGATTCCATCCGGATATGCCTAAGGGCTGGCCTCGACATCTTCCTATCGGACGGTTGCCGGTGTCCGTGCTCTCCCGGGGGCTGCTATTTGCCTGCGGCTTTGGATGTTACTTTTGTTGATACATTGACACCCACACCAGTGTTTGTGTGGGCGTTCGAATTTCTCTCCCTTGTGGAGGAGCTCAGGGGTCGCGAGGACGCAAAAACACTCCTCCTGGGTTTCCTCCGTAGATTGTACTTTGAAAGGGCGGGGATAACGCATGTCTGCTGCCATGGCGGGAACGGCATACCGTACTGGATACGCCTTGTGTTCGGAGAGAACATGTCTACGGCGAACGTTGACAAGATTCTAGACGAAGAAGAAGAGCTTATTGCGAATCTCGAAAACGATATGCTTCCATTGACCTCAAACCCGCTTGAGTGTTTGAGATCTGATTGGATTTTTATGCTCAGAGAGAGGCACCAGGAACAGCTGGAGGTGAAGCGCAGAAAAAAGCCGACGTCCTACAAACCCCCTACAGGTGTAAGTTCCCTCAAATCCAAGCCCGTGATAGGCTCCTGACAGGATATAGGAAACCTATGAGGTTGACTATAGGAACGACACTTTCACCCACACGTTTTATGGAGACTGTGATTTCGGCGTTACTCCCTTGACTGGCGCCATGGCCGAGTACGTCATCTGGCTGGAGCATGAGTACTTTCGATCTGAAGACACATGGGAAGCCACATGCGAGAGAGAAGCCTGGTATAAGAGACGGATGAGTTGGTTTGTGGAACTCATGCAAGTCATGGAAGTCACTCCCGAAACACTTACCCAAGTAATCGTCCATAAGATCAAAACGATATCGTGGAAGAAAGAGCGCCCTGATAAGGAACATGTAGTCAACCACTTTATGACTTCTCTACAGGCATCGCGAGGCGGGGGGAAAGAGAAATCGGAGGGTTCGAGATGACATTAAATCCGCTTATCTAGCCGAAAATTCATCCCACTGTGTTTGTGTGTCTAATCACGGGGCAAACTAGTCAGTAAGATTGTGGTGGTACAAAGGAATGTTAGACATCTAGGTTGGTCAAAGTCATCAGCCATTAAGACACTGGGATCCAGTAATCTCTGGACTGACAACAAACCATGGGTGCATTGATGATTTCCGATTCTCTCACCGGCGCACAAGATCTATCGCTCCTGCTGGCGTCGACGTCGTGGTCAGCGAGCCTGGTTGGCGAGTGTTGTCAGCCGAGAGAATGCAAAACCCGGGCCAGACAGGATTCAGACGAAGATGAGGAGTGTTCCAATCAACGCAATCATCTTCACCTCTTCTCCCTAGCCAAATACCGGCGGGAGGGATCGCCAACGTGGAACGGACCGTCCTTCACGATCTCCGCTACGACCGAGGATGCCCGATCCTCATAAAAAGTTGGAAGATTGAATTAATCCGTCAGCGATATCGTTGACGGTCGACATTAACTATTTGCGCTACGAGCTAGGATCGTCTGGGCCGACGGAATCCCCGCAGATAACTACAACCCGCACACACTGCTAGATACATTTGCGCTCGTCTTAGCTTCGTCAGGCACACGCCCAGACTACTAGACCCCAGCACCACGTTGAGGTGCGAGCTTCGCTGGGGACTAAATGGCGAATAGATGGCAAATATCGCGATCACCCGGGGGGGGGAAAGGAATGACATCGGGCGGGCAGGGTGGTTTCCCTCCGAAGAACCAGAGCCTGGCCCTGAGCCAAAACAAGCAGAAGAGTGACGGAGTTCGGTCAAGATGGGAGCGAGCGGAATGGGAAGGAGTTAACGAGCGGCAGGGGCGAAGCTGTCATAGAGGAGCCCCCTCACCTACCTCCTACATCTGGGCACAGTCACCCCCTACCCCTGGCGCCCAGCTCAACATCCACGGCCTCTCTTCCGTGGGGACCCCTCTTCTATGACAGCCTGCTCACCTATGGAGGCCCACGCCTCCTGCAAAAGAGCCTTGGCGTTCCTTATAGCCTCGATTGCCCGGGTGTCGCCGCACTTTGTTTCCAACTTCGCTATGTCTTCTCGGATGCCACGCATGGCACGAAGACCCTCGCCGACAGGATCGGAAGGCCGGGTACTCGTCGTGGGTTCGTCTCTAGCCAACTTCAAGGACCCGGAAGCCGTCCTCTTACTTGGCGAGACCGACCGCGATTTGACAGGCGACGTATAACCGGGCGCTTCCCCCCCGAAGGCGTCGCTAGTTTCGGCAGGCGGCGGCATCGTCGTGGTAGGGATGAGCTGTCGATGGGACTCCTCCCGGTCAGACTGCTCAGCAAGCCACGCTCCACTGTCTCTGAAGAAATGCATTAGCTTTACCAAATCTTCGCGATGCTCCATGAGGCCATCAGGCAAGGTGTCTCCCAGCTTGGTCACATCCTCAGCGATAGCCCGCTCCAGTTGTCGCGGGTCGTGAGCGATGCTGCGGTCCCCAACTTTGGAATGGCAAGCCTCATTTCGCGCCGCGTAGATATCGATCGCCAACCTTGCCATCTCGAAGTTCGCCTCGAGTCCCGCATCGCTGAGGTGCTTGACACACAATTTGATGTCCGTGGTCCAAGGATCATCCTCATTGTGCTCGCAGCGGATGTCGTGACGGAGGTCGCCAACTCGGTCAGGCAGGTCCAGCTTGAGGTCAGCTGCCGCCCCCCTCAGGCATTTCCACATGCGGCCCGCATAATCCCCTAGAAGTACAAGGAACTCCAGAGGATACTGCGTGTCCGACGGCGTATTGGCGGGTACGGGTGGTGAAGATTGTCCTGACTTTGACTCCGAAAGAGCCCGGAGAACAGCGTCCATCGGAGTCGCCATCAGATTGAACCCGACCCCATGGAAATCCGGATCCTCCAACAGCTCACCAGCTGGTTGGGAATCTGGATTCTCGTCGGACGAAGACTCACCGAACGGAGATCTAAACATGGAGTTACTAGAGGGCCATGTCTTCCAGGGGGACTTACCCTTGTCCCGCAAGCCCATCGGCGAGCCAGAGCCAGCCGAAAAGCTGGCCTGGCTGTCGTCAGAGGATTTGCGAGTATACGCCATTGTGAAAAACAAAAAGGAGCCAGGAAAGAAAATAGAAAAAGTTCGCCCAGAAAGAAGAGTTCGAAGAAACCGGGGAAGAAACCTGGAAACGGACGAACTTGGTGAGTAACAAGTACAGACAGCCATATTTTGTATATTTATCTCTACCTAAGCTAATGGTGTTCCCCAGGGTGGAAGGCACCTTGGACCAGGGCTGGCACCTGGGAAACGCATGATATCACGAAGACAGGAAGCTGCGATCAATCTGGCGTTGGACCCGGCGACAATGCCGTTTCCTACATCTCCACGTTGAAGCCTCGCCAAAGCGTCCGAGTCTTCAAATCCTCCTGCCTCTGTTCAGTTGATTTCTCACGCCTCTGTCTTTCTACTTCCCAACATAAGTCGTCCAGCTTTCCAAGCACGTGCTCGCAAAACACCGGATAGCTTTTATAATAGCGCCTCACGTTGAATGAAAGACATGTTATACGCCATAGAGCATGCCCATAGCAGATACTAAGCTCCTCCATGAACTGCTGGAGGAGATCAAAATTTCGGTCCACCTCACGCCTTTTTCTCTGAGAGAGCTCGCTTTTACTCCGTTTTGACAGGTAGTGACGGGCAAATTGGTGCAGAGGCTGGTCCAGATAGAAAGGGACACCTGGAGGCCCGGGGTATATCCCGATTTGAGGCACTCGGAGATCCTCGATATTCTTTAGGCGCCAGAGAGGTAGCAGTACGACCTCATCGTCGTGTAAATTCCTTTCCATCCGGAGTGAGGGAGGGAATCTCACCCACCCAGGGAACTTTTAGTCAAGGAGATCGACCGAAGTGGCCAACCGTCCATCGCGGGTCCAGTCGTGACCCTTTGGAGATTTGTAATAGGAGAGTGTGAGTTGTTTTATCGAGGACGCTTTGGCTAGCATATCAACCAACTGGTTGACCTTTCTCCAAAGGATGATGAGTTGTACCCCGTCTTCAGGGTTCGGCGCGGAGACATCGATATATACGCTGACCCTGTGGTAGGGAAAGTTGCGAAAAGCACGTATGTATGGGTCCGGGTGCCAAAACCTCCAAGAGCACCAATACAGCTGCAAAATTGAGACAGTAACCCAGCTTTTGCTTATTCGCGGTGACATGCAGAAGTGCAGATCCGCCCCATGATAGAGGTGGTGTGAAAACTCATCATAGAGCTTGCGGCTTGCACAAAGAATACCCAGCCCGCTCCTGGGATTGTGGGTTATCCTGAGCTGCATATGCCTCTCGCGTTTATACGGGGGTATCCAGTCGTAGATGCAGAGTCGGATTTCTGGCGGGAGTCTGGACAACGTTCCGAGGCCGGGGTCGAAGGGGGGTGTTGTGGCCATGTCGGCGCTGAAAGATGTAGCCAATGGGTCAGACGTGCAGATATATTGAATGATAGTAGTCTTCAGAGGGCTCAGATCAGTGGATGTGGACCGAAGATGATGGACAATCGGAGAGGACCATCAAAGACAGAGCAGATGAATGAGTCACAGGAACTAGGTTTCGGCATACACCACGTTGACTCTACTGCTATATCAGGGTTTGGAATCCAGAGGCCAGGAACTTTTCCTGAAAATCTTCAAGGCTGCATGACTCTTATACTCTCAAGCGGATAAGAATAGCGGATGGGTCAAATACTGTGTCCAGTTCAGAGACAATAGCAATAGCCTGAGAATGACGTCTACCGTCGAAATCTGTCAATAATTTACCAGGGGTGGGTGTCGAAGCCTCAGTAATTATTCTTGCATTAGGATGGCTACTTTGGTGGCTGCAAAAAAGCATATTTCTGTGGAGTAAGATAGCGAGATAAGTATAGGATGGCTCACACCTCACAAGGACCCTGAACTGGCGGATACGTGGCGACATCGCATGATGTTGAACACATATACGACCTCGCCTTGTCATTTACACCATTTAAACCAAGCCGCTCTAGCTCGCTTTGATCGACCCCTGGGAAGGAGAGGTCTCCATACTCCGTGGACACCATTTTAAAGGAGCGGCCAGAGCAGTTGACGTCACTGTGATATACAGTTCGTGTCAGTGTCCAGATTAAGAGAGAGAGAGCGAGGCGAGGGTAGAGGTGTTTGACCCACAAGTAAAACCGGCACGCAACGTGGTTCGCGACTCTCACGGAGGAGATGCTGCGGCGGAACCCGTCGTCAAAGTTATCTGTGGAGCATTAGCACGATATACGCCATTCTTTCCCGTCATATGTGCAGCGAGAATCAGAGGGGGGAGATCGCTTACGGCACTTCCACTGCGTCGCATGAATTTTCTTGCAGAGCCCTTTGAAGTTCGGGTTTGTGCAGACCCGCAGGTCGACAGTGCTGGCCCGACTATACCGTGCATGACAGCGTTAGATCGATCAACCCTCATACAGAGATCGGGACTTGACTGTTGTGGGAACGAACATCTCGTTGGACGCGGACTCAGCTGGCGCGGCTGAAGTAGATTGGAGCGCGAGGCCGAGCAGGAGGAGGGAGTTGCTGAGGAGCTTCATGATGGACGACGAGAGGGGCAGTTGGAAGTGATTGATTGCTGAGGATTTGGATCTTTCCACCTCGCGCAGGCCATGAATTTATAGCCCTGGAGCCCGGAAGTAGGAGTCTTGGCGGACTTTCCTAATTCAGAAGCAATTCGCGCGCAGGAGGGCTTGGCATTGCTTTCTCAGGGTCCATATCCAATAACCTTGGAAGCTCTGACCAAAAGGCGGATAAGAAATATATTATTTATTCTAAGAGCAAGCCAAACTCGATCATTAAATCTAATTCTTAAAGTGCTGCACAACCGGCGCCTTCGTCTCGCTGCCGTACGCAGAACCGCCGTACGTCAGATATCCCGCATCAACCGGCCCCGACTGCGCGAGGATATCCTCGCGGTCCCCAAAGGTAAACACCGTCTGCATCCCCATTACCATATGCTGCAGCACGTGGCAGTGGTACATCCATACGCCCGCATTCGTCACACGCACCCGCCACGCGCGCCACCCCGACGGCGCCAGCACGTCTGTTTCCTTGCGGTAGCGGTACAGCACCGAGGTATCTCGCTGGATCGGGTGCGTCCTCCGCAGACGCTCTTCATTAGCCGCGATGTCGTACAGCCCGTCGCCGGCGCCGATGTCGTAGACGTGTCGCCCGTGTGCGTGGAACGGATGCGCGTCCAGCCCCCCGTTGTCGACGGTGCCTCGGTTCTGCCAGACGATCTCGAGGACCTCGCCGATCTTCGCGGGAAATGTGCGAGTGATGTTGTCAAACCCGTTGCCGCGTGTGAGCGCTCGGTGGTACGTTGCGTCGAGGTTGAGCTTGTTCGTGTAGATGTCCACGAGGTACGGCGACTTCGGGAACGACTGCACCCAGTCGTAGCCGTTTTGCAGCCAGATCGTGTGGTCGCTGACGTTCTGGTGCACGTCGATGATGATCCGTCTGGTTACTTGGTCCAGCGTTGGGAAGTCGTTGTCATGTGCGGGCTCCAGCTCGTAGTCGAGCCAGCCGTCCACGAGCTCGGCGACGGGGAGCGGCGGGGGCGAGGGGACGGTCGTGAGGTCTGGTAACTGTGAGTGGGAGAAGTAGTTCAGCACCGCGAAGTTCGTCAAGACCTCTGGTCGCGCGAGAGTCGTCATCTGGATGTAGAATTGGCGGGTGTCGAGTTGCTGCAGCTCCTGCTCGCTCTTCGCCTTCAGGAGCACGCTGTACCGCTGTCCGCTGGCGATTTGCAGGAAGTCTGTCATTAATGGCTTGGTATCGTGCCCGTCTGCCTCGATTATGAACACCTCATGGCTTTCGATCGCCAGCGACACGAACGACAGGGCTGTCCCTCCGATGAAGCGCAGTCGGTACGTCTTGCCAGGGTCGATGGAGATGGCAGCCAGCTCGCACGAGCCTGTGGCATTAGTCGCAGGTCGACTGTACCCATTCACCAGGATGGCTTCAGTCTCCCCGCTCCATGTGAAGTTGTTCGACGTCAATCCGTCCACGATCTCCGCGTCCGTCTCGCTGAAATAGTCCGTGATCAACAGCGTGCGCTCCTCATCGTACTCGTACAGCGGGGCCTCGCATGACTCCACAATTAGCGGCCCCTTGGCCGTCATTGCCTGGAACCCTACGTGCGAGTGATAAAAGTAGGTTCCTGCAGAGCCGATTTCTGGTCGCACTTCGTAGTCGAAGAACCGGCCGGGCGGGATGGGCCATTGGCTGGCGGCTGGGGTGCCATCGGAGAAGGGAGCTGTATAGGCTGTTAAGCCGTGCCAGTGCTGTGCTGTTAGACGGAGGTATCCTTGTCGAGGTTATCCATGCTTACTATTGTAGTGTTTGCGTCGGTCATGTCGTTGTAGACGCGGATCCAACTCGTCTCGCCCTCTCGCAAGCGCAGTTCAGGGCCGGGTAATGACCCATTGACCAGGACGGAGTATCGCTCTGAGCATGCTTCGCTGAACGTCCCTGCAGTGACGCGCAGGATGTGATCGGGCTGGAACGAGTGGTCATGGCGATATACATGTCCCTGGCTGGCCGCTGCCAGGCCGAGAAGCACGGCGATACTCTTCCAAAGGCCGGACATCGTGAGGACAAAAATTTTACTTCACCAAGCATCAAGAGAGGGCTTGAAGGGACAGGCAACATTTTATCCCCTTGCGCAGTACCTGTCAGCTTGAGCGTTGGCTCCATCAAACACATGGCTGAGCAAAAGCCAAAAGCCGTTTCTGGATTGTGATCGTCGATCTCGGATGCTTCTATTGGCTACCTTACGGACTCTCTGCAGGGCTAATTATATTTCGGGACGCCTGAAATGCCAATCTTTGGCGAAAGAGGTTTGACCCTGCGCTGCACGTCACCAGCCGATGATATTCCCAATCGCAACTGAATCAGGGGCCTCCCAGCCAATCTGCGAACGCTTTCTCGGCATGGAAGATCCACCTGCATCGTTCGCTGTGGCCCCTGCCAGCGATCATCAGAACTCTCAGTTCGTGTTGGGGCGAAATTCCAAGCTTTCGAGTCCGCTCAGCCCTGCCACAGCCACATCCCAGATGGCCCCCCTCCCCTGTCAATTATTTCGATTGACTTCCGTGATGGACGTCTCTCAGAAGCTTGGCCGAGTCGCTGAGGAACTCCCTGCTCTTGCTCAATCCTCTCTCTGGATGGTTGTAGTAGGCAAACGCATGAGGGACGCCAGCATACCGCTTCATTGTCACCGCATTCCCGGCGTCTCTCAACAGGCTCCCGTAGTATTCTCCCTCGTCGCGCTCGACGTCGAATTCTGCAGTGACGATATGCGCCGGGGCGAGGTTCTCGAAGGAGGGCGCTAAGACGGGGGTCATTCTCCAGTCTGAGAGGATTCGTTCCCGGGTTTCAGGGTCAGTTCCGATATAATAATTCAGGAACCACGACTCCCGCGCCAGGGAGGACCACGGGAGATCGGACAGGAAGATTGCACTTGGATAATGGCATGTCTCTGTTGTCAGTGGCTCTGCGTTCGTGATCGAAAGAGGCACGTATCGCATGTCCGTTGCAGGTACGATCATCAACTGCAGCTTTAGGTTGATCGGAGGGCTGCTGTCTCGCGCAAAATGGGCGATAACCGCCGTCATCTGGCCACCAGATGAGAGTCCTCCAATCGAGACCGAGTTAGGGTTGATATTCAATGCCTCTGAATTTCCAATCACCCATTGAACGGCAGACCAGCAGTCGTAGAGCGCCGTGGGAAATGGATACCTTGGGGCCAAGCGGTAGTCCACGTCGACGACCACGATAGACGCGTTGTTACAGATACTTCGACACCAGGCAGTCTCCGAGGAGAGGCCTCCTAGCACCCAGCCTCCGCCGTGGAAGTTGATATGCACTGGAAAAGGACCCTCCCCGGGGGGCGTGTAGACTCGACAGGTGATGAACCCTTCTGGGTCTGACACGGGGACTTGGACATCGTGGACTTGATGTACCGGAGGGCCTATTCATGTCAACACCCCATATTCTGAAGTCGGCGAAGGAACTCACCCTCCCAGGTGGGATATGTCAAGCTGTACTTTGACGGACATCGCTGGAACTCTTCTATCGTCACCAAGTGCGCCCCAATCACCCCCTTTCCATGCTCCGTCCACATTCGATGCCACTCAGGGTCCAATCCGGCGAGGTATTTGTCGGGAATCGCATTCTGGACGACAGTTTTCTGTGGTGGAGAGTCTTGGGCCATGGTGGCTGTCAACATGACAAGAGAAGACTTATGTCAACCTTTTCACAACAAGTCGCCCCGCTTGTTATCTTGCCCAGCAGGTGTCTCCAACTCCAGTCAGTGGGTCACCGGTGACGACTGCCATTGGCGGCATTGGGGCCAAGTCATCTCCTATCACTCGTATTCTGGCCGGCCGTGATAACATAGTGGAGATGCGGGGTGCATGTTGAGAACCGAGATGAGATATAGCCCTTCACTTTGCCATCTCTTCCGCTTGACACTTCAGCTCACTGTGAAAATGTCCGGCGATACTCACACCGGGCCGATGCCTCTGGGCCACACTGATTCCGTGACAGCCCGCCCGAAGACCACCGAACCCTCTGTCAACCCCGTATCCGTGGAGGAATTTGGTCTCCGTCGGGTGCCCGACCGGATCCCATGGATTGTCTTGCTCGTGATCATCGTCGAGCTGGGCGAGCGATTCACGTACTTTGGCCTCAGCGGGCCGTTGCAGAATTACATCAAGTGTGTTCGTCTTTACCGAACCGACGACACCGCTGATAGCGTGCAGAAACCCATATGACCCCGGTGCTGAATTGCCAGGAGCCCTGGGCAGAGGGCAGGCTGTTGCGACTGCCCTAGGTAATTTCTTCAAGTTCTGGGCGTACGCATCCACGGTCCTGGGGGCTATTGTTGCAGGTGCGCATCTACTGCCGCATCGCTACCCTCGCTAATCGGTGTTCAGACCAGTTTCTTGGAAAATTCAAGGCCATCATTGTTGCTTGTAGTATCTATATCGTCGGGCTTACGGTGCTCGTGGCCACCGCAACCCCAGCATCCATCAAAGGAGGATCCGCGTTCGGCGGCCTCGTCGCGTCAATGGTCATCATAGGCGCAGGGACTGGAGGTATCAAGGCCAATGTCACCCCGTTCTGTGCAGAGCAGTACCAGAAGTCGCAGGCGTTTGTCAAGACCTTGAAGTCAGGAGAGCAGGTCGTCGTTGACCCAGAGTTGACGGTGGAGCGGATGTTCCTGTGGTATGTCTTCCAGCTGCTGTAAACGGCCCTAATAACACCGCTCTAGGTTCTACTGGGCTGTTAATATTGGTGCCCTATCGCCTTTAATTACCGTGAATGTCGAGACGCATGTCTCCTTTTGGCTTGCGTACCTCATTCCGCTCATGTACGTGTCTCCTCTGGGCTGTCACGCTCTCTAACAGCAGCTAGTGTGATCATCCTCGTCGCAGTAGTCTTCTTCAGTGGCAGCAGGATGTTCCTCAAGACCAGACCAGAAGGCTCCCCGATCGTCGATGCTGCACGCACTGTACACATTGCCATTGCAGAGCGAGGATTCGAGAACGCGAAGCCGAGTGTGCTACGGGAGCAGGGAAAATTAGGACAGTATCCGTTCGCTAATAGATCGGATTATACCGACTACAGCGTTGAGAAGGTTCGAACGGGCATTACAGCTTGCAAGGTAAATTTCCAAGTTGTCGCTATTCATGGCCTACTGCTAACGACGTAGCTATTTCTCCTCTTCCCGTTATACTTCATCTGCTGGACGCAGATCTGGAACAATATCATCTCGCAGGCTGGGGATATGGCTCTGCATGGGACGCCGAATGATCTGCTGCAGAACCTTGACCCTATTGCCCTGATTATCTTCATTCCATTGCTGGACTGTATGTGCTTTCCATCCCGTTTTCTATTCATACTCATGCGAGCAGTCGTCGTATATCCATTGCTCCGGCGATATAAAATCAACTTCCGCCCAGAACTCAAGGTGACGACTGGCTTCTTCATGGCCGGCCTGTCCATGGTATACGCCTGCGTTCTGCAGCACTATATCTACAAATCCCCGCCAAACAGCATCCACGTCTGGATCCAAGCCCCGATCTACATTCTCGTCGGGTTCTCCGAGGCATTTGTTGTAATTACGGGGCTGGAAATCGCCTTTACGAAAGCGCCTGAGAGGTACGTCCTTCATCCCTTCATCTCTATCTATGGCATGTAATTCTAACGGCCGTACAGTCTCCGATCTCTAGTCTCAGCTCTCTTTTGGCTTACGATAGGGATCGCCGCTGCTATTTGCATTGCGCTTGCGCCTGTGTCCCAGGATCCGCACCTCGTGTGGATGTATGGGTCTCTGGCGGTCGTGGCGTGTCTGGGTGGCGTGCTGTTTTATCTGCTGTTTGGACGCGCTTTTGATGACGCGGTGCTCGTCGAGGTTGAACCTGAGAATCTGAAGACTGCTGGAGTGTAGATAGTCCTATAGGCTAGCCAATATACTGCTCAGCCCCTGTGCCGCTTCTGTAGTGAGTGGCTCTCTTACAGCGAGTAATTTGCAGTATGCTTCGTCGCGCCTTCCTCAGGGTCCGACCGTCCTTCGTCCTTGCCTACTCTGGCTTAATGTCCTGTGGCCAGCTGCCCGGCCAGCCATCGAGTCTGCGAAGCTCGTTACCTGGCAACGGAGGGGACTGCTATGCGGGATGTTATGGCTTAACAATACGGATCTGGTATCTAGGGCACAAAACTTTGTTTCCTATCGTTACGTATTTGATATTCCTTCATGCGGTTTCCTCGTACGTTTCGTACGTTGGGAATCAGGATGTCGAACAACAGCTCATTACTCGAGGAAGTCTCAGAAGCCAATACCGATTACGCCGCACTTAGATTTTCGATCAAGCGAGGCAGATATCCAGACTCCACGCAAAAAGCCTGGATATCATAAGATTTGCGCTGTTACGGATGTGGGAAACGGTTCTGGGTTTGACTGACACATCCCCAACGGAACGCTATCAAACGACCGGCACACCCGCGTAATCCTCGTCAAGGAAACGTTGCAGGGCATCTAGCGCCGCTTCAAGGTCTTCGGTCCGGACACCGAAACCGAGACGCACATAGCCCTGGTAATCATAGCCGTCTCCAAAGCATTTCTTTCCTGGGACCAGAAGGACACCCTTCTTGTCCAGAAGCCTTGTGCAGAATTCTGCGTCGTCAACGGGCCGTCCCGACTTCGTGAATTTAATGAAGCCAATGGGTCCCCCAACAGGCCGAACCCACTCAGAAATTGTCGAATTTCTGTCGATGAACGACTGGACAACCTCGACGTTGTGCCGCGAGAGTGCCAAATTCCTGTTTATCAGATTCTGGACGGTTGGCGCGCCGAGCGCCAGAGACGCAAGCGGTTCATCAACCTGGCTCACGGTGATGAGCGCATAAGAGCGAGCGTTGACGCAGGTATCGATATAAGAAGGGTTGCGGGACGCAATCCACCCGAGACGAAATCCAGGCAGCGAGTATGTCTTCGATAGGGAGCTGGTGGCGATTGTATTCTCGTACCCCAACGAGAGGATCGACGGTGGCAGCTCCCGATCTGTCGATTCGATGGAGTGGAAGAGCGGATAATACACCTCGTCACTAAAAATTATGATCGAGCGCTCTTTCGCAATTTCCACAATGGCTTCTAGTGCCATCCTGGGGATAGCCGCGCCAGTCGGATTGACCGGATTGCTAGAGGGTAAGCGTCAACGCGGACTTCTGGTATGGTATCAGGCACCCAGGACATACTTGATCACGATCATCTTGGTATTTGGCTTGATGAGTTGCTTTAACTCTTCCAAATCAAGTCTCCACCCTTCGTTCTCTTTCGCCTTCCACAGACTCACATCCGCTCCGACGGACGCTGGAAGCGAATAGAGCTGCTGGTACGTCGGATACTGGACAACGACGTGATCACCTGGGCCCAGTAAGGCGAACAACACAAGGAAATTGGCTAGCGATGCTCCGGGAGTGGTGACAATATTATCGATGGGCAAATCCTCCGATGACTTGTCAGAGTACAAGTTTGAAATCTTTGAACGTAGGTCCTCGGAGCCTTGCATCGGGCCATAGCCCATAGGCTTCGAGAGAAGCGACGCCCACGAGGTGTTGACATCGTTTGAACCTCCCGAGTACGATTGGAGGTCATTGATCGACAGCGAAGCACAATAGGAATGGGCAAGGCTATGCTTCGCTCTCGCGTGGCGAGTCAAGATCCACTATCAAGCTGTTAGTTCTTGACTTCGTGGCCGATGAGACAAGCTTACATGATCGACTTCGAAAGGGTCGATCTTCACCATGGTAGCTGAACCTCTCGCGCTCTTCCTTGGGGTATCAAATAAAAAGGAACTGGGGACACGAGAGAAGAAGTATCTGACAAATACGATCCATGCTGCCACAGGCGGGGGGCACTTTGCCATGGAAGGGCGTGCCCACGGCCGGGTTTGGTCAAGGCCGGCGGGGCTGATTGGGTGCTGATGGATCCACGCGCTGCTCTCCCCTCTCTCCATCTCCGCAGCAAACCGAGCCCGAGCTCGTATTGGTCGGAAGCTACCGGGGATCAAGTGCTGACCTGCTCGTTCAGGGCCCGAAGGGGCCGGGCTCGCCGCTTTGGATTCGGCATTTGGGACCCAGAGGGGATGTATGATTTCGCACCGACGTCTTCAGGGTATAGAGGTTGTCCAGATTCTAGAATGCTTCCTATCCTAAGGTAAATGACGGGCCCAGAGAGTCCTTTCTTTGTGAACTCGATTGTCCGAGCGTCATCTGCGACGTGGCTCGCCAGATTCTGCCTGCAAGTTCTTCTCGGTCGGACGCGCTCTCTGCACTGCTCTTCCTCTGCGGATACGCGCTGGATTCAACATCCTCTTCCTTAGCTACCTCCACACCCTCCGCGGTACCCGCTCCTTGAATAGGGGCAGACGCGCCCCCGGAATCTGCTATTGCACTGGCGATTTTCTCCTGCCATGACTTCTCTTCGCGTTCCGCCGCTATCACGGCGTAGTGGGCGCGTCGGTAAACGCCAATAGCGCTGAGAGTTCCGCTTGATAATTCGTAGGCGAAAAGAACAGGTAGCGCGTAGCCGAGTCGCGGGTTACAGCCCCCGGACCAGATGTCAATCAACACACTGTAGCAAGCGTGGGCGGGCAAGGCATACGCCCACTTATAGAAGGCCGGAGATAATTCGAACGGGATCAGAATTGATGATATATTGAGCACAACCCATGTGATGAGGCCCATGGGAACATACGGTGGCGGCAGCCAGACGGCAACGACGTCGAGGGTGAGGAAGTTCAGGTGGGCGAAGAGCCACAGAGTGATCCACGTCAGGGCCCACTGGCTTCCATTTACCTGCCATTCGGCACGAAAAGCCCATATGGCCCCAGTTGTACAGATCGAGCCGGCCAGGGTGTATAGACCGGAGATCATGAACCGGTAAATGATCATGCGTCTTGGTTTGAGACGACCGAATAGTCCGAACTGGACGTAGAGACCATTGATGGTGGCGAGGAAGAAAAACTCTTGAATCAGCAGCAAGACAATAACGAGAGTGTTGTAGACCAGACGGGAGCCCTGAGCAGTTGGCTGGATGTTGATCGACGCGAGCTCCCAGGGATTGGAATAGGCCTCCACGGCAGCCAAGCTTGTCGCGTCAAGTGACTGGATGGCACCTGTGCCATTCAGCTGCACGTAGGCAACCCTTGCAGCCTCTGCAAGAGCTGTAATCTGCTGTGCAAGCGTGTCGATGACAGTCGGATATCGCGCCTCGTTCCAGACCCAGGTGAGGACGTCGCTCCGATTGTAAGAAGCCGCAGCTTGCGCATCGGATATGGCAGTGGCTAGGCGGTCGGAAGCACCAGCAGAGATGTAGAGTGCGCCCCAGTAGTCGATATTGCAGACAGCGGAGCGCAAGGCCGCAGGCTGTGGATATTGCCCCGATGGATGCTCGATCAGCGTGGGGAAGCTATCCCCGCGCAAGCGCTGGTACGCCTGACGGACAGCATCCCCGATGAGACCGCCATCGTAGTCAACAAAAGCGACATTGAGATTGTGAGTATGCCCAACCAGCTGATACAACGAGCCAAAAAGGTAGCAGAAGAGCGAAAGAAAGAGCAGCGTCAGGATAATGCCCGATCGAGCGGCCGCGCGGAGAACAGCGAACCTCGACTTTTGCACTTCTGGCTCGTGTGCGCTAACGCGCCGTTCTTTGGCTTTGGGGTAACGGCGCATCTCAATCTGTCGTGTCAGGATAGTCACAGCATCGGATCCACGTTATGTGGGAGCTTTGTGGCATCCTGGAGAATTGAAGAGCCGGCGAAAGAGCCAAAGGTCATGTGATTTTTTGAGAGCGGTCACGTGGTTTCTCTCGGCTCTCGCCTTTGTCCCTCCTGCTGCTTCTCCTCCTCCAGTGTTAGTAGGTTCATCGCCAGCCTTTTCTGCTCTCGAATCATAGAAGCAACGTTTTGGAAGACGGCTCCAGGTGGCGGTACTACCGTGCGGTACCCGGCCCATTTTACACTGTCGACGCTCAATTGCCCCTGCTCTGCTTCCACCGACCGGCTGCGGAAATATATCCATAGAGCCAACAGGCCTCGGAACACTCGCGCCCTCCAACATGGCCTCATCATCTGCGCGGAATCGACCAGAGCGGCGAAGTCGAGCTCGGCGATCCTTAACATGCGAGAATTGTCGGGCCAGAAAGGTGGTTGAACCCGTACGTTATAGGACCGCTCACTCTACTGACTTGCTCCCCACTGCAGACGCGTTGCGATGGGACTCAACCAAGCTGTAAGACTTGCGAGGTCTACCACGATGAGTGCCGCTATGAGAAGCCGCCTCCGATGTCGCAGATCGTTGCCATGGCCAATCGCCTGCAGGAGGCCGAACAAACTATCCTCAGGCTGCAAAAAGCACTAGAGACGCAGTCTTCCCCGAACTCTACCGGCACGGGAGAAGAACCTTCGGGTGTCTCTCCCAGTTCAGAAACGCGATCGGGCTCTGGGGGTGACTCGGCACATACTCGGCCGCGGAATCAGTCGAATGAGCCAACCTCAGAGGAACTGCTTTCAGACCTGAGTCTTGACGGGCATGGCAAGGTAGGTATTTGAAACAACTGCCATCCTATGGTTCGAAATCTGACCTGCAGTAGATATCATATTATGGTCCTACTTCCGCTATCCATGAGCCTGCCTCGTTGGAGCCTCCATCCACGGATTTTCAGAGTTATGAGGAACTGCCTTCCAAGACCAATATCCGAACATTACTTACCTGGAACGCGGAAGAATATCGATCCTGGGAGGATTTTGCTTTAAGCAATGCTGCAATCGAAACCGGGATTCCTCGCGCCACGATGTCCACGTTGCTTCAGATCCACTGGGCATGGATCGCACCGATGTTCATGTGGGTGTACCGACCTGCCTTTATGCGTAAGATTCGCCCTTGCATTGCCTAATCTGGAACCTTGTCTGACCGACAGCAGGCGACATGACGACTGATGGCCAGTATTACTCGCCGTTCCTCCTTACTGTCCTATGCGCCCATTCCGCCCGCTTTCATGAGGGTCCTGTCGGTGAGATGCTGATCTGCCGAGCACGCTTACTCTTGGGGCAAGAAATCCAGAAACCAAGCTCGATTCCGACCGTGCAGGCACTCCTGCAACTGAGCGCACGAGAGATGGCCTACGGATCGACATCGCAAGCTTGGCTGTACAGCGGAATGGCTTTCAGAATGGTCAGCGATCTTGGGCTTCACCACAACAGCGGCAAAATCTTGCACTTGGGGTATCTGAGCCCAGAAGACCTCGAGATCCGCAGACGCTTATTCTGGAGTTGCTATTTCTGGGACAAGGCCATCAGCCTTTATTTGGGCCGATCGCCTGTTTTGCAAGAACTCCCTTTCGACCACACCCCGGAGTTTCGTGAGTTCCTCCGACCTTCTTTTTTTTTTTTTTTTTTTCAAAATTTTTGCTGACGGTTGGTAGTGGATACATCTGCCGAAAACGAGATCTGGACACCTTACCACGGAGAGTCGCTCAACTTGAGTAGGGTCTCCGTAGGCCGGTATCCGCCGCTGAAAGCACATTCTATCTCTTGCTTCGAAAACTCGTGCAAGCTTTCCGTCATCTTGAATGATATTATAGTCCATCTCTATTCTCGGCATGGTCCACCGGATCTGGATGAGACGCTGCGGATCAAAAGAAGACTGGACGAGTGGAGAGAAAATCTGCCAGAGCATCTCAAGTACGATCCAGACAATTTGCCTGCGTACTGTCCGCCGCCGCATATTATGTCGCAGAATCTCCTGTACCACACAACAATCATTCTCCTGCACCGCCCTTTCTACTCGGCTTCAGAACATCACATTGCCTGCAGGAAGGCGGCGGACAGCCTTGAGAAGATATTGCTCCTCTTGGAGAAAACATTCGGCTTTAACCGGGTGACGTACCTAATGTCGTACTGCATCTACACAGGGGCATCGGTCATGGTCAAGGATGCCAAATCTGGTGACCTGGAAGCAAGTGGTAAGATTCAGACGTTCCTGCGCGCCTTGAAAGGAGGGATAAAAACTTGCCCTCTAATCCAGCGGAGTCTGGACATAATCAACAACAGTCTTCAGTCCAAGACGCCAAAGCTAGCAACTTTAAACGACGTTTCAGCCGCGGACGGCTTGGGGACGGCGAATTATCTCCCAGCTTTCCCATACCTTGACATGGGAGCGACGAGCCAATTTCCGACGGACCGGAATCCAGCGGTGATGGACCTGGATGCATTTTCACTGCTTGACTCATTTCCGGAACAACACATCAGCACTACCACAGGAGAATGGTATTTTGGATGATTGAAAAGATGCCCCGGGCGGAGGGGCCATTTGCCCAACTTAGCGACTCTATTTGTATAGTACAACACATGTTTGAATGCTCCGCGCACTCTACAGTATATGTCTAATTTGCAAATCCGTTGGTCGCGGGCCGTCCTCATCGTACTGCCACAGTCTCCTCGGGTTGTCCACCCATATCTTTCTCACTAGGGCATCACCTCGGGGGCCGCCGACCAGCTGACACCATCGCTTGCAAAGGGCGATCCAGGCCTGGTCGTCGATATCCCTGTACTCCTGAACCTTTTTTCTGTCGCCGTCTGGATTCTTGGAAACTCCACCACTGTGTGGCCAATCGCTTGCCCACACAACTCTATCTGGGGCAACGGCAAGAATCTCTTGAACGTAAGAATCCAGTTCTGGGAGATCATTGAACCTGTACGTCCCGCTAAGTTTCGTATACACAAGGCCAGATTTGAGAAGGTCCATGAATTCGACGTATCCTTCTTGCAGTCTGGGGGCTCCCTTGGAGGGTTCAGGATGGCCGATGTGATCGATGACAACTGGTACCCCTAATCGCGGCACCACCGACGCAAAGAGCGCGATCTGATCCAACGAAACGTACAACTGCAGTACCCAACCGAACGGCCGGATGGTATCCGCTGCCCGGAAGAGTAGTTCCGCGAATGTCGCCTTACTAACTCGTTTGCTTGAAGTTCGGAAGTTCAGACGGATGCCTCTCGCGCCTGCACGGTGCAGCTCCCATAGCTCTGCGTTGGTCACGGTTGCAGGATCGATACAAACAACTGCACGACCTTTTCCATTTAAGCGACGAAGGGCGTCCAGAAGGCTTGAGTTGTCGGTATGATATACTGAGAACGCCACCAGGCAGCTGTGAGCAATCCCTTGCTTCCTTTGGAATGCGAGCAGATCATTGAGGTCGGCTTTCTTGGGCCGGTACGGATGGGTTGGATGATAAGGGAACTTCTCCTGCAGAGTTATTACGATGTGAGGAGCCGCAGCAGAGCATCGGATTGAAACCTGCTTACCTCGTCCGCGATATGGACGTGGCTGTCCCAAGCCCCTGGTGGCAGGGAGGTGTCGAGATGTGACAACGAATCCATCTTGCTCGGCGAGTGGTGTCAATTGCGGATGCAGACCGCAAGGTGAAGATGGCACGCATCCATTAATAATCAGGACCTGACTCGCCGTTTCGATTGAAGATAGAACAGACCGTTCGTCGACCCTGGGGACTGCCCGGGTTCTCTCCCCGGAAACTCGCCGGGAGCCTCGCCGGGCACTTTTTGGAGCTGCAAGCGATCTGCGGAGCGGGGGTTGGAGAAGCTGAATCCGGCCCGTGGGGTTTGGCGGCGTAGGGGTACCCCAGATCTTGCCACTACAGTCTTGGGATGAAATGGGTATATTTACCCATAGCATGGCCTCCTCCCCGGATCAACTGGCCATTCCTCAGAAGCACCCCTGGATCTTTCACTTTCTGCGCTCACGGCGAGATTATGACCGACACCATGGGCGGTGCTGACAACCCCGAACACATCGAGAAGGCATACTCTCGCGATGTCGAGAAGACTGAAGAAGAACACTCACCGGAAGAAATCGAGAAAGGAGCCCCGGGTCGGCACGACGAGGCGTGGCTCAAAGCCCAAAGACGGTATCTCTGGAAGCTCGACTGCATTCTCCTGCCTGCTGTGTCGATTTTGTATTTTTTCGAGTACCTCGATCGCGGCAACGTCGGAAATGCTAAGCTCTACGGGTTGGACTCCGGACACGAGACGGAATACCAGGGCGTCGGCCCGGGACTTCGCAAGCTCACGTCGCCGCAATGGCAGCTGGTTGTGATGATCTTCTACGTTGGGCTGGTCCTCTTCCAAGTTCCAGGTTGTCTTGGTTATCGTGTTTTCCCGCCATCAAAGGTACGAGATCATGTAGTATGAGACGGAAACAAGCTAACGGAGACACAGTGGGTAGCCTTCGGTGTTTGCGGATGGGCCGCTTCCAGCCTCCTTCAATGCGTTGCTTTCAACCTGGGTGGTGAACTTGTTTGCCGAGTGTTTCTGGGTGCATTCGAAGGACTCTTCGGCACCGGAATTGTCTATTACCTTTCTCTATGGTATCATCGGACCGAAATGGGTATGCGTGTTTTCTGGTTCCTCGGACCTACAGCGATCGCTGGAGCGTTCGGTGGATTGATCGCTTATGGTATTGGACATATCAAGAGCGGCACGCCTGTGTGGAAATGGCTCTTTCTAATCGAGGCTTTGCCCGCCTTCTGCCTTGGGTTGTTTTGTCTGTATTGGCTGCCCGATCGGCCTTTCCAGAATTCACGCTTCTCTGGCATCGACCAGGAAATCGCAGAAGCCCGATATCAGAACGAGTCTTTCGACAAGGCTGGCCCTATTCAGAAGAAGCATGTGATTTGGACAGTTACGGACTGGCGGCTGTATGTGCAGGCTGCGATATATGTCCCAACCGCAGGGATGCTCTCCTCCATCTCAGGGTTTCTCCCAACCATTGTGAAAGGTCTCTTCGCCTTCAATAATTTACCTATGGATAAGTTGTCTGACTGCGCACAGAACTTGGATACACTGAGGCAACCGAGGCCAACCTGATGACTGTCCCACCATACGCCTGTGCCTTCGCCCTGATGTTCATCTCATCCTATTCTTCCGATCACTTCCGCGACCGCGGCCGGCATATCACTGGTCTTATGTGTGTCTCCACGATTGCATATGCGCTTCTAGCCACACTCCCAGAGTCCAACCTACACGGGAAGTACGCGTGCGTCTGTATTGCAGTCGCCTGCGTCTACGCTACCTACCCACCGACTCACGCTTGGGCGGCGAACAACTTCGGCAACGAGACGAAGCGGTCGATTGGGATGGGTCTCTACACGGCAATCGGCAATCTTGGTTCCATTGCAGGGACCTTCTTCTATCCGACCACGGACGCGCCTCAGTTCCGAAAGGGGCACTTCGTGTGTATGGGGCTATCAATTGCCACGGCAGTGTTTGCCTTGGGCAACCACCTTGTGTTGAAAGCCATCAACCACCGGCGGGATAGAATGTATGGCAAGCCGGTACCAGGGCAGGCCGTGGATGTTTCTGAATTGGCGGATGAGGCGCCCATGTTCCGGTTCATCACATAAGTCTGCAGTCTGCAGGGTGCAAGTAGCCAGCATAGAAAACTTGCGCTGTATGATAGCAATGAATAACTTGGATTACAGCTTGATGTAGTCAATTCAATTAGGCCTGTATGAACACTCTACTCTAACTCTTCCAGCTTGACATCAACACCGACCTGCTTCGCCAGGGCATTCAACGCATCGACTTCGCCGCGGGAATAGGGAATCCCCTCCGCTCTTCGCTTTGCCTCAACCTCAGCCTCAATCTCGCCACTTGTATAGATCCTTTCCACTCCCGCTGCCTTGTCGCACTGCCGGATCCTCTCCAGCAGTACGTCCATTCTCTCCTTCAGCTCGGCTGATCCGTCCTCGAGGAAGACCTCCGGTCGAAACACCAAGAACCAGTGCCCAACATTCTGGGGCTCCTGCAGATTCTTGTACTGGTCATTCACGCCTCCAGCAAAGGCAGCGCCGGACATCAACCCCCCAAACATATCCATCATCATCGCCAATCCGCTTCCTTTGGGACCTCCGATAGGCAAAACAACCCCGCCAGCTAATGCGGCCTCGGGGTCGGTAGTTGGTTTTCCCTCCACATCCAGCGCATACCCCTCGGGAATCTTCTCCCCTCGACGCGCTGCCTTTCGAATCTTCCCCCTCGCAGCGACGCTCGGCGACATATCGAGCACGAAATCTCCCTTCTCCCCACCAGGAACACCGACAGCAAACGGACTCGTCCCCAGAAGCGGCTCCCTCGCACCCCAGGGCGGCATACTCCTCGACGCATTGGTGAACGCCATCGCCGCACACCCCTTCTTCATCGCACGGAGAAGATACGTCGCAGCCATTCCGTAGTGGTTACTATGCTTCACAGCGACAACGCCAATCCCGTAGGTCTGCGCCATCTCCACGCCCCTATCGATGGCGAGGGAAGCAGCGACGAACCCGAAGGTATTTTTCGCGTCGAGGAGCGCCATCACGGGCGTCTTTTGCTCGAAGTTCAAGGCCGGATTCGGATCGAGGACATTGTGTTTGATCCGCTCGATGTATCCACCTAGTCGGTTTATGCCGTGGGTGTCGACGCCGCGGAGGTCGGCGAGGACGAGGGAGTCGGCGATCAGCTCTGCGCGGTCCGGGGGGATGGCGTATTTGGAGAGGACTGCGGTTACGAAGGAGTGCGCGGAGGTTGAAGGAACGTGGACGACGTTGGTGGCCATATCTGTTACTTTGGAGCGAAGACTGGTTGGAGGAGAGTTCAATGACAGTGTGAGCGCGCATTGGGGGCTTTGCTTTATACAAGCCCGCCGCCGGAAACTCGCCGGGGAAGTGCTGCACATGCTGTGGACGGCAACATTCGGAATTTACGTTAACAAGCAATATTTATCGAAAAGTGTTCTTCTGTCTACAAACCGCGGGATTATACTAATTTTCCTGGTACATCGCCATTCCCCTCTAGAACCCCTACCAGCGCCCTGACGGCAGCAACGCCGCTATTAATCTGGTTCTCCACCGTCGACGCGCCGATATGTGGCGTGATAATCACATTGTTCAGCTCGAAGAACTCTCGATGCGCCTCGAGCGTCGGTGGTTCAACCTCCAAGGCGTCCAGCGCAGCACCCCAGATCCTCCTCTCCCTCAGCGCCAGCAGTAGGGCTTTCTCGTCGACAATGCCGCCTCTCGCTGCGTTGATCAGGATCGCACTGTCCTTCATCAATCCCAGTTCCCGCTCCCCGATCATCCCTCTTGTGCTCGCAAGGAGCGGCAGGTGGAGCAGAACGACGTCCGACTCTCGGAGTAGGTCGTCCAAAGTCGACGCCCTCGTGTGCGGGATTGCATCCTGATCCCACACGTCCGCCGGTGCAATAGGGTCATACCCTATAATCCTTGCCTCGCATGCCCCGATCCACTTCTTCGCGGAGATCTTCCCAATGTTGCCCATCCCAACGACGCCGACCATCTTGCGGAAGAGACTCACGCCTAGCGTCTGGCTGCGGACAACCTTCTCCCCGTTTCGGAGGAGACGGTCAACCTCGACAATGCGTCTACTCAGCGACAGCGCAAGAGCGAGCGTAAATTCGGCCACAGACTCGCTGTTCAACCCGGGGGTGTTGTGCACCGCGACGCCGGCATCCTTGGCGGCGGCGAGGTCGATATTATCCACGCCTACGCCCTGCTTCACGATGACGCGGAGATGCTTTGCCTGAATGAAGTCCGAAGCTTGGATTTGTGTTTCTGACCGGACGAGGACGCCGTCTGCGTGCTCGTGCCAGTGTGCTTTGCGCGGGTCGGTCCAGGGGATGACGTCGATACCGGCGGTCGACTGGAGGAGGGAGACGGCGTCTGCGTGATAGGGGTCCAGGATGAAGACTGTTGCCCTTGCCATTGTGTTGTTTGACTGTGCTTGGATGTCCTGGCCGGAGTTGGTAGTTGTACGCTCGCTGTCGCTTCCCCGGGGAGTTGCCGCGGGGGGTGCGCGGGGGCTTTTCCGCGGCAGGAAGACCAATACGACCAGAGTACTTCATCCTCATTCTACTGTTTCACGCTTGATTATACTTCAAGGAAATTGCTAACTTCTCGCGGACATTGAAGCGGGGTCAGTCAGCATGAGCACCTCTCAGGACCCGATTGTGACGGCATTGCAGGAGTACAGCACGTAAGTTCTCTCCCAGTATTGGATGTCAGGCACATGCTGAAGTCGATAGCTGCGATGTCTCTGATGCACTGTGCAAGCTGAGCCTCCCCCACGGAGGCTTCCTTCCCGGCCTCACACTGTGGTCTCCAGAGCGCCAACAGGGCGCAACGAAGATCATCGGCCCTGCATACACGATCAAATATGCGCCCCTGGACGATCCAGCGCCAAAGCATCCTTCACACTATGTAAGCCGCCACGGCTTCGCTCTGGTGCGGGTCTATAAGATTATATCATCGCGCTAACCGCAGCAGATTGACTCCATCCCCGAAGGCGCAGTCGTCTTCATCTCCTCCCCCAAGACGCCAAATGCCGTGTATGGCGGGTTGATGTCGACTCGGGCGCAGGCGAGTAGGGCCGTGGGGTCAGTGATTGACGGACGGTTCCGCGATCTACAGGAGCACAGGGACCTAAACTATCCTGTTCGTCCGGATACCGAGGGTAAAGCGTGAACAGCCGCTAACATCGAGATTGTAGGTCTTCGCGCATGATGTCGGCACCGCGCCGCCGTATGGTGCTGTTAAGGTCGTAGGGGTGGATGTACCCGTTCAGCTCCAGGCGGATCAGGATATCATGGTCAACCCTGGGGACTACCTAATAGGCGACCTGAACGGCGTCGTTGTGCTACCAAAGAATCTCGCCGAAAAGGTTCTCCCTCTCATGGCGAAGCAGAGCGCGGCGGATGCGAAGATGGCGGTGGCGATCCGAGAGGGCATGCCATTTACTGAGGCGAGTCGGACCTTTAGAACCTGATACCCATTTAGGTACGAACTAGTGTCTGCCGTATGTTGGGTCCTGTATCAGGTAAATGTAGGTAGACATGTGTAAGCGGGCCCCCGCGAAAGACCCGGATGGACGAGAGTATAGAAAGAATTCCAACGGCGTCTCGGCGAAGCTCCGGGCGAGTTTGCGGGGAATCCGGGGAATCCGGGGATTGATTCTTAACTATCATTGTCAGCAGGAGTTGGCACTTTGAGAGCTCCGCAAACTCTGTAGAGGCTGCTAGATTGACCTCTTTTCGTTACATCCAGCAACGACAAAGAATCTACTCCGTATTCGTTGCGATTCGAGCATGCCATTCCTCAATCCCCTCCCGCCATTCATGAATGGCACCCTGGCCAGGTGGGCTTATGTCTCCTTGGCCGGTCTTGCGGCTCTTCCCGGCCAGTTCAACCGGTCTGCCTTGGAAGCCCCGTGGGCAACAAGTGATATCTCTAACCCTGGTCTTTCACGGACGTGAGTGACACCCCTCGACTTTTTGACAGAGCTGACCGTGTTAGGTTGGCTTACTTAAATACAACGGACTTCGTCGCCTACGACAGGAAATTCCTCGACATCATCGGACCCGACGCAACAATCGAACACGTCCAGAAGCTCGCTTTCCAATCACACGAGGCACCGTGCTACATCAAAGACACTAACCAGCTGTTCTTCGTCGAATGGGGTCCTCCAGGCGGGGAGAATGGGACGCACCCGTGGCAGTACCTCCTTGACGTTGAGACGAATGAGTTGAGGAAGATCACCACTGATCCCCCGACGTATAATGCGCACGGATGCGTTGTCTATGACGGCGCTCTCTACGTCGTCACCGACGGACACGGCGATGAGGAATCCGCACAGCTGGTCAAGATTGACCCGCGGACTCTGAAGCGGGAGGTCTTGCTCAACAACTACCTCGTCCAGCCTTTTGGTGGATTCAACGACCTGGAGATCGATCCGCGTGGGAATTTCTACCTGACAGACTCGAGGTCCGGCTGGGTACGCCCCCCTGCCGTCTGACCCCGGCGATATTGATAACTAACTGCAAATAGGGAAGAGGGCTCGTAGACTTCGCACTCCCCACGAACCCAACGGTCTACTTCGTCGAGCGAGACACCTACCGCATCAAGCCTGTCCACATCACCGACGGAAACGCAAACGGCGTCGCCATCTCCCCGGACGGCGACGTCATCTACATCCCGGACACTGGCGTCTCGAGCTACTACCCCGTGCACAAATCCCCCTACGGCAAGCGCGAACTCTGGGCATTTGACGTCGCGCAGTCCGGCGCAGTCCTGACGAATAAGCGGCTTTTGTCGAATCCGATCTCGTACTTTTACGATGGCGTGCGTGTCTCGCGGAATGGGTGGATCTTCTGCGGTGCTGGGGATGGTGTGGATGTGATTGACCCTCAGTCAGGGTTCACGCTGGGGACCATTCGGGTCGGAGGAGGCGAGAATCTTGCTGTGAGCCTGGCTTTTGGGCAGAATGAGCTGTGGATTGTCGGGAGGGGTGGTGTGTGGCATGTTAAGGGGATTCGCGAGAGACTGGACCGTGAATGGTAGGCGTAGGGCTCTCGAGGCTGCGGCCGGACGTACCACGCCGGACGTGAGGAACAAGAGAGCCATGTATCGGCTTAATAAATACGAATCAATAGGAATCAATCGTGATAGGTCGAGAAGAGCTTTTCCCATGTCTGGACATCGATTCCGGCCTTCAAGCGCCTCTGCATCCTTGCTCTTTACCCCTGGCGCCCACATTAGTTCAAAGCCCGCAACGGCCGCAGGAGGGGAAATCGACTCGTCACAGCGGCGATTGAAGAAGGCAATGTCTATCAGAGAAGTGGATTCGAGCCGAAGACGAGATCCACAACAACAAGAAAAGTTAAAGAGATTGACTCAATATTGCGCCTAGCTGGATGTCGATCTGGCGCTAGATCGGCCCTGTTCACCTTGACAGATCTTGGAACAACCACCGCTTGAGCTGCCGTTCTTTTCTTTCCTTTTTTCCTCTCGTGTCTGACGAAAACCCACTCTTGTGGAACACACGAGGGGGTTACACAGTTATGCAAGTCAGAACGCAAATCAAAGCTCCATGACAAGATACGAGCTTCACAGGTTGCTTGCTCATTTTGAAAGGATATTATTACCCGCTTCTCAGCTCGAGTGGCTGGCTGAAAAACGTGTTTTCTTCATCCCTCTGGACGAAAGATGATCGACGTCAAGGGGTGAAGGATGAGGCGCACTATTCGAATAGTTCGCGCGCTGAAAGCCTCCAAGCGATCTACAAGAGACTTGTCGTTTTCCTTCCAAAGTCGCAGACATGACAATAATGATTTCAGCAGCACTTGCAGACCCGATCTCGACCTGGTCTCCCCGGATCGAGCATCATGGCGGGCCTCCTCCTTCTTGTTGCCGCTGTCGTCCTCTGCGCCGCACGCATGTACAAATGGGCCACAGATACAGCACCAAAGGTGCCCTCCCCTCCCGGCCTCCCTCTCATCGGAAACACCCTTCAGCTTCCGTCTCAGCCGCACCGCCAGTTCCTCAAATGGGCGCGACAATATGGCGAGATCTACCGCGTCCGTCTCGGCCTGATGGACTGGTACATGCTCAACTCGCCGCAGGCTGTCAAGGAGATTCTGGACAAGCAGTCTGCCGTGACCTCCTCGCGGCCTCCGATGCCGGTTGTCTCGGATGCTCTATCCGGCGGCATGCGGTTCCTCTTCATGCCGTATGGCGCGGAGTGGCGGCGTCTGAGGTCGGTCAGCCATAGGTTATTGACACCGCGGATGTCGGATACGTTTCAGCCGTCGCAGGATTTCGAGGCGAAGCAGTTGCTGTACGATCTCTTGACGGATAATTCGTGTAATAAGGAGTTCTATATGCATATCCGGCGGTATACGGTGTCTGTCTTGATGACCTCGATCTACGGGAGGCGAGTGCCAAAATGGGTACGTCGGTTGTCCACTCGTGGATAACGAAGTTAACATGAGGAGTAGGAGTGCGACGATGTTCGCGGAATCTACCAGATCGTCAACGACTTATCCTATGTATCCACGCCCGGGAGGTACATTGCCGACGGTGTACCTCACCTAGCACAGCTCCTCCCCGAGAAGCTGCAGTGGTGGCGCAAGTCTCTAGAGCCAATGCTAGAGCTGCAGAGGACCGTCTGGATGAAGCATTGGACGAGGCTGCGCACGCAAATGGAGCAGGGAAAAGCACCAGAGTGCTTCGTCAAGCAGTTCATCCAGTCGCAGTACCATACCATGGGAATTACGGAGGTCCAAGCAGCCTTTCTCGCAGGATGTACGTTTGGCCCATAGTTCAGACTGTTCAAAACCTAACGCATCGTAGCCATGATCGAAGCCGGCGCAGAATCCACCTCGGCCGCCCTGAACAGCTGCATGTTATATCTCTCCGCCCACCCCGATGCCCAGCAGCGCGCGCACGAAGAGCTAGACACAGTGGTAGGGAGGCTCCGCTCGCCATCCTTCGACGATATCGACAACCTCCCCTACATCCGCGCCATTGTCAAGGAGATCCTCCGCATCCGCCCCCTCGCCAGCATGGGCATCCCGCACTACGCCACCGACGACGTCCAGTACAAGGAATACACCATCCCAAAGGGCAGCGTCATCGCCATCCAGCAGTACGCCATCCATTATGACCCGTCTCTCTTCCCTGATCCGGAGCACTTCCGGCCCGAACGGTACCTCCACCACCCCGAGCGGACGGGTGTGTACGCTGCCTCCTCGGCCAATCCGTATCAGCGCGACCACTGGGACTTCGGGGCGGGGCGGCGCGTGTGTCCCGGGATGCATCTTGCGGAGAATAGCTTGTTTATTACGATTGCGAAGATCTTGTGGGCGTTTCGTGTTGTGCCGACTGGGAAGGTGGATCTCTCGAATGATGCGTATTTGGCTGGGTCTATTACGGTGCCGAAGCCTTTTGAGGCGAAATTTGTATGCCGAGACAGCTTGATTGAGAACGTCCTGCGGACAGAGTGGGAAGTTGCAGAGAGAGATGGGTATATATTAAGGGATACCAAGGTTGATGCAGCAGGCGTCATGGTTGAATAAATTCTTCCAGTACACTATATAAACCTAAGTATAGATACAAATATTCAACTCCTACCAGCCATCCAGCGCGGTAAACCTCACTGGAAGCCCATCCTTCGGCGCCAAAGTGATAGTCTCGCGGAGCTTCAACTCTGCATCAGGGTTCTTCAGCTCCATCTGAAACCGACCAACAGTAGCGGCAACCAAGCAAGCAAGCTCCAACTTGGCAAACCCCTGTGCAATGCAGCTCCGCGGGCCATGCAAGAAGGTCATGTTCCCGTAGTTGCTCGTCGCACCGCCGGTGTTCGCCTTCCCGGGCGCGAGGAAGCGTTCCGGGTTGAAGGTATCTGCGTCGGGTCCCCAGAGTTCTTCCATGCGATTAATCACCAGCGGATAGAGGACGAAATGCGTCCCTTTTGGGATATGCTTTCCCACGAGAGTGGTGTCGCGCACCGCTACGCGGACGGTCCGTCCAATTGGGGGGTGGAAGCGGAGGAGCTCGTTGCAGAAGGCGTTTAGGTAGGGTAGGCCTTCGATCATGGACGCGGAGATGGATTCAGCATTACCCGGGGATATCGGAGGGAGGCTGCTGCGAATTTCGTCGCGGAGTCGATGCTGAATGTCTGGGTGTGTGCACAGGACATAGACAGCCCACTGGAATGAGGTCGAGGTCGTTTCGTGGCCTGCACCGAGGAAGGTCATGGCTTGATCGATTAAAGTCTTTTCGTCGAACACCCCGCTGCGCAAGGCGACAGAGATAATATCAGTACTCGCGTTGACCTCATCAGGCTTAGCTTTCTTTCTCCGGATGACGTCTCCCGCTGCGTTGCGAATGAGGGCATAACACTCCTTGAAAACCCGGTTGCGTGGCACTGGGATAGAGCGCACATATTGAGGTAAGCCGAAGACGAGCGCCAGCAGGAATAGAATTTTATCAGAGAGTGGCTGCGCAGTAAGCTGATAGTAAGCCTGCTTCATCGCGTTCTCGGGATCTTGAAGCGCTCTGAATTCAACTCCCAGACCTGCTTCGCCTATAATATCGAGCGTCGCTCGGCCGGCCCAGTCGTCAACAAGAACTGTGTTGTCCCCGGGAGTGAGGCTTTCCTCGATTCTCCCGACCATCTCAACGCTCTTCGACCAGAACAGCGGACAGAGGTCCTTGATATGGCGGTAGGAGAACGCTGGGAGCATCACCTTGCGTTGAGCCTAGTTGCGTTAGCGGCCATGATGCGCCAAGTTTGAGTGACATACTTTGTGCTCTTCGCCCTCAGCAAGAACAAGACCGATCCCAAGGGGACCTTCAGTACTGTGTCGCAACACGGGGGGTTTCGCAAAATCATACGCCTTCGTGACAAGCATTTCCCTCAACGCCTCGGGGGTCGCTACGGTCACCCATTCAAGGTTGCCGACGATATAGTAACGTAAAAGGCCATTGTGCGGGAGGTCTTTCAGCCAGCCGCGCATCAGCTCATATTGCGTCTCAATGAAGTAGGAATTCGAGTTCCCAGTAAGCCAGTGCCGCGACTGCAATTGTCAAGTCAGATAACACGGTGCTACGGGCAAAATGTCACGACCTACAGGCGGAGTCTGGATTTGTTTCAAGGGCGTGAAAAACCGAGGGTACAGAATGAGTTGGTACACTGCTTTGAAGATGAAAAGCGTCGCACAGAGGGCTGCGATGACCCAGGAACTCGACCCCAGGAAGATCGCGAGCACGCCAACTACGAGGATTCCCAACGCGCTCATCGTGTCTGCTTTCAGGAAGCAACTTCCGGACACAACAAGGAGAGGTCATGAATCTCGTCAAACAGGCCGCTGATTCCAGAAGGGATCCGTCCATTGAAAAGTGGCTTCACAGGCGAACCCACCACTTCCTGACCACCGCTCATCCCCTTCGTCCGACAGAGGCCAAGCCGCAAGATCTGATCACCTTGATCAGCACTCATGTTCCTTTTCCTGGATTTCCTTCGCCGCATTGATGTGAAACTATTAACACCCCTAACTTGATTGGGCTAGCACAAATGTTCCTTTCCACTGCCCGGTTCGTCAAGATGCCATCAAAAGAACTCGCTGAGATCAGGGCAATCTGACAGATCAGAAATCCTCAGGGTGTGCCTCAAGGGTTCTACCCTAGTCAGGTGACATCTACCTCTGGCAGCCACCGTACTCGCTCTTCGCCTGGAATGGAACAAGCTCCTCTTGCAGAAGCCTGTCTCCAGAGCTCGTCCGATTGGAAAGGCGAGGCCCTGGTTTTCGAACGCGGGATGCTTCAGCTGACAGGAAGCTGTCAATACTTCATATCGTCGGAGTGGAGTTTGGCGACATTAAATACATATGAATTGACGCTACAGACGAGCTCTCTCCCCAAAATCGGCCCAAGCCTCATCAAATCCTGTCGACCTAACCCACATTGCGCCATTGCCTTTGACTGAGTCACTCACTGGGATGGTCAGTGCCGAGTTGTGACGAAGAGAGACGGTCAACGTACCCATATTCCCAATCTTCAACCACGAATCTCCTGTAATCTTGAGCCCTAGCTCCTCCTCGCGGCCGGTGTATGACTGAGACACGTTCTCCGCATTTCGTACTGCCCTCACCAGCTTCGATAGGTGTCCATCGTCACCAGGATGTCCTATGCTTTGGGCAATTATGGTGTCCCAGTCACTTCGGACTGGGTAGCTTGTGATTTCATCCAAGTGGAGCGCTGGTGCCCCGCGAGAGACGTATACCAGCAAGTCCAGGCGCCCTTTGCATTCGAGAAGGCGGAGCTTGGTGCGTGTTGTTAAGAATGGGAGGGTTACTATCTTCGAGTAGAAGATGGACGCATTGATGCAGTGGAGGTAGAAGAAGTCGAACTTGACCGCCTTCGACGGGCGTTGCGCGGCACTGATGAAATAAGCTGGACATTGCCAACCGCACTTTGATCAGCATTGAAGAGCAGGTCGTACGGGTTTGAAGGCTTACCGCACGTATTAGCCATTTCAGCAAGCTTTTCTTGCATCTGGTCCTCCGAGACCGTAAACTGCGACGCATACTTGAGCATTTCCTCTGGCGCGCGCTTGAGAACCCCATCGCGGAGCTTGTTGCCGTCGTCCCAATGCGCCGAGCTAGCGAGCTTCTCGTCTGCGCGTGCTTCTTCGAGGAGCTGGAGCAGAGTCTTTTCTCCTCGCTTTCCAATTCCACCGGCGGCCTCCTCCGCGGGGAAGAGGTACCGTGGACCCGTCCAGTCGTCGTGAACGGCCGTCTGTGCAAGCGCTTCGGCGATGATAGCCGGTTGATTGAATTCAATAGCGAAGCCAAGATGGATGATAGGGTGGAGAAGGCCTGTTCATGAGCATGCACTCGTTGATACTCTGGGGGAAATGCCTACCACCGAACAGCCGCGCAAGCATGCTCTCAGCGTTTTCATCTCCAGAAAAGAGATACTCGTTCAGAACAGCCTCGACACCCTTCAGCTGGATCTCTGACTGGAAGAACTTGAGGAAATTCGGATAGTTCTCCTCCTTCCCGCAAGCGTCCTTGAAGGCGGCCTTGTCCTGAAGCGACTGTACGACCGTCTCATCCGCAGGTCGTACAGGGCGCTGATACGATTTGTCTCTTCTGTATGCAGCGTTGATCTCGGCAGGCGATGCGCCGAGCGCGTAGATTGTCAAGATGTGGTGGACGATGTGGTCTGGTCATCAGCATCGCTCTAGTTGACTGCTCGGGTTGACACACTGTGGAATCCCAGGTCGTTGAAAAAGGCATGATTCTTCTCCAAGTTCTCCTGCAGCACCTCACTTGCTGCCTTGGCCGACTCCGCTGTCACGCCCGTGCTCCAGATCCCGGTGTCGGTCTGCGGCGACAACTGGATCTTCCGCGCGTTGGCCATGGCCGATATCGTTGAGAACGAAGCTGTGAAATAGCAAGGTAAGAACGCCTTGGGCCTACGAGACGTGTTGACTGCTCCTGAAGCAAAAATCACAACTCTTGCTATCGTCGATCGCATTGCCTTTCTCAACTCAGGACAAAGCTCGTCTTTAAAAGCATCGATCGAGAGGCATCTCTTCATTACATCACTCTCTCCCCCGCATGTCGGTGATCGGGCCTCCGTGGGCCGAGCCTAAGCCCTGAGTTTATGTAAGGAGCCCAGGCTGGACCAGAGTCGGTCAGGATACAAGTCTGATCCCAAGGATGTTATTATTACTAACTACGAGGATTGCATTTGTCAGGGTGATTGCATTTGTCAGGGTGATCACAGGGGTCGTCGTGCGAAGGATGCATCCGTCCCCTCTGGTGTCACACGACGCATCCTCCCCGTTGTACAGACCACTGAACCAGTTCGCAGTTACCGCTGCTGAAGATCCTCCTTAATTCTGACCCAGGCTGCAGGCAGCAGTACCCCAGTCAGCCAGTAATTGCCTTCGCGGTCCTTGCCCAGCACGACGACCACGTTCCCGACAATCTGGCTGTCGCGCATTGCGTGCACATGGTGGAAGACACGTGTCCCAGGCGGATTCCTCCTCCTTGTCCTGTCTCTCCAGGCCGTACGACGGCCGAGCTGAAATCGACAGTGTTGAAAAAGTCCGCCCGTGTCCAGTTTGGAATGGGCAGGAGCAGCGCATCGGACTCGCCGCATACCATGACCGAGTTGGTGGATGGATTAGTTTCAGGTCTCAAATGGCGGATGAAGGCGAGTACCTGGCCCTCTGTCAACTACTCTGTGACATGCCGCCTGTTCGCCAAGGCAATAGGGCCCAGGGGTCCCTGTGCGACCTCAGACGATAGGAACCCGAACGCTGCGACTACCATGTTCTGCACGTAGACACCCGGCGCTCGCCTAAGTGACGGGAGTCGGAATCGCGCGTTGACCGGGTGGAACACTGTCACTGGACGTGGAGCTGGTAGGGACATCGCCATCATGCGTACCACCCAGGCTGTGAGCACATCGCCCTCGCTGAGGAAAGGCTGCTCCCCTAGGTTGTCATGGGCGAGGTCTCTCTGCGCCTGCCGCTGTAGGTCCACCACCACCCTGTTCGGCAAGAAGATGGTGTGGTGCGCGTCTCGGTGACCCTGTTCCAGAGTAAATCCCATCTGAATCGGAGACCGAATTTGAGCAACCCCCATCCCTTTAACTGTGTCGCTCCCAGCTTGAACTCTTCCTCATCTGCGGGCGCATCTGCGGCTGCACACAGCGCATCCTCTCCCGTCTGAAGCTGCAAATTCTCGAAAGGCCTGGGGTCCAGGCTGCACGGATGGCCGCTCGGTGGCTTTCGGAGGTCCTTTGCGACTGGATGGTCGTCGATATCTACGGCCAACGCTTGATGGGTGTAAGATACCGCAGGACGCTCCTTGGTGAAGTGCTGCGGGACATGAATCTCAAGTTCCCCGTTATCCTGCGAGTGTGAGTCTGCTGCCAACTTGTCAAGACTTGGAGATTGAGCTACCTTCAACCTCAGACGCCCACCGAGCTTCCTCCAGTCGCCGAACTCGAGCAATCTCGCCAGCGACGTGTGAAGATTGTCGGCGTCGAGCACAACGTTGAAACGCAGCGTCCATGCAAGGATTATGTGTCGCACACTTTTCGAGTCGTCGAGCATGTGGACGGGATAGATCTCGTCGCTTCCACGCAGGGTGGAGCGGTTCTGGCGGGAGACCGGACTAGACGTCGCAGCAGGTCCATTGCCCACATCTGCCACGGGTTTGGATTCGGATTTTCAGTTTGATACTGATCGGGTGTCCTTGGTGATAAGGAGGTATGAGCCACGGAGGTGCGAGCGACGGGGAGTCTCAGTTGACTAGGCACGGAGTTAAGCAATCGGTGGGATGAAAGCAGCTGAAGAATCTGAGTTGCTAACTAAGGTCTATCTAGCGTGGCCTTCACGTTGACCGTATTAGGAAAAAGCAGTAAGCAGTGGGCTATGCGCTGACCCCAAGAGCCATGACTCCGGATCTGCTTCGGCGAGCCAGCACTTTGGGAAGCAGCTTGATCCAGGTTGCTCTTGCGGGTGAAGACAAGGGTTCCTCAGATCGAGATCCGAGTCAGATCCTGGTAACGGGTCGGGAATGCGAAGCGTAATGGAGGAACGAAGTGAAGCGATATACTCCGTACTCCGGAGTAGTACAGTGGTATGACAAAAATATTCGCTATCCCCACCCAACATGCTAGGTAGTGATAAACCGCTTCCTAATTAGGCATAGTTGAAGTTATTTTGCCAACCAAAAACAACGTGAAGAAGTCTGAACGTGGGAATGAAGCTATCCAGAACACCAATTTCGCGATATCTCGAGATTCCTCGACGCAAGGACTTGGCACTCGAACCCTGGGCCACGCTCTGTGAATCGAAGCCAATTGGCTGGACCTTTTCAATGATCTCCAACACCCCCATATTCCATATTTGATAGTCCGATCAGTGATAAAGCACGAGCGTGCTTTGAAAAAGAGAAAATCTTCTCCTATTGTATTCTGGTCCGCCGATCCTTCCGATGGTTGGAACCAGAGGGTATTCTTGAAGAAATGGAGAAACTATACGTCGTTAAGGGTCAAACGATGTAGAGAAATAGGCCAGGTTAAGAGTAGATAGTAAATAAAAGCCTCTAAGTACAGGTAATGACAGTCCTCAGATATCCATCATTCATCATAGCTCGTCCGTCTCCCTGATATGCTACGTCACAGCGTCTCCTTTGCCCTGTCATACTCCTCGATGTGACCGTAGTCCCTTTTCGCCTCAGCTTCATATCTACCGCGATGACTGGATCGGATTACCCTTTGTCCGTTGCGTCTGACATGAGAGGCAGTCAGCATTGCCTTGCAAGGCAGATCGTTTCCATTGGCCGGTAGTGTTCCGTGTCCTTCTGACGTAGGTGTGGAAGTGATGGGATGGCCACCATATTCTCGAGACCTGAATCATATCAAGCATCTGTGGGCACTTCTAAAAGGGAAGGGTTGATGAGCTTCATCCTGAGTTGGAGAGCGCCTTCGATACCCATGAAATTCTCCAGAGTATAAGCTTCTTTCGAGGCCTGACATGTGATAAGATAAGCAGGAGCTGTGAAATCTCAGCCCTCGACTGCCTTCTCGCATGCAGACAATCAGAGAACTCGCGCAGACTGGAGATCTAAGTTGGGATAGCGAATTCTTTTGTCGAATCACTGGAGGAGGGAGCAAAGTGATCACGCTGGCTGATCGTCATCTCGTCGGGGTTATGAATGGATCTGTCACTGACAATCTTTTGTTGAAGGCGGTCAGGTGACCTTAGCGATCACCCACAACATCTGGATCTCGGATCAAGAGAGTTGCAGGGCAGGACGTTGTTTCTCGGAGGTTGTCTGCGCGATATCGGGGACAAATCGGAAAGCATAAGATCCCTGCGCGATTTTAGGAGCGAATAGGAGGGTAGAAGTCACGTGGGTCGAGATACGAAAGAGAAGCTTCATGCCCATCCCATCCATGGATACCTGCAAACCCAAGTTTCTGAGCAGAGTCAGATGGCAAATGATGGAGAATCGCTGACTGAGGGCGTAAGCCTGATGCAGAACCGCGATGAGGCGGCAGCAGAGGTGGGCAGGCGATTGAGTAGTGACTATCACTTCCACAATGATCCCTATGCAGGGCTGCCTGTATTTGCGACAATCCACTGGTAGGCAAGCCAGCCTGCCTGCTGTCAGCCAGTCTGTGCTGACTTTGTTACAGGATTCGCCAGCATATCATGAAACTCATCAGCAAGTCTTGTCATTGCTTATTGACGACAGAATACTAACAAATGGATGTAGATGACCCTTATACAATCGAACAGCTGCAAGAACTTCGCATTAACACGGTCATCGTGAGGCCTCTTGTGGACAGACTGTATAATTCAGACAATTTGTCTGTCAGTAAGGATTCCAGCCGCCACACCTCAGAGGTGAATCGAACTGACTATCTGCTCAGTATATTGCCTTCTTGTAAACCGAATGCATTTCCTTCGCCAACAGACATCTCAAAGCCATCTTCAGACTGTCAGCACTGCTCGTGCCACCCTCTGTGAACTGGTCGCTTGTCGAGTTCTGTGGCGATTTGATGATGAAAATCCAGGAGCCGAAGGCATCGTTTTACTAACCAATATCCTGGTTGCAGGATTTGAGCCCTTTCAAAACGCACCAAAGGAAGTCTTATCCCGCTTGCCAGGCACAATGCGATGGCCAGTACAGCGACGCGGCGGATACGAGAGCAAGCTTACGGCATTGGAACTGGCAATCATCTCGGATAGCAAGGTGCTCCTCAGTTCGTCGAGCTGCCGGAAAGTGATTGATGCGGTGTATTGTGGAAACATCACCTACACGCCGCTCTCTTCGGTGGACATCTTGCCTGATCATTACAAGCACCGGCCCGTGTCTGTCTACAACCCGCGGAAAGCGTCGCGCCTGAACCACTATCGTCTGATTGTTCCGCGTTTGCGTAGCATGATCGAGGTGTGCCAGTTTATCGTCCTGCTAGTTCTCTACGTCCTGGCCATGGTCTACCGTGAGGGCTTGGAGTTGACCGCGGTTGAAATGATCTTCTGCGCATACACATGCGGATGGATCCTCGAGGAGTTTGCAGCGATCATCGAACATGGCTGGCACGTCCATATGCAAAACCTCTGGTCGTTCCTCGACCTCATATTCATCTTCATTTTCTTCGCGTATCTCACCCTCCGAACCTATTCACAGGTCACTGCGCAGGCGGAGCTAGCCAAGGGCGCCCTGAACATCCTCTCTATCTCGGCTCCCATCCTCGTTCCCCGGCTCGCGTTCAACCTGATCCCAGACAACCTGCTGTTCATCTCCCTCCGCGCGATGATGCGTGACTTCACAATCTACAGCCTCCTCGCAGTCTGGTGTTTCGCGGGCTTTTTCATCTCCATGAAGTGGCTTCTCAAGATCGAGAATCCGGATGCAGACCCAGGCGCGGCCACCATCTCCAAATGGATGCTGTGGATCTGGTTCGGCCTCGATGGCACAGGCATCGAGCAGTCCGTGGACTTCCACACTGTCCTAGGCCCGACACTCATGATCACCTTTTCGTTTCTCGGGAACATCCTCTTCCTGACTATTCTCGTCGCAATGCTCACCAATACCTTCTCCAAGATCGCCGTAAACGCGGACGAGGAGATCCAATTCCGCCGTGCTGTTCTAACCTTCGAGGGAGTCAAGAGCGATGCGATATTCGCGTATTGGCCGCCCATCAACATTCTCGCTCTGGTCCTTCTCCTGCCCTTGAAATTCGTGCTTTCTCCGCGGCAATTTCACACCGTGAACGTTGCAGCGACACGAGTCCTGAACGCCCCGTTGCTCCTGCTGATTAGTACGTACGAGCGGTATCAGATGAGTTCTCCGGCTCAGCCGCATCGTCGCTCGAGATGGAGTGCGTTGTGCGGCTGGACTTTTACCGGGTTGTTTCCGCACGAGGCGATTCATGCCGTGTTTGACTGGGATTCTCCACAGGAGCTTTTCCAGGATGATGCGGCTGATGAGGTGTCGAGGGAGAGAGGTGGTAGAGAGTCGCATATCGGCGCTGATTGATATTGCGTCCAGTGCATTTGCAGAGCAGCATGTAGATAGGACCACACGCGTATCAATTGGAGGTTTCGACTGATGAAATGCATTGAAAAAAAAAAAGGCCATGTTTGATTTTCTATAGATCTATGGAAAAGAGGATTGGAAGTTTGGATACGAGCTTTCGCTGCCGGTCCCTCCCTCCAATCCTCTTCGTCATGTCATGTAGTTCTTTGTATACAGAATACCACACCATTCACTCTATCTACATTGACACCAACTAACCCCAAGCTCCTTAGAAACGCCAGCAACAACGGATGTCACGTTGTATATGTGGCCTTCAACTTCAACAGCGTCGGGTATGGTCGTCCGACCTTCTCCTCTTCACGGTCGATATCGTCAGCTCTATCCGAGGGAAGCACAATCGCTCGATCCAGTGAATACGGCAAGCAGCGATGGCGCCCGCGGATCATCATCGCACATATCACAAGTTTGCTGAAGGTTGTAAATTGGCCACACAGCGAGGTGCTCACCGTTGGGTAGCCGAGACTCAGACCGACGTTGCCGCTGGAAGATATGTATTAGCTCATGCTCTCAACATATAGGGAACTGGCGAGTGGAAGGCACATACTAAGCTGAGACGACCTCGAAAAAGATGGGGAAAACTGCGAAGGCCTAGAGTTGAGAAAGTGTCAGCATCTCATCCTGTTTTCATGGCATGGGCGGGGGGGCGAGCGCGACATACAGGCTCGTTCGGATCCATAACGCGGTTCGATTCCGCGATGCAGATGCAAAAGATCCCCAGGAAAATATACCACAGATCGAAAGTAAGCTGATTGCGGACGTGGGTGAGGACGTATGATTTCCCGTCATTCTCGTTCATCTCGCCATCCACCTCGTAGATCCCTAGAGATTGGCTCTCGTAGGTGTTCGAGGCGCGGATACTGATGGCAATCGGGAAGATGGCTATGTACATCATGACCAGCAAACTAAACTGCACGGCGGGATTCACGTTCGCAAGGTTGAAACTGGCTGTGCCGGTGTGACGGGAAGACGCGGCCTGGAAGATGGCGGCGGCGAGTCGCGGTCCACCAGCGAGTTTATTGACTTCGGTATTGTTCAGGTCAAGGACGATGATGAGGATGATATCAACGAAGTTCAAGGCGAAAAGGATGCCAAAGAGGATCCAGGTCGGCTTGCTCGGGAAGAGAAGTGTGTAGCAGCGTCGAGGGTGCTTGAGGAGGAAATCAAGCGACTCACGCATCGAGGAATCGCGCGGACAGACTTTTGACATGGTCCAGATCACAAATCGGAGCATGCAGGGGTAGAAAGTGTTGCCCGCGTAGGCGAGGAAGCTCATGAGGATCATGGGCCATGATGCGTCCTGAAAGGTAACCATGGAATCCGGGGTGAGAGTGAAGCCCAGATTGTCGACCATTGTTTGAGCAGAGTAGAAGGCCCTGCAACATCGGTCAGTATGGGCTGGGAAATGTCCAGAACTGGCAGGAAACTCACCACCAGACGCTGTTCTGCCCGCATTCCCGGAGATATTCGCGGTACTTGGGGTCGGAATTGCGAATCCAAGGCAAAAGACAAATCACGCCAAAGATATGCAGGCCAAAAAGATAAGCTATGACAATTTTCAACAGCAGCTTGAGGGCGCGATACTCAATCCCACCCAGCATTTCGCGGTCCTGTGCAGTCAGATTGCGGAACTGCGAGTTCCGACCGACTGTTGCGTGCGAGGAGAGCTCGGGTAACGCAAGCTGCTCGGAGAGGAACTTTTCCTGAGGTGGTCTGGCAACGCTTTCTCGCTTGGTTTGACTCGCTGATGGTCCAAGGGTGAACATGGACGAGGCAACCCGTGAGATTGAAAGGGCGTTCGAGAGCCGGCGTGTGACATGGCGCTGGCGCATGCTTCCTTTGACAGAGCTGGCGGCAGTGCTCTGGCTGTCGCTCGTTCGTGCCCGTTCGAGAGCCCCTGCGCCTCCATTGTCGTCTACCTCCTCAATCCGACGACCCTGCTCGAATTCCCGGGCTGAGGGGATGTAGAGTGCCCTGTCCCCCTCGCTGCGCCTTGGTTCGTCAGCGAAGGAAATGGTCGTGGCGTGCGTGAAGTTGTTGGATGCGTCGTTTTCAACGCTGCTGGCTCTTGTGAGCGGTCACAGCGAACTGGCAGCGGTTGGATCGAGCATACCTTGCGCCTGCGGTAGGGGATTTCTCTCCGACCGTAGTACTCCCCGAGACCTGAGCGGCAGCAGCCTCAGTGTCATCTCTCCGTGGTGCAGGTCGAAGGGTAACAGCTGTGCCCCGCATCCACAATTAGCCTGTTCGTGACGAGGAATGGGATGGCGACGGTACCAGCTTCCTTCAACCGCTTCTCAAACCAGTAGAGTCGCACGACCACAACGAGAATATTTATGAAGCCGAAGTTGGTGATGATCGGGATAAAATAGATGTAGAGCTGCTGGTAGATTTTGAGCTCTTTCACATCGATCCTTTACCAGCCAGCCAGTCAGTTAGCTTCGACCACCACCAGGCGGGGGGAAAACGCACGTGTTCAGGCCGGACTCGGTGGACGCGCTGGCGCCGAAGAAGTAGGCATCAATCGCTCGAAGGTTTCCATAGGGATAGAGCACAATCAGGCCCAGGATGCCCATGGAAATAATGTAAGCATCTACGCCAGCTGTTAGCGTAAATTCGACCCGGGGGAGGCGACCAGCCCACAGTGCAGATTGATGAAGTTGGGCGAAGGCTTCCACATGACGGCAGCGTGGCCTGCGGTGCAACGGCCAAAACCGACTCTCACGATCGCGATCGAGGTCGAGGTCGAGGTCGAGATCAGGGAGACGTCAGGTTCAGGTCAAAAAAGGATCTGACCAGCGACCGTTACCCTGCAGCTCGCATCCTTTAATCCTTGAAGCTGGACCAGACTAAAGGCGATGCGCGGTTATTGCAGGCCAATCGAGCTCAGCTCAGCTCGCTGCAAATTCTGCTTCCCACTGCCACGCGAGAAGGTCGCATGCAACAGGGTGCTGCAGTGACTGGCTGGGACTCTCTTTGTGCTCGTGTCAGCCCCACTGCACAATATACCGCACGGATAAGAAAAAGCGGTCCCAGTGGCGCAGAAAATCCCCTCATACATCTCACCCCCCCGCTCAGCCACGGTGAACCTTGGACCCTGATATCTCGCCTAAACTTTAACCGACCGAGATGACACCACGGCTCTCGGGCCTTTCCGATCAAAATTAACTGTTTTGGCTGTCCCTGACTGCGCCCGAGGCGCTGGTAGATACAAATCGAAGTATATGTACAGTGGCATCAAGAGCGCGAATCTACCTGTTTTGACAGTCACTCTCCCATAATGCCCGACACCGAGCCGAATGCAAGATGTTCTCCGTCGACCCCATGGCCGATTCAAACGATTCATCGCTGGGCTCGTCGCCCTTGCCATTTCCCACGTCCACATTACTCTTGACGTCGAACTCGGCGGGCGGGAAATACTGACGGAAGACCTCCGGCACCACCGAGACGCACGTCAGGCGTCGGATCTGGCATTGATGCTGCAGCTCGACGTCAAACGCCTCCCCGAGCCCACTTCCTAGCCTCTGCAGGATTTTCCGCGCGCCGCCGTGCGTGACCGCGTATGCAAAGGTACACACGGGGCTGCTGGACCAGTACACGGCGCGCTTCAACTCGGGAAGTAATACGACCTTGTCCGGCCAGAAGCCGCGGTAGTCTGCGTGGGAGACTACATGGGCATCGTCGAACACGACTGTCTCGATCGACTCGGCCCACTGCTCTCCGCAGTGGCCGAGCCAGAGTACGTCCCAGTTGATGCCGTACGGCGACTGGTCTGTCTCCGGGGCTCCAGTCAGATTCCGCACCGCGACTGAGATATTCATCATTTGGCGCCGCACGGCAACGTCCCAGTCAACGTCGTCTTCCACGATCAGAGCCGTTTCGAGCTCGGATTGATAGACATGCTTGAGCAAGTCCAGGTGCGCGAGCCAAGCCTTGCTCGCGCCAGGGGACGGATGCTGGGTGTCCCACGAATCACCCTGGATGTTTGCAAATGCGTCCGCCAGCCGACCGTCGACCGGTGGCTGTGGCGGAATTTTGATTTCCAGACCTGTGATGTTTGCTGCGGCGTTGAGGCCTCGTGTCCGCCACGAGGGGCGCTGTGACAGGGCCAGTATTTGTTGAAACTAAAGGGAAGTTTCCTCGGCATCAGTCCCTGTCTGAAACGGGGGGCGCGCTTCGCTTACCCCTAATGTGTTATTGCCCGCATGGTCTTGTGGCGCCAGTACGGGGATAGAGGGCCCCCTGGGACGCTGAAACAGATGCAGGAACGTCAGAAAGACAAGAGCAGCCGCAAGCAGAGATGCAAGGCGTGATCGTGTGGGCATTTTGCATTCTTGGAGGGAAAAACATGTGCCTGGCTGTCTTTTCAGCTGGGTGGGGCTGACGGCGTCCGAGCCTCTTCACGTGCTGTCAAGAGAAAGGATTACGTCAATAATCAATGGATCACTCCCTGGGCAGCTCGAGTCGCGCATCATTGGTTCGCCACTCAGGCCGTTCTGGCAATTGCGCCCGTGTCAAATCGCACATCGACAGCGTGAGGAGACATGGGTACTTCGGACTCCTGAACCTGGCCGACCGAATTCAGGGGAAAACATCATGCTCGTACAGTCTAAGCCTGTTTGGGACTAGCGGCCCGAAGGAGGCACCCCGTTTTGATTGGCTGCCAACACCAAAGAATGTGCTGGTGGAGAAAAAATATATATATATCTATACCCGGAGTAAAGACTTGTTTCCCATCACCGAAGAATGCTCGGTCAGCACTCAAGTCACATAATTCTTATTCTATCCAGTCGAACACCTGCATAGCTCCTCGTTAGGCTTTATCAGGTTAATAGAGCGTTGATTTATTTATTGCCTACCTAGCCCGAAAAAAACGCGCCGCTGAAAACGCAACATATGGTCATCGGCGAGATAGCTATCATTGAGCCAACCCCATAGGCAAGTAGCATATACCCTAGTAGCCCAATCCGGACATCCAGTGTCCTGTGGCATCATGCTAGGTGGATGATCAAACAGATGAGCGAGCATCGCCGAGATGAATTTCTCCCGGCGATTACTCTCCTCGTTATCCTCCTTCTCCGGTTGAAAAGGGGTCTTGGCAGGAAATAGAGCGTACCAGCTGACTACAGCAGCGAGAGACTTTCGGATATGACTCAGGCACGGGCAGCTGATTGTCATTGAATATGAAGACCATAGCATCATAGTAATACGCGCAGTAATTTGCAGATTTGCAAAAGTACTCTGTCTTCAAATCTCCGATGCGAGCGAGAGACCACTCAGCCTGCTCTCGGGAATTCTTCCATCCACTTGGGATTTTCACTCGAGATGTTAGCAGCTTTTGGCAGAGTAAACCCACTGTTTCATCTCGGGACGTCGTAAAAGGTTCCAGTATCTGCGAGAATACATCAACCGAGTGCTGAGGTGCAACCGGGAGCAAGGCCCACGGCTCAAGAGCGTCAACCGCATATGCTGTCAGAAGAGCAGCACGCCACTGTAGTCCACGACACAAACAATTAGAACTGAAAAAGCTTTCCATTAACATCCTTTCGTCGGATTCATTACTCTCTGATTGTGCCGCGCATGATATTATGGGCCCCCCGGGAAACGCACACCAGCTATTCTATATTATATCGGATGGAGTTTAATTGGGTGGCGCGTGGAAGCGCTGTCCATGCCTCAAACCATTTTCTCGAACTCGGTGATGGCAGGCAATCCTTGGGTAGATGGTTGGGGAGAAAAACCCATTTCCGATTGCGACGGCGGGGAACCAGTTGTAGAATGTCTAGGGCGACGTAGATGCTGTCTCGGACAGGGACTGCGTGGACTAGACGCTCCTTTTCGACTTGCATGATCTTGGTTCGGCCATGCTGGTCGAACAATGCCAGCTGTGAAAAATGTTCGTAGTCGGTCATGCGGAGGGTTCCCACGTATGCGGTAGCGGAATAGGTACCCCGGACGTGGAATTCCGTCGGCGGGAATCCGGTGATTACCAGGAGAGCCGTGAATTCTGAGCTGGTGAAGCCGTACAGGAGCCTTTCTCTTTCTATTCGAATATCTGCTTGAACGGGTGCTCTTGGAACATCTGATCCAACTGGGAGAATCTGCGCTCGGTCCTCCGAAGGTTCGAAGCGCTTCAGCAAAAATCCCAGCTTGGGAAAAGAGCTTGCTCCATGAGGTTGTGCCAGCAATTCTTGTGTCCGACTGTGTCAAGCTGACAGCCTTGTTGTTCACATAGTGCTTCTGGATCCAACCGGCTAACGCTGGAGCCGCCTCCTCTAGTATGCCCTCCTGCTGCAGGCGGCGCACATCGAGACAAGAAGCCCATTTCCCAGCAGCACGTTCGACTATTTCTTAACGTCTTGCCAATGTGCGCTGCAGCGTAGCACGAAGTTGGGAGAAAACTGCAAGAAGGCCGATTCCTGTGAGCAAAGCTCCCAACCATGTACCCGCCAGGGAGCTGATGTTGACACTATCGCCGAGGCCCAGAGGTGCCATTCTCACTCTGAAATATAAGGGCAGTGTCACGGATCTGCGTGAGCACGGATACAGAAATAAGTGGAAGACCAAGACGCTTCCAGAGTCCAGTCAACAGCTATGGAAATGTTTTCTGTCTGAATCTAGAAGACTTCTCAAGTAGAGTTGGTAAGATATCTTACATTTTCCTTGCCCAGTAAGACAATAGACAATCTGAACGCAAATAACTGCAAGACCGCAAAGGCAAACCCACAATATCAACCTGGATCAAGGGGAAATATAAAAGATGTCCGCCCACCAAGGCCTTCTCCCATCGCTTTGTGAGGCTGAAATGGCGCAAGCCCTGAGAAGGCTTGAGAAGATGCTAGCCACGTCATTAACGGAATTAGGGTGTGCATCCATGAGAAGTTAGACCAAAAACCAGCTTACAGGAGCTTTGATGATGACTTTTCCCATGTGATGGTATGCACGGCTGCACGAATGCCAGGAGTAGTGGGGGTCATCTGCTTATCTGGGATAAATAATATTTCATTGGTTGCTTGATACGAAGCACGGGAACTTTGCAATCAGTCCCCACTTGTGTCAGCTATCGTACTGTACCCTGCTGAAAGCTGCAGTTTTCTATTCATGATGACTCGTGGAGGTGACTGAAGCTCAGTATGCCTTGCATTAAACGTGTGACGGCGGATGCCTGATTCCCCAGGCACCTACCACGCCTGTCTTCGGAAAGGACCCCCACGGCTCACCAAAGCCTCCCTCACCAAGTGCCCAAGCTCCAAAGTCGAATGCCAAGACTTATTGCTATTCGCCAGATTGACCAAGCCCTGCTGTTGATAACATGGCTCCTGCCTGCATGGGGAAGCTACTGAAGTCTAAAAGGATTCCCTCGATATCTCATATAATCTAGCTCTCCAAGCAAATCATTTTGTTCTTATTCTAATATTACTTTACATGTTATCTTGAACACCTGCTTTCCACTCCAAAGGCAGCTTGTTGGTTGCTGGCCCCTGGCAATCCTTCAAGTTGGTTGCATACTTTCGCCGAGATTGGAACGAGTCACAATGGGGGAATCTCACCCGCACCAGGACTTGCGCCAAAGGCTGAGAGAGCATCCTCCAACTGCACGTACTTGGACGAATATGCATTGATCGGACAGCCTGCATTTCCGTTCATTATCGTCATGCCGTCGATGGTAACTAGTTGTGCACCCCCTCCTCCCTTTCCCCCGCCGCAGCGGATGAGGAGAAGGGGGCTGAATGCATTTTGAATGAGATTTTATGAGTTGCGTTTCAACTCCATATGTTGGTGTACGCGCTTTTGTTGTATATAAGTGGGGTAAAGATGAAGCCTGAGTTTTTCCAACTCGACGAGATGACCTTTGACATCCGTCGCCTTTCCCCCTAACTTCCAAAAATATAGATAAAACCCGGCACGGCACAAATGTAAAAAGCTTCCTCGGCCGAGGGCAATCCGTTCTTCGTCTCTCCTCCCTTCAATCATCATGTCTTTCCAGTTTGGTGGGCCCGGGTAAATGCCTTGGGAATCCCAGTGTTCCGCAAGATCGTCCCCCTTCCGTCGGGGAGATTACGTGGTCGCTGCAAAGGGGCAATCCAAGTTTATCGGTGGCGCCACGGTTTCGAAGCCAAAGAACGTACGTCCTTGCCAAGATGCATGAGAAAACAGGCTCTCGGCGTGGTGATTCGACTTTGGTTAGTCGTCGCTGAACTCTGATTGGCGCCCTTGTCATTCTGTTCACATCGATCACCACGGATATCATCCTTCAGCACGGGCCTGCGGCTTGACTCTCACATCGCCTCGTCCACCAACCTTTCCCTGGGTGGAGGCCGGTGTCTCCCCGAATGTTGCGATGATTGGCTGGAGGTTGGCGCTGTTCCCTTGCAGATCAACTTCGGGGAGGACAGTGTCGTTGATGGGGGTGATTGTTTATTGGGGTGCTGGAAATAATTCCTCAGTCCGAATTCTCCGTTCTCTGCTCCTCAAGGCCACCAAACCATTGGATCACCTGAGGCCATGATCTGATCTTTCTCCAGATCTGGCGGGATGAGGCGCTCCAACTCCCGCACACAGCATTGCTGATTGGCGACCCGCATTGCAGCTGGTTCGACGGGAACAGAAAGGGCGCGGAACGCGCCGGCCCACAACTTGAATGGATGGCGCTTGGGCGCAACAGGAACGGAGCAGAGAAACACGGCTTCGTGACAAGCAAGTAATGTGGATAGGGAACTATGTGGATGATTGATTACAATAGGCTGCGATAGGTCCCTTTATGGGACGAGCATGGGCAAGGGCCAGGGTTAATAGAACAGAATTTTTACAACAAAGCCAATGGAAAGCAAATTTAGCTGCTATATGAATAAGGTAACCTAAGTCTAGAGTATTGCACCCGCCATCTGTCGAGTGTCTAGAAGGGAAATCATGAGCTAGCTGGTTGAGCTCCACCTTGAATTGCGTAGGGCCCGAGGCTTACTCCGACACTCTCTAAAATGGAAAGAGTAGGCCATCAACAGTCCGAGAAAATCAAGTACGTACGTACAAGGGGCCTCGAGTGGGACATCAAAATATATCAGAAAGATAGCAGGTTCGAACAACGGCCGAAATTCCTCGAGGGGTGCTCTCCAGTTCGTATCTCCTCGCATTTAGTGCCCTTGAACAAATGTCCATGCTCCATGTCATCCCTTATCGCCCACCAACCATTTGGCTCGGGTCAAAGCCGTGTACAAGCCCCCAGAAAAGAGCACTCACACCGCACATGATCACGTCCCAGCTCACACTGCTGCAGGCTGGATGCGCATACAACGTGTCCAAAAGTTCTTGAACGACCTTGGCATAGGGTACATCCGGCCCGATATATTGGATCATTAAAACAGTCAAGTAGGCTTGGAGCACCACGGAAGCCGCTGCAACCCACTGCATGAAGGTAACATATCGCCAGGTATTCCGGTGTGCCTGACTCTGGCTGGGTGCCGAGGACGATCTCCCTGGGCCCAGTAAACAAGGAATGAAAACCAGAAAGTGAGGAGACATCAGGACCAGCATGAAGCCTTTATCATACGCAAAAACAGGGACAGCCACGGTGATAAGAAGAGAAACTGCAACGGGAACGAGCTCATAAAGAAGCGGTGGGTGCCACGCGAAGGCGACATCCCTCTCGTTCGGTTGCCGCGAGACGGTAATCGCAACGAAGAAGAGATTCGCCGCAAATGACACACTGACAGCCTGGCCCAGAAGCATGTAAACCCAGACCGACGGAATGCGGTATCTCCGACCTATCAATATCGATCAGCGTCCAACGCAAGACTGTGGGGATGATTCTGGTGTCATCCTACCACCCACGGCCAGAAAGAGACTCCATCCAATTGTCCATCCAAAGATCTGGCCGCTCCACCAGAAGCGCGTTGGGGTGGCTGATACGGTCTCCCAGGCTTCTTGGAATATATACGTCTTGTTCAGCCAAAGTCCCATTCGAACAGCAAGGGGGACGTCTGCGGCTGAATAAGTCTGTCCCTCAGTGCTGGCTGCCCATGTTCTATACGAATACAGAAATAGATTGATCATGTAGTACCAGGTGGTGCCGATACTTAGAGCGGCGAGAAGAACGAACAGAAAGAATTGCGCCTGCCGGCGGGGTGACGACCAGCTGTTTTCCCTCTGCCGCGCCCGATATCGAAGATATATTGTGTGGCAGCATTGGAGAATGAAATACGCGACTAGCGACAGATAGCCAAAGAATATAAAAAGGGACCGGTAATTGACAGGGGGGGGCTCAGCCATCTCGATTGACATCGTGGGGATGCCCTCTGATGTGTGAAGAGAAGAATGGCGTTGTTTGTTGAGCCTGAGGCGGACACCGGCACGTGATAGCGGCCACGTGCTAAACGCCCCCACAGCAACGTGAGAAAAACATATCCCAACTCGCTATCGTTCAACCGGGAACCTCGAATCTCGGAGTCGAAACCATGCGAATGAAGTATCTGGAATATTTACACCCTGCACTCCACGGGGAGTGCTCACGTCTCGGACTCACCGTGATGATCCACGGTTAGCTGGATTTGCAGGGAATCAGCCGCGGCAAGCGGCGAGTGGCTCTCCGCAGAAACGGTCGCCTGGAATGCTTGCACGCTTGGACAAATTGGATCCCACGATGTGTTGGAAATGTACCTGACCATCTGGAAACAGCCCTCTGCAAGCAGAATGACGTGTGTGAATGGCTACGAGTAGCTATACAAAAATACATCCTGGTCCGGCTATCAATATGCACCAAAAAACTTCAGAGGAACCTTGATTTCGAGAAGTAACCAATCTGCCCGGGCATCGTTGTCCCTGATGAACTCGCCATTGACAGTCCTCGCGATCCTCACGCTTTCCACATTCGCCAGAAGGTAAACATTGTCGTCGGAAACGACCTCCTGTCCGCGCTCCGAGCACTTCCTACGCAGCGGCAGGACGAACTGTGCCGGGGTATAGCTGGGCTGGCAACCGCGGAAGTGGCGGAAATTATTGATGTGGTTATCACTGCGGATGGGCTCATAGTTGGCCATACCAGCGCTAGTGTAGCTGCGTTGGTTGACCTCCGGGGGTACGTACGCGTGTTGAATTACTATTGATCACCTGGATCGGGAATCTACCGGCAGTGGGAGGGAGTTATTTATATCTAGAAAGTCTTGTAGTTGACTTCCTCTCGCCATGAAAGCAATATACTTTTTCAATGAAGCCAACGGAAAGCAAATCTAGCTGCCATATAAATAAGGTAACTTAAGTCTAGAGTACTTCACCTGCTATCCGTCTAGTGCCCAGAAGGGAAATCGTGAGCCAGCTCGTTGAGCTCCACCTTGAATTCCTTCCCGTTGATCTCCCTCAGGGGCTGGACGTCCAGCAAGACGAAGAGCATCCGGCCGGGCTTATCTGAGAGGTTACGCCAACGGTGAGCCGTGGCGCGCTGCACCAGGACATCGCCGCGGCGCATCGTCCGCTTCTCGCCGCTGTCAAGCTCGACCTCGAACTCGCCTTCGATCACGGTCCCGTAGTCCAGCGACATGGCCCGGTGCATGGGGGATTCCACGCCGGGCGCAAAGTCGATCATGCGGACCAGTGTGCCGCCTGGAACGTGAAGACTGGGCTGGAAGACTCGTTAGCATTCACTCCCTGTAGCTGGAGGGTTCCAGGGTTGACTTGCTGGTCTATCACGCGCCAGTGCGATGTCAACCTCGTCGTTGAGCTCCACTGCTGCACCGTCGGTGGTGTAGATAATGTTCTGCACGCCACGGCCGTTCGCCATCAGCGCCTGGTGGTCGCCATTGTCGGCTGGGAGGAAGACGCCTTCGCCCTGCGCGTTGTGGGTGGTGATGAAGCGCCTGATGTCGGGTAAACCCGCTCCGGGGAATTGGGTAAAGGGGCCCGGAGTGGCATAGATGTCGGCGTAGGTAGGTCTTTTCGTGTCCGACATGTTGGCTGAGGATTGTTTGTGAGTTGTGCTCGTGCAGGCTGTGCTCAGCTTCCAGACAGACGATTCTGGTGTTTTCTTATATGGAGGACCCAAAGACCGGCTAAGGTGATTCCTGAAATGCGAATTTCCGGACGTCCGATAACTCTGAGCTCCTCCAGCGGTGCTCATCGCGATGTGTCTTAGCCCGTTGCTGATGCCTACGCCCGCTCCGCTCCGATCCCTGCATGCTGCGTCCGGGTCCGATGCCCTAGACTCGGATACTAGTAGAGCCTCCCAGGACGTGATTTCTCTTCAAACCCAACACGCAATACTTTGTTTGCACAAGCTCTCAGCTCTCAGCTCTCAGCTCCATGGCGACCCGAATCTTCGTCACCGGCACCACCGGATTCCTCGGTGGAACGACTCTCAACCTCCTCCTGACGGCCTTCCCGGACGCCAGCTATTCCGCTCTCGTCCGCACATCGGAGCAGGCAGATGCACTCACCTCAGCACACCCCGCCGTCACCCCTGTGATCGGGGATATCTCCTCCACCGAGATTGTCGTCCCCGCTGCAGCCGCGGCGGACATCGTCATCGACATCGCGGGCGACAACGACGCCGGCATACGCAACATTCTGGCCGGGCTAGCCTCCCGGCCACAGAAGGGGACGTTGATCCACGTCTCGGGGATTACGTGCTTGCTGGATCCGGCAAATCTCAAGCTCGGCCACGCAACCCCCCGGACATTCGGCGATGTGGACGATATGGCTGAGATACTCTCCTTCGGACCTGATCGAGAGCATGCGGCTTTGGACCAATTTGTCCTCCGTGCGGGCGACATGGGCGTCAAATCTGTTATCTTGAGCTCGTGCCAGATCTTGGGACACGGCGCCGGGTACTGGAAGCAGGAGAGCTTTGGACACGGCTATGTGAAGACTGTTCTCGGACGGGGCAAGGCATTCACCGTGGAGCAAGGGGGGAATGTTTGGAGCTGGTGCTCTGTGGGAGATGTTTCGTCTGCCATTGGTTTCGTGCTTGAGAAGGTGCTCAACGGATCGTCGGATCTCCAGTTCGGTCAGGATGGGTATTATTTTGTCCAGACTGGGGAAGTGAGTTTCAAGCAGCAGGCACAGGCTGCGGCTACGAAGCTGAAGGAGCTTGGGAAACTGGAGACCGATACAGTCGATGAGTTGACCGTTGCACAGGCGACAGAGATCCATCCCTATGCCGGCCTTCTGTGGGGGGCGAGCTGCCGGAGCAGGGCAGATCGGTTGAAGGCGTTGGGATGGACGCCGAAAGAGACGGATTGGAAGATTCTGATGGAGGAGGTCGCCGCCGCTGCTGTTTGAGCTCCGGAAATGGCCAGGGTTGTATGCAGAATATAGATCTTTTCCCTACGCACGAGCTGTCCATACAAGTTATAGGGTAGCCGTAGAGTTCGTCTCCTTCCATACCAAGTGGTCAAAGCATGAATGAATCGAATTTTTTGAATCTAACTCAACGATGTATAGTAACAAAATGGAGACAAGAAAGCAAGTAGTAGGGACTGTCTGCAGTTGGCAAAATAGAAAGCACATTCAAAGCACACAACGCACCAAAATACAGCTATAGCTCTCCTGTAATGACCATCCTCACATGAACGAGTTGTAGAACCGGAACACGTTGTCCGGGTCGTACTTCGTCTTGGTCTCACGAAGCCTCTCCAACCGCCACGGCTCATACCCATACATCTGCTCCACAGGCTCGTCGCCAAAGGCATAATTGACGTAGACGTGCTGCTCCTCGCCCGGGTGGCCGTCGGCCGAGTGCTGCCGGAGTTGCTTTCCGAAGGCGATGGCGTCCTCGTCGAGCGAGTCGTCTGGCTCGTAGGTGACGAGCACGTCGCTACAGCAGGATGGAGTTAGAGATGGTTCGAACAGGAAACGCAGGAAGGGGTTTTACTGCACTCACCATTGAATTCGATCGTCACGATGAGGGAACGCAGTGGAATCGGGATCGACGGCCTGCACGCCCTGCAGCGAATATGCCTGGAAGACGACGATGGACTGCTGAAACTCCGGCCGTGCGGTCGTGACATTGACATAGTAGTCCCAGAGCTGGCGCGTCGCAGTGATGTTGTGCTCCTTGATGCTGAAGGGGAACTGCATGTTTGTATTGCCGTGTTGACACATGTCGCTGTGCAGGCCGGTGCCTGTTGCATCTGGGACTTCGGGGTATGGGAGAGACTGAGGGGTGGATGACAGGGGACCGATGGCCTCCCAGGGCTCCAGGTGTGGCGCGGCATCTTCAGCAGAGCCGACGTAGTGGAAGAAGAGGTCAAGGATAGGCTGCGTTCCCTGTTAGTATCTTCTGGGTGATCTATGCCACGGCCCAAGGAGCTCCAAGCATACCTCCGTAGTGCTGAACTCCTCGTCCCAGGAGAAGGCGAGATAGTTCATCAATTCCTGTGGCTGGCCGCCGTCCTGCTGCTGCTCGTTCAGGACCTCGAAGACCGCCTCCAGCTTGTCCTGGGTGAAGATGAACCGGTTAATGAACCATTCGTCGACGGTGCGCGGGTGGATTTCGGCCTCGAAGCTGGTGACAATGCCAAAGTTGTGGCCTGCTCCGCGCATGGCCCACCAGAGATCAGGGTGCGACGTCTCATTGACGGTGACTGTCGACCCGTCGGCGAGGACCACGTTCAGGGAGATCAGCATGTCGATGATGAGGCCGTAGAACCCCTGGTAGCGGCCGTGACCACCACCGAGTCCGGGACCCATCAGGGACACGCAGGAGCAACTGCCAGTACCTACTCTGCGTTAGGATAAGGAAGCCCTCTTTGTCTACCACGGGAGTCCACTGACCGGTAACGAAGCCCTTCTCCCAGAGTGTGTCCATGACTTCGCCGTCGAACGCTCCTCCACCGAACAGTGCGGATTTCTCATCCTCAGCAATCTGAATGCTCCGTAGTTGGGCCAGAGAAATCTCGATCCCGTTCTGCATGTTCCCCAGAGTCTTTGTGGAGCCGTGGCCCCGATTCACCGCAAGGAAGGGGATCCCGTAGCTGTTGGCATATTTGACCTGTCGACCCGGGTTAACAAGACGGAACGCAACACAAGGATGGACAGAAGAGATAGAGAGAGAGAGAGAGATACAATAACAGGAACATCAGCTTCGGTGGCAGGCTCGGCGACAACGACAAAGTTCGGACGGGAATACGCCTGCCAGCGCTCCGTTGCATTTGCCCAACGGCGGTCGTCGTCCGCAAAGATGCTGGAGTTGGCAGACAACTGCGGCCCAAGCTGAGAGATAATCTCGGCGGGAGTCAGGTCAGGCGCGGCCGGAGTGCGCGCTGCAATGTTGAACGGATAGTCGAGGGTTCTGGCGGATCCTGGCACAGCGGCCAGCGCCAACAACCCAAGGAGGACGGAGGCATGCATGGTTGGTATGCGCGGAAGCTGGTTCTGATTTCTTTCTTGGTCTGCTTGCTGCTTGCAAGACCACCTCGAACGGGGAGATGCTTGGCCTTTAAATGGTCTCTCCCTACGTCGGCTTCGGGTCAATTATACAAAAGTCACTCAGGTTCCTCCGGCGCACATGGACGCCGCGTGCATGCACCGAAAGCTCCAGGAACATGCAGCACGGCGAGATCCAACAGCCCGGATTTCAGGGGCTCGACATGCAATTGGACCATTGCTGCTTGTTGTGCCTTGCTCCGCGTGGCTGGCCCCGATCCCTGTCTGCTCGTGTATGCAGCGATGCGTTGCCTCCGCGGACACCCGGCGAGGCATACAGGAGAGACCGACACCACTGCTGGTCCAGCTCATGGCTTCCATGCTCACGTCAGATGAGTTCAAGCCTTGCCAATATGCAGCTGAGGCACGCGGACTCCGCGAAGGCTAGCATGGGTTCATGAAGGTCCGCCCCAACAAGGTGTCGATGGCTGGAAACCACTGCTACGAATTGATATGCTAGTCAGACACCGTCTGGATGAGAAAGATCATGAGATACTCTGGTCCGTCGGAATAGCTGCTGCATTGGTAAACGGCCCGGAACCTCGCCGGATAGAGACATTTACGTCCAAGTTCTGGGCCGGGATAGGTAACCCTACCCCTTTTCGAGAGAGACAAGCAGAGAGGAAACCGGAGTCCATTGCCCCCCCTGCTCAGATAGCATATCTTTTGTGAAATTAGACAGCCTGAATTTTGGTACCAGTCTATTGTCTACATGAAAAGCAGGAATAGCTGTCGAAGCGAAACGCCTATCACCATGACCAGCCCGCTGACAATGAAAGCCCTGTATCATCCCACCGCTGCACCATGTTCCTCAGCTTCCGCTGAATCCCCAGCGTTAACTTTGTGTTCAGATCTGTGTCCAGGAAGCTTGCACAGTACCGTACGACACTGCCTGGATCGCTCAAGGGCACCGTTGTCCCGTTCGAGTCGGAGAAGACCGGCGTGCCCCCCTGGTGGTTCAGGTAGGCCGCAATCGACGGGTGTTCCGTCGGCAGCACATCAAGGGCCAGAGTATCGTCCCAGGGATGGCTGCTCGCATTCGAGGGTGCCGTGTCCGTACTCGCCCGACAGAGACAGTTGGCCCATGCAATCAGGGCCACGCGATACACGGCCCCAGGCCACCAGGACGGCCGTGCCTGCTCTGGGATCGAGCGCATCAGGCGCAAGATCTGGCCGCAATGGACGTCGATCTCCCTCGTGCTTTCCAGATGATAGGCACGCTTCCAGTGCGGCGGCTTTCCACTCTGTGAACCAACGTCACTGCGCGCGACGCTTTCGACCTCCGCAAAGCTCACCATCGTGTTGAGCGCCACGAGGTGATAGAGGACCAGGTTCACACTCATGGTCGACGACGCCATCTCGCTCGCTGGCTGTGTCATGGCGAGCCCGTACCACCGGTGCAGGAGCTCCTGAGCTTCCTGGATCTGCACCGATTGGAGCACGATGGACGCGCGTTGTAATGGTTTGTGTGCTTGTCTGCGATCTATGCTGCCGTCGATCGCGGCGCGCAGCTGGATCACCAGGTTCTGAAGGTTGCACAATATGAGCCGAAGCGTGGTCAGCGATACATACCCGATTGTGGTCACGTCGCTCGTCTCCCGGAAGCGCCGGATATATTCGTTGAGCGAAGGTGGGATGCTCTGGCTGCCGTCGGGAGACAGCTGGGCCATGGCCTGTACGCAGTGCTCTGCAGACGAAGCGCTCCAGGCGGCGTCCGGACTCGGGATGGGAAGGTTCAGGTTGGTGATGGAGAGGAACGCGGTGGACGGGACGTCTTGGAACAGGCAGATCTCGTGGTCCAGGATCAGCCACGAATATGTGATTCTACTCGTGTCAGATTGCGCCCTTGTGTGTCTCGTCCGGATGAGATACTCACCTGTTTGCCCGTTCCTGCTCCCTCCAGATCCCCCAGCAATGGTCGGCGTCGCCGGAGGTGTCCAACCGGGCCACCTGGGCGTCTCGGTGGTCTAGATATCCGGCTTTGAGATGCATCTATACGGCCCCGAGTGACCCGTTAGAACTGCGAGACGGTAGAGAGTTTGGGATGATTTACCTCTAGAAGCATGGGCTTCAAACAAACCGCAATCTACACCAGGAAGCTACGTATTAGGACCCCTGCAGGCCGTCACGAAGTTTGTGGCTCAACTTACATCCATCTGCCATTTATCGCCGCTCCAGACGGCCACTAGGATGAGCAGCAATCCGCATTGTAGTATTTCAGGATCCGATGCTAGCTTCATATTCTGCTCGATCAAGGTCCGCAGCGAGAGGCGGCAGATCTCGACCAGGCCGTGCGCCATCTGGTGGTATCTCTCGCCTGCCCCGGCCCTCATGGCACCCGCCGCCAGCATGAGCAGCATGAGCATGCTCGGGAGGATGGTGTTTCTCCCTTCCATGCGTTCGTTGATCTTGGGTAATACGGTCGGGACGAAGGGGTAGTATGGTTCACAGCCGCCGCGATACGCGCGGAAGAGGAATTCCAACACGGGGGGTGGTGGTAGTAGCAGGATGGAGGGCCCAACCGAGTCGAGCGAGGGTGAAATGCTCCCGGCCTCCATGCCTCGCAGGCCGTATATTTGCTGCGCCTCGTTGAATAGTCCCTGCAGGACGGCAATGAGCTTCTCCCTCGTGCTGGCGAGCAGCGGCTCGATTGTAATGTCCGACTCGACGAGCCGTTGCGGGTCGATCGCCATGTTGCCGTCCTTCAGTAGCATGTACAGATATTTGATGTGGAGCGCGGCCGTCGGCGCACAGATGGTTGACGGCGTGACCGGGTTGCACTGGAAGAGCGGCCAGCCCTCGAGGGCCTGCAGCTGGTCGTCGACCGAGCCCACCGACGAGGGCAACGAGCTCAGCCCGGGCACGAAATCGTCCATGGCGCTGTTCTCGCCGCTCGAGTCTGCGAAGGGGCCCGGCGACACCGTGAATGCCAGCTCCCAGTGCGGCATCTGCGGCAGATCAGGCACCTGTATTGACGGCGAGGGCAGCCCGGGGGGGAAGTCGAATATGTCGTTCATTTCCAGCAGACGCGGCGGGACGAAGCTGCTGTCCGCGGAGGGCGTCGGGGGGTAGCTCTCGCCTTCGCTCGACGTGTTGGTGACCAGCGGCGGCCGCTCTGCTCGCAGTGCCTGCAGGCTTTGACCGGCATGGCCCCAGTCGGCAAAGACGCCCTGCACCTTGCGCTGGCCCGGCAGGCCCTTGCCCTCGCGGGTTGTGACGGCGTCATCGGTCGTGCGGGGGGGCTCGGGGGCGTCTGCTTTCCGGGACGAGGGCCGCTTCGGCTGCGACGACGCCTGGGTCTGGAAGAGCACGCGGCCTGGTCTTCGCTGCGGGACCCGCGCCTGGCAGGTCAGCTTCTTCTCGACGCATCGCGTGCACGGAACCTGTGGTCGCACACAGTCAGCTCGTGTGCTGCCAAGGCGATATGGGGACTGAATTACTTTTCGGTCGCATTTGGCCTTGGACCTGGCGCAGTTGACACATGCCAGAACCGACTCGAGGGTGGGATCCAGCGGGGAGGTGGGTTGGGACATACTCAAAGGGAAAGGGGGGGGGGAGGGAATGCGATCGTCGGGGATGAGCCACCAGGAGGCGATCAGAGCGGGTATAAGAGAAGAATACGAAGGGACGCCCCCGCTCGGCGCTCTGGCGATGGTGCAAACGCAGAGACAAGCATTAAATTCCTGAGGCTGGGCGCATGGTGTTGGAGATGCTGCTCGCCGCGGTTGGCTCGTAACGAGCTGGCGAGCGCACCATCTCGCTGAATTCTGCCATCGCTCGGCGAGTCTTCAGGCTCTGACGAGTCGTGAGGACACAGGGTTCACGCTCCCGTGGCCTCGACGAGTGCTGTTGCTCTCGCGCAGCGCACCCCGATCCCTGCTCGCAGGCGTTGGGGGCCGTTTGCTCGCCAGTCAGCGCAGTACCGCCGGTGCCGGTGAGACAATCAGTCTGCAGAAAGGACGGCGTCTTTGCCAATCGAGCCTGCTGCCTCGCCCACCTGTTGTGTCCGTCGCCACGAGGCCCTGTATCGGCAGGCCCTAGCCCAGACGCCACAATCTGCTCGCCTTATCGTGCCAAATGACTGCGCACCGCCGCTCATGGGGCACGATCCCGCTGGGAAACCCGGAACAGGAATCCATCCACCGCGACGCCGAGGGCTCCGGCCATGCGCCGCATGCACGATGCCTCCGCTCGCGCCCTCGGGAGCGGCGTCTCCGTCTATCCGTCCGGGTGCCTTATGGGCCTGATGGCCGCCCCGATGGCCGAGCGGCTGACGCAGAATCCTCGAGGAGCCGGGAGGCGCCGTCAGTGGGTGCGGATGGAGCGCTAGTTACGGAGGATCCTCGAAGCCTGGTGATCCTGGATTGGATTGGCATGGCAGGATGAATGAACCGAGGTACGTGATTACATGATTCTCATAGCAATGCCCCAGTAGTCTCAGCAGTCTCAGCACACCCCCTATGTCCCCCTATGTCCCCCATACGTCCCCCCTACGAACCCCGTACACCCCCCGTACACCCCCCCTACAGCCCCCTACAGCCCCCTACAGCACTCTCAGCACTCTCAGCCCCTACATCCCTCCTCCCGCTCCGGCCTGGTGGACCATCTTCGTCCGCCGCAGGAAAAGCGCCAGAAGAACAGCGACACAGCCGGCCGTCAGATCCAACACGAAGGCGTCCGAAATGCTGTCGACAATCGCAGCCAGCACGTCCGTCCTCACGGCTTCGCCCAGGGAATCGAGGAGCCGACTGTTGGCCCCAGATATCATCGCCTGCACTTCATCCCGGGAAACATCGGGAAGCAGGTTCGTGATCTGCACCGTCGCCCGGTTGAGGAAGACCGTGTTGGCGATGGAGAGCGCAATCGCAGACCCCCCGACCTGAGCGCAGGTGATGAATCCCACGGCCATGGGGATCTCCTCCACAGCAACGAGCGATTGCGCAACCGAGAAGCTCGCCTGCGAGAAGACCCCCGTGCCGATGCCGCCAACCACCAGGGCGCCGTAGATCTGCGCGACGTTCGTTGACAGGTCGACAATCTGCAGCAGGACGCCCCCGACAATCACCAGGATCCCGCCGCCCAGATACCACGGCATATAGTACCCCAGGGCGCTCATGCCGACGCCATTGACCAGGTTGAAGACCACCATCGGCACAATGAAGGGCAGCAGGCGCACCCCGGCCTCGAGGGCCCCGTCGCCCTTGACAAACTGGAAGTACAGCGGGATGAAGTAGATCGGGACAAAGGACGAGGTGCCGGCGGCCGCCGTCTCGACGAACAGCAGCATCATTTCCTTGTTCTTGAGGTACTGCATCGGGAACGTGCGCCCCATGTACGAGGTGAAGACCTGGTATCCCTGCTGGAGGAAGAAGAGAATGAAGAGCACGCCCGAGCACACAAACATGCCGATGATGCGGCTATCGCTCCATGCATAGAGGGCGCCTCCAAAGGCAATCGCCATGATTCCAGATACGTAGCCTCCGACAAAGAGAATGGGTCCCAGCCAGTCAATCTCCGCCAGCCGCGCCCTGATCGGAACGCCAGGCCGGGGGTCGATACTGGGGATCATCAGGAAGAAGACCGGGGCGAACAGAGCGCCAATGCAGAGGTTGATGTAGAACGCCCAGCGCCATGTAGCGGAGCTGTCGGCGAAGGCGCCGCCAATAATGGGTCCGAGACTAGACAGAGAATTAATGAGCCTGAGAAACGATTGCTGCAGAAGGGGGGACAGCTTACACAGTGCCCGTACCCCAGATCAGGCCCGTCCCACCGAGATACATGGGCCGTTCGGTGGGTGTCGTCAGTATGGAGAGGATTGTCATCACCCCCAAGTACATGCCCGCGCCTCCAAGGCCGCATATCGCGCGGCCCACGATGAGGCTGTCCATGTTGGGCGCAGCGCCGCACACGGCAGATCCGACCTCGAAGATGGCAGTCGTGCCGATGTACAGCCATTTGCAGTTGAATAGCCCATAGCCTTTGCTCCTGTCCTCTAAGTCAGCATGGGTTCTTCGCCCTCGCAGACAGTCCTACATACCACACAAGCAGTGTACTGGCGGCCCCGAGTAGAAAGGCGACGGATAGCCACGGTAGCTTGGCTAGGTCGTGGAAGTCGTCGATGATGGCCGGCTGGACGTCCGCGACGATGGTGTTGTCGAGCGCAAAGAGGAAGACACACGAGAAGATGGACATCACTGGAACGACATTAGCTTAGCGATTCATTCGCTGTTTTCAACCCGGTGGCATCCTACCCACAAGCGCCCACTTGAGGCCGTGAATATCGCGTGGGGATGCATCCGTCGCATTGCGACTGGGCTCCAGCTCAGACAGGTCTGCCACATTCAAAGGCTTCGACAAGACTTCCTTCTTCTCAGAAGTGTCGCTGCGCGGCGTCACGCTGCCCGAGAGCTCCGGGGGTGTAGGGACGGCCAGAGTCGTGGTGGTCGACATTGTCGCGAGTACGAGTGTAGATGCCAGATGTTTCACCTTTCTCTGCCAAGCAGGCCAAAATTTAGCCGTATGTCCATATCTCGTAAAGTGTCTTTATACGAGGCATAACCCCTGGCGCACATCGCACGATCCGAGCAGGGATCGGACTCCTGCGGCGCGCGGAGAGACAAACCATCCGCCGCAACAAAGAAACCACATTCGGCACGCTCGCCCGGCATGGCACGCACGGAATTAACGGCGATTATGCGGATCGGATTTAATTCTCCCATCGATCGGGCCGGGACAGAGATCGGTATGCATGCGTTTCTGTGGATAAGCCCTGAACTGGCACAGGGGCGACGCCACACCCCTGCGTATAACACCATGCATTATAGCCCTAGATGGAGGACAACTAGCCCGGACCTACCCCCGCCAATAAGATCACTACACTCCCAGCCCTTTGTTTGATTGTGACAGTCAGGCAGACGTGCCTCTGTCACACCGGCCTGATATATAGGAGACACCGCCTTATCCTCACACATAGCATCACCAAAACCACTACCACTACCACTGTCACCGCCACTGCTACCACCATGGGCGGACTCTTGGGCCAGCTATTCACCAAGCTCCGTCTCCCACCGCGAGCTGCCATCGAGGGCAAAACCGTCCTCGTGACAGGCGCCAACACCGGCCTCGGCCGCGAAGCCGCTCGCCATGCGCTGGCCCTCGGGGCTGCCACGGTCCTCCTCGGCGTGCGCACCCTCTCCAAGGGCGAGGAGGCCAAAGCCGACATCGAGTCCAGCACCGGCAACGTCGGCAAGGACAAGGTGCTCATCTGGACCATCGATCTCGAGTCCTTCGCCAGCGTGCAGTCCTTTGCCGCCAGGGTGCGCAAGTACGTCTTCGCCAACCAGGGCCGTCTGGATATCGCCATCATGAACGCAGGCCTTGCATCCACGGAGTGGGCGCTGACTCGCGACGGCTGGGAGAGGCAGATTCAAGTGAACGTGCTGTCGACTGCACTGCTGAGCCTGGAGCTGCTGCCGCTGCTCGTGCACACGCGCGACAAGCATCCTGACTCACGGCCGCATCTGTCCCTTGTTACGAGCGACAGTCACGAGTCGGTCAAGTTTCCCGAGCATGCTGCGGCCGGGGTCTTTGCCGCGTTGAACAACCAGGAGCAGTGGGCCGCCTCGCAGAAGCTGGGAGGGCCCGTTGAGCGGTACAGTGTGACAAAGCTCATGGACATCTTGATCGCAGAGGAAATGGCGCGCATCGTGCCGCGAGATGACAGCGGAAGTCCGCTGGTGGTCGTCAACAGCGTGGCTCCTGGCTTCTGCAAGTCCGATCTACTGACACGGGAGAAGGCGCCGTGGATTCTCAAAGTGATTCAGGCGCTGGTTGCCAGGTCCGTTGAAGAAGGGAGCAAAACCCTGCTGCATGCCGCGACACAGGGCGTGGAGTCGCATGGGAAGTGGCTGGAGAACGAGGCCATCACTGTGTAAGTCGTCATTTCTGCTCTGGACGTCCTCCCAGGCTAACAGCTCTTTAGACCAGGGAAGTTCGTGACGGACCCTAACCAGGCAGCATTCAGAGAGAAGGCGTGGAAGGAGATCCTCGCAGTCCTGACCGGGGTGGACTCGAGCCTTCGGACGCAGTACTGAAGGAGTTCGCTTATTCATGTCGTTTGAACAGATGATATTTGTCGTTTCTCGTAATATGTCTGCCTACAAATTGCATCTATCTCAATTCTCCTTGTCCCTTCCGCCTCTGCAAGCTCAGAAGCTGTTTAATGTACTCGGCATGCCTTTGCAAGTGATTTTGCCTGCCTAGTGTCAATTCCCAAGTTGCATTATCATCAGATTCCAGGCCGTCATGATCCGCGCTTCGTAACACGCACCCACATCTCCCTCTGCATGAAGAGCGTAAAATTCCGCGTCTTCCAGGGTGATCCGGGATTGACCAGCTCGAAATCGAACCGTCGGAGTAACTGCACGCTATCAGTCAAAGAACGCAGTGAGCTTCGGGAGATAGACGTTGTACCTCGACGAAAATCTTGTCCAGTTCCACCATCACAATCGCCTTGCCGAGACACCCCCATCTCCCGGTCCCAAAGACCAGCTCCATGGTCCTCTCCATCTCGTGCCGCTGAGCGTCAGAGGCCTCGATCCACCGTTCCGGCCGGAAGATGTCGACGTCTGTTCCGAAGATCTCGTGCCGCTGGATGCCCCAGCCGCAGTGTCCGATCCCTGTCCCTCCCGGGACGAAGCGGCCCTTGATCACTTCGCCGCCGGGATTTACCAGTTTCGTTAGGAGGCCGGTGATGGGGGGGTGGATTCGAAGGCCTTCTTTGATCACGGCCTGCACGTAGGGCATCTTGCGGGACTCGGCGGATGTAATCGGGGAGGAGATTGATCCGTCACGCTCGGCGGTTTGGATCTCCTTGACAAGAGTGTTGTAGACCCGGGGGTTCGTCATGATATACAGCATCGTTGCTCGGATGGCAGTCGCCGTTGTATCTGATCCAGCCAGACTGCAGAAGAGTCAGTACACTACCCACGACAGGAATCTCAGCAGAGGCAACGAACATTGTCGTGAGAATTTCCGATTCGGCCTGTCGTTTATCGAGGCCGTTCCGGATGAAGGTCCCCAGCATGTCGTCGCGGACGACCTTGTTAGGGCCGAAGCGCTCCTCGACCACCTTTTTGGCTATCCTGGACACCAGTCAAACCTCTCCCCAGCTCAGATGAAACGAGTTGATTTCTTACCCCATGAGTTTTCCTCTCCCAGTCTCATCCTTCGGACTGGGCCCGATCAGCGTGACGAGACCGCTTCCAAACACCAAATTGCCCAGTGTCGGGGTGGACGAGCAGACTGTCGCCAGCGGGAGCTCCCCCTGGATGATCTTGATAAAGTCATACATGTCTTTGTCTTCCCTCAGATAGCCGAATGGCTCCCCGAGCGCGATGCTCGTGATGACGTCCAGCGACCAGTACTGCGCTGCCTGGGCCAGGTCGATGACACGAGGCTCCGTCGGCGTAGAGATGTACTTGCGGTCGATCAGATTGACGAGTGAAGCAATTTCGGCGTCAATCTTGACCCCGAGGTCCCTGTTTTCCTTGAGTGAGTACTAGATGATTGCATTTGGTCAGCAACAGCATGTAGTTAATGAAGTATGTCATGGGAGAGTACCCCGGATTGCATGTTGACCCGCAGCTTGTCGTGCTTCTCGACGCTGGTCTCGGAGAACACACTATGCACGTAGGGATCGACCTTGAGCGACTCGTACCAGCTCGACTTCTGGTGTTTGTGTCTGGCTGCGCTCATGTAGCGGATGATTTCGGGGTCGCTCGTCATGAGCCAGTTCGGCCCAATGCGGACCAGGTCGCCTATCCAGTGTTGGAGATGAACGAGAGAAGTGGGACTGAGAGAGACTTTGACGCACCGTATTTCTTGTTCACTTCGTGCAGGCGAAGGTGAAGCTCGCCGGTTGTCGTTGCTCGAAAGAGCCATGCCTCCGTCCAGCCTGCCAGCCAGGGCCCCTTGAATTCACGAAGACGGTACCACGAGCGGACGTAGGAGACAAGCACGCCGACGATGACGGCCGCAGGAAGCCACAGGGGCAGATTGGAAACAATCTTTGAGTCGCTGATCTGCATCTTGTCTTTGGATGTGATGGCCCTGCGCGAGTGTGTGAGGATCGAGAGTGAAGGGTATCGCCACTGCGGCGGATTTCTACTGAATAACACTCCTGATACGGCAAGATCCTAGCAAAGTACTATTATTATTCCTGAAGAGTCTCCTCCGTCCGCGGTGGTGCTTGGGCCAGACTGCGCCCCGGACGTCGGACTCCGCTAGAGGATCCACCTGACAGGGCTACGAACGATTCTACCGGCATTCTAGACTCTTCGATTGTTAGACAAGCGCCGGAGAATAAAATAATTTATCTCTCTCATCCGTGATTCATCTGCAGCGTGGCTCCGCCGTCGACCAGCCACCCGACCCCGGTCACATACGTCGCTTTCGGCCCGCTGAGAAATAGCACGACCTCCGAAACCTCCTCGGCCAGCGCCAGGCGTCCGGCCGGAATACTCTTGCAGAGTGCCGTGAGGACCTCAGGATCTCCGGCAAAGGCCTTGTCTATCATCGGCGTCTCGACCCACGACGGACATACCGCATTGACGCGGACACCGTGGGCGGCATTGTCCAGGGCTAAGCCAATTAGCAGGGGTCAACGACGGGGGAACCGGAGGATAGGACTGCGTACCGGCGGTCTTGGTGATGCCCATCACGGCGTGTTTGGCTGCAGTGTACTGCACAATCGCCGGCATCGCAACGAACGAATTGGCTGATGCGAGATTGACAATGCTGCCCCGTCCGGCGCCACGAGGTCCGGTGCGGCCGTTGACAACCAGAGGCTCCTGCAGTTTCATGGCCCTGCTCACTGCACGTGTGCAGAGCATGGTTCCTCTGACGTTGACGGTGAGGAACCTATCAAACTCCGCCATCGACGTCTCGGACACAGGACGCGGGTCCTGCACTCCGATCTGCTCACCGGGTCAGCCTGTGGTGGAGGCCAGGGATAGGATACCAGGCCTGGATGCCTACGGACACCGGCGCTGTTGACGCTGTAATCAATGCGTCCGAACTCCTCGCACGCGCGTTCGACCATGCGCTCGACGCTCTCCTCGCTCGAGACATCCACCCTGATCGCAACGGCGCGGTACTCGGAGTGCCTGGCCTTGGCTTTGCTCTCCTCCGCGGCAGCCTGCGCGGCTGCAAGGTCGATGTCGGCGAATACGACGCCCCTTGATCCCTCGGCGGCAAATGAAATTGCGCATTCTCGTCCGATTCCGCTACCTATCGAGCTTGTTAGGCTGCCAATGTGTTTGCGGGTCGGTGGAAGGGCTCCTTACCCGCCCCCGTAACCAAAGCTACTCCCTCGAGGTCCATCTTGTATGGAGTGGAACGGATTGTTAATGAGAGCTATAATGGCTACATACGCATTCAGAGGATTGATATAGACGTAGTTGGATTGTGTGCGCAAAACATGAAGTCGGATGTCCGACGGACGGCGGCATATGCCTCTACGTGCCGGACTACAGGCGCTTTCAAGGGGAATCTCCTGTCTACAAGTCATACACGACGCAGGTAGCTCCGGAGATACTTCAACAAACTACAACGCTATCCGCAAACCCCCGACCGACTTCATTCACGGCCTCGGAATCACGGAGTCTTCTTCACGGTGCTGGATCTAGAGCTAGCCAAGGTACCCAGGTTGAACATGCGGCCAAAGAACCAATCCTACGACCGACACCCTCGTAAGCTTATTATCCGATCCATGACAAGGGGCGGAAAGATTCACTCACCCAGAACGTCCGTGGGAGGACTGCATCAATGAACCTGGTGGTGCCAGAGAAAGCGCCAAACCAAAACCAGACAGCGGGCGACGGCTTCAGTATCTCCTTGACCACCCCGGCAGCATATTGGTCGGGGGTTATCGTGTCTATATCCACATTGTCAGCTCGTCATTGCACTGCATGGGAGGATTCCAGGAGCTTACTTGGCTTCCGGTAGAGGTGTGCTTGAAAATCGTCGTTTTTTGGATAATAGACTGAGTCTTCGGAGGCTGTCAGTGGTTTTTCCTCCTGCAAGAGGTGACTAGACAATCTCACCTGGCGGTAACGATCTTCCATGGTCATTCTTCAAAATGTTTGTGCTCACCTCCCCGGATATAATATTCACGACGCGAACCCTGGATCAGTCGGTTAGCCTCATACCACAAACACAGAGACGCTCGCCATACCCGAAAGGACGCATCTCCACTCGCAGCGTATTTCCATAATGATGCAGGGCCGCCTTGCTCGCGTTGTAGGACGCCCCGTATACATAAGGGCAGACTCCTCCGATGGACCCAATGTTGACAACAACGCCCTTGGCCTCGATCAGTTGCGGATGCAGATAATGGACCATCCGCATCGGGCCGAAGATGTTGACCTTGAACATTTTCTCAACTTCGGCCACTTCCGTATCTGTAGCCGGCATCGTATAACCTGCCAAACGATGTTTAGAAGCACATCACCCAACCTCATGGCATACTCACAAATTCCGCTATATTGGGTGCATGTGTTAGCAAGTCCATGTGAAGCTGGACGGCGGATGGGACTCACGCATTGTTAATCAGAATATCCAGCCTCCCTCCAGTGATCTTGTGGACGGTGTTTTTGAGGTCCTCCACGCTCTCGTCCTTGGTTACGTCCGTGCGGGTGACATGTACACCTTCGGATACGAGATGCTTATCGTCCTCGTGGGGGAGAAGGGTTGCGATAACCTCAATATCTAGATGGCACAGTCAGACGCGGGGCGACTCTAATATCGCCAGCTAGAGCGAAGAGCATACTTTCTTTCCTTAATCTGGAGGCAAGGGCATGGCCGATTCCACCGTACCCGCAACTATCTGAATATCAGCGATGGTCCCTTGCAGCCTGCACGTAGTACTTCAAGAGCGTACCCCGTAATGACAGCAAATCTCTGGCTTCCCATTCTGCTCGCTGTGGCACGGAGGTTCTGGGTAGGGTTGGGATATTCGATCGCTCGCAAGCGCGGGGAGACACTGAAGAAGTTTATAAGCAATATGATTCCCGCCAGCGAAGGCGCGGCAACGGGCCGGACCTCAACCTGCTGGGGACGGAGTTGCGCTATCTGTAGCGGCGGTTTCAGCACCGTCGGACATCGCAACTCCTATCAAACGGAACCCGGAGCCACGGCCGCAGTCCGATGTAAGACGTCGAATAGCATGGACGAAGCTGCGTATCCGCCGCACAGGATCGGAGTAGGTTGGACTCCGGCAGACGCATCGATGGCGCACGTGTAGTAGAGAGATATTCTCCTCCTGGCGAGTATTCAACATAAATACACCGTCCGCGAAAGCAGCACCGAGAGACCTCAAGGAGAAGCACGCACCAGCTTTAGTAGATGTTTCTGCCCTGAATCCACCCACAATGGCGCCCTATATTCACGGGGATAGTCTTTCCAGCAGTGCGGCATCCAGCCCTCCGCCACTGCAGGCGGTTCCGGCCAACAATGATCGAACGACTGAGCCGATTGCCATTGTCGGCATGGGTATGTATTCTCTCGCGGAGACCCATTTTTCTTGTCGCTAATGTCTGGGCGTAGGATGTCGACTTCCAGGGGGCATCAGGTCTCCCCAGGACCTGTGGAAGCTCCTCACTGAAGAGCGCTCTGGCCAGTCCGATGTGCCTCCATCGCGATGGAACATTGATGCATTCTACCATCCAAACGGCCAGCGACCCGGAAGCATGAACACAAAGGGCGGGTACTTCATCGACGAGGACATCCGGCAGTTTGACAATGGGTTCTTCGGGATCAATAACCTCGAAGCCACATATATGGACCCTCAACAACGCAAACTGTTAGAAGTTTGCTACGAGTGCTTTGAGAGCGCTGGCGCTACACTGGAGGATATCTCTGGCGCAAACATTGGATGCTACGTCGGCAACTTCACCATCGACTTCATCACCATGCAGGCCAAGGAACCGGATTACTTCCACCGCTACAACGCCACCGGTATGGGATCAACAATTCTGTCGAACAGGATCAGCCATGTCCTCAACCTCACGGGCCCTAGTGTGGTCCTCGACACGGCCTGCTCCTCGTCCCTGTACGCGGTCCATATGGCATGCGCGGCCATCGATGCAGGGGAATGCGACGGTGCAATTGCTGCTGGGGCGAATCTCGTTCAGTCGCCAGAGCAGCATCTCGGTACGATGAAAGCTGGCGTGCTTTCAGGGACGTCCACCTGCCACACCTTCGACGCTTCGGCGGACGGATATGGGCGCGCCGACGGTATTGGTGCGGTCTATCTCAAGAAACTCAGCAAAGCCCTTGAAGACAATGACCCCATTCGAGGCATCATCCGTGGGTCCGCGGTTAATGCCAACGGGAAGACAAACGGAATCACGCTCCCCAGCTCCGACGGACAGGAAGCCGTCATCCGTAAGGCCTATGCCAAAGCTGGGCTTGAATACAGATTCAATGAGACAGACTACGTTGAATGCCACGGAACAGGCACCGCGGTTGGAGACCCCATCGAGCTGGAAGCAGTATCGCGAGTGTTTACAAAACGATCCGTGCAGAACCCGTTGTATGTTGGCTCTGTAAAGACGAATCTCGGCCATTCCGAGGCAGCATCGGGCTTCTCCAGCATGTTCAAAGTCGCCATGGCCCTCGAAAAGGGCGTCATCCCTCCCACGATTGGCGTGAAAAACATCAATCCTAAGATCAAAACCCGGGAATGGGGCGTTGAAATCGTGACCAAATCCAGAGACTGGCCGACGGGCAACCAAACACTTGCCGTGGGAAGGCCTGTGCGACGAGCCGGTGTCAACTCCTTCGGCTACGGAGGCGCAAACAGCCACGTCATCTTGGAAGCTCCAGAGAACTTGGTTCCCTCGCGACGAGGCCTCCCTTCGGAGGCGCTATCTGAAATGAGGTCAGCCTTCATCCTCCCTGTTTCAGCGGGGTCGCCCAGCTCCCTGGAGGCCCAACTACGAAACTTGTCGTCCATCGACCTGGCCGACCTAAACGTCGTCGACCTCGCATACACCCTTGGTACCCGCCGTTCCAAGCTCTCCAACAGGGCTTATACGCTTGCCGGACAAGAGACTCTCAAGGAGGATCTAAATCCCGAGGCTTTCGTCACCCCCGCCGAGGGAGCCTCACTCACAAAGCTCCCCTTCGCTTTCGTCTTCACGGGTCAAGGAGCCCAATGGGCTCAGATGGGGAAAGAGCTCATTGAGGAGTTCCCGTCCTTCCGCAAAAGCCTGGTGGAGCTCGATAACGATCTCCAGAAACTTCCTCACGCCCCTACGTGGACGCTCAGATCAGCCCTGCTGGACCCGAAAGAGACCTCGCAGATCAACCACGTCACCCGCTCGCAGCCAGTGTGTACCGCAATTCAGATTGCTCTCATCCAGCTACTCTGGAAGTGGGGTATTGAGCCCGAAGCCGTCATCGGACATTCTTCCGGTGAGATTGCGGCTGCTTATGCCGCTGGGCTTCTGACCGCAACCGAGGCCATTATCGTGGCCTACTACCGCGGGTACGTCGTGGGGAACACCCCACTACCCGTTAAAGGAGGAATGATTGCCGCAGGTCTTGGGAAAGACGAGGCTCAAGCGGAGATTGATAGCCTTGGCCTGGCCAATGCGATCAAGGTGGCTTGTGTGAACTCACCGGAGAGTGTGACCATTAGCGGAGATGCTGATGGAATCGACAAAATCATTGCTCACTTGCAACCGAAAGGGATATTTGCTAGAAAGCTCAACACGAATGATCGAGCTTACCACTCTCACCATATGGTGCTTCTGGGACAAGATTACGAGGATCTTCTGCAGGCCAATCTGCCGCTCCCTCGCCCCTTTCAACATGACCGCAAGGCGCGCTGGGTATCGTCCGTGACTGGGCAGGTCGTCAATGGTAAAGTCCAGCCTTCGTACTGGAGAGCGAATCTAGAGTCTCCGGTCCGATTCAGTGACGCGGTGGAGGGGCTCTTCCAAGCATCCAAGTACCACCTCATCGAGCTGGGTCCCCATTCAGCACTAGAGATGCCGATCAAACAGACCCTGTCCAAGCTAAAGGTCAAAGCCGGTGACTTCCAGTATTCCACAGCGCTCACAAGAAACAAAAATGCCGTTACTTGCGTACTGAATCTGGTCGGAAACCTCTTCCTTCACGGTCATCCAGTCGACTTCGCTCAAGTCAACTACGTTGAACAACCCATGACGGCCCTCGCCTTGCACAATGCGAAGTATCCTCCTCATCAGCAGGGAAAGACAATTCCGAATTTGCCACCCTATGCGTGGACTTACGACACGATGCTATGGAGCGAGTGCCGCGCGAGCCTCGAGTACCGACACCGCAAATATCCGCACCACGATCTCCTAGGCTCGCAGAAACCGGGAGGGAATGGATCCCAGACTACCTGGAGAAATGTCTTGAAAGTTGAGGACCTCCCGTGGCTCATCGATCACAAGTTAGAAGACACCATCGTCTTCCCAGGTGCTGGGTATATCACCATGGGTATCGAGGGCATCTGCCAGGTTACTGGCAGGCAGGTGTCAGACCCGGTATCCATCAGGCTGCGACAGTTCCAAATTCTCAAAGCGCTCGTTCTCTCTGCCGACAAGAATGTTCCCGGAGTTGAGATCTTCACGTCCATTAAACCCCTCGCTTTATCCGCTACATCCACCTCGAAGACATGGTGGGAATTCGAAGTCACCAGCTACAAGGACGGCCTGTCAACCACACACGCGACTGGAAAACTCAGCATCACGGAGGATCAGGACCTTGTCAATCCTAAGATTGTGCCAAGCAATGTCGACCTCGAGGCACTTGCCATTCGGAACTGGTACGGGCGATTCACCAAGGTAGGGCTGAACTACGGCCCGAATTTCCAGGCTCTCGAAGAAATCCAGACACCCAGAGCGAAGGTCGGCCAACATGCTATCGCAAAGACTCCGCTCCTGCAGGGCGGCGGAGAAGGCAAAGAAAGTCAGTCGAAGTACTTGGTTCATCCCATCACCATCGATGTTATGCTGCAAGCCGGTATCATTGCCAGCACGTCCGGTGTAATCAAAAACCTCGACGCCAACGTCCCGGTAGCTATTGAAGAGGCTCAGTTCCGGACTCCCCAAGCCCAACCGCAAAAAGCATGCCGACTTGATGCCACGGGCACGAAGATCGGCTTCTCCGCCTATATGCTCAATGCCTGTCTATATGACAGCCAAGACCAGCCATGTGTTATCCTCAAGGACGTCCGCGTTACCGGATATCAGGGAGGGGCTCAGGTGGCCGACGAAGAGGAGGAGCGCGAGCCAATGCTCCGAGTGCTCTGGAAGCCAGACGTAACGACGCTGTCGAGCGACGGATTGGCGCAATACCTCCTCTCCTGCGCGGATGTAAGTCTTCCATGACTGGCGTTCTTCAATACTGAAGCTGACACTATACATAGACCGAAGTCGAACAGTTTGCTGCGACCGTCGATATTCTCTCGCACAAGAACCCCAGGCTCCGAATCCTGGACGTGACCAATTCTGATGAGCTCACAGCGCAATGCCTGGATATCCTCCGGTCCGAAAATGCATTCAAACGGTTTAAATCGTACGCTAAAGGGTACCTTGCGGAAGAGGACGATCTCGTGTTCGAAATTTTCGACTCGAAGCAACCGCTCGGCGAAGGCAAGCTCATCAAGTCGACTGGCAAGGAGGAATATGACCTCATTATTATCGGAGATAGTCTCAACGACACGCAGCGTGCTCGCCTGACGCAACTGCTGTCATCTACCGGCAGCGTCTTGCAGATCTCCTCCAGTGCGCCGGCAGTCTCGGAGAAGTTTTCGACCATCAGCACAGCCACCGCAACAGGAAAGACCCTTGAGATATCTAGTCTCTATGAGGACGAGATGGCCAACACTACGTCCGACGGCAGCATTGTCATCGTGGAAGAGCCAGAGCAACAGTCCTTCAACGACTCTTTGGCCCAACATCTCTCCCAAGTGTTCCGCCAGGGTGTGAAGCGTGTTCTCCTTAACGAGCTTACCGCAGGCATGATCACATCCAAGTCCCTGGTCATCTCTACGATTGAATTGAGCAGGCCAGTGCTCTCCACACTAACAGGGGCCGAGATGGAATATATCAAGAGGATAACGGATAACGCTCTGAGCCTCTTGTGGCTGACGGGAGGCGGTAATCTCGACGGAACACATCCAGACTTCGCTTTGATGTCGGGTCTCTCCAGAGCACTGATGCTGGAGCAGCCCTCCCTGAAAATCACGATGCTCGATCTGGACGTAGTCGCCCCGACCTCACAAACCATGCAAAATATTGCCACCGTACTACGTCAATCCGTGGAGTCGAGCCGGCCAGATTTCGAGTATGTGCAGAAGAACGGTCTCCTGCACATCAGTCGCATGCTCCCCGAGGAGGTAATGAATCGCACGTTCCGAGAGAAACAAGGCGAGATTCCGAAGCTTGTCCCGCTCCAGCAGGCGCAGCCAGCTCGATTGACTATTGGAACTGTTGGCCAGTTTGATACACTTGCATTTAAGCAGGAGGCACCAGATCTGTCGCCGCTGAAACCAGGTACAGTCGAGATAGAAGTGAAATCTGTCGGATTGAACGCCAAGGTAAGTCACCCTTCTCTTTGCTTATGCCGTTTGTGGCTCTATCGACCAGGTCTGACTTCATGCAGGACTTCCAGGCGTTGACAGGGAAGGTCACCACGAAGGACGGTGCCTGCAAGCTCGAGTGCGGTGGTGTTGTGACCAGAGTTGCGGACAGCAATATTCACCGTCTTGCAGTGGGCGATCGCGTCGTGGCTATGGGCCCAGGTCACTTTGTGACGAGTGAGCGATTCCCCGAGTGGGCCTGCCAGAAGCTGCAAGATGATGAGGACTTCAATGTTGTAACAACTCTGCCCTTCGTCTTTTCAGCTGCACTCTATGCGCTGCACTATCGTGCCCATATTCAGAGTGGTGATTCGGTGCTCATCCACTCTGCAGCTGGTGGATTCGGTAGCGCTGCGATTCAGATTGCGCAGCTAGCGGGCGCGGAGATCTACGCGACGGTAGGTAGTGAGGAGAAGAAGGATTATTTGGTCAACACTTTCAACATCAGCAGAGACCGCATCTTCAACTCGCATGACTCGTCGTTCCTGCAAGACATCCTGGCGGCGACCGACGGAAGGGGTGTTGATATCGTCCTCAACTCTCTCACCGGGGATCTCCTCCATGAGAGCTGGAGGGCCTGTGCTCCCTGGGGCCGGTTCGTCGACGTGGGCAAGCAAGAAATGGTGGATGCTGGCAAGCTTGACATGGAGGTCTTTTTCCGCAACGTCACTTTCACGGCGTTTGATCTGAGTGAGCTCTCCGACGAAAGTCAGCCAAAGTTGAATCGCATCGCGTCAAAGTATGTGTAACTCCAATCGCACTCCGTCCACACACTTCGGTTGCTAACAGCCAGTCGTAGCCTGCTCGCAGAGACCCTGTCGCTCTACAGGGAGAAGAAGATCAAAGCCATCGCGCCGTTGAAGGTCTTTGACATTTCTGAGCTTGCGCAGGCCTACCGATACTTTGGTCACGGTAATCGTATCGGCAAGATTGCCATTTCCCTCGAGAACAGAGACTCTCTGATCCCAGTACGTGACAACCCCGCCGATGGACGCATTCCGAAGATGCATCTAACACTACCTAGACACTTCCCACCAAGCACGATTACGTATTTAGCCCTGAGAAATCTTATCTCATGATCGGTTGTTTGGGCGGACTCGGCCGGAGCATCTCGAAATGGATGGTCCAACGCGGGGCCAGGAAGTTTGTCTTCATGGGGCGGAGCGGCACCGATAGAAAGCCCGCCAGACTCCTTGTTGAGGATCTCGAGGCTTCCGGGGCTGAGGTCACCGTGGTGCGCGGGGATGTGGGAGTCTATGCCGACGTGCAGGCAGCTGTTGCTTCAATTGCCGGGCCCGTCGGAGGCGTTATTCAAGCAGCGATGGGTCTCAACGTAAGCCAAAAGATCTTTCGCGCCCCAAGAATTCTCTAACTATTATATTAGGAGGCGCTTTGGACAACGATGTCGGTCGAATACTGGCACACAGGTATCGATCCCAAGCTCATTGGGTCGTGGAATTTGTACAATGCCCTCGAGGGCAGGACAGGGGATCTGGATTTCTTCATGATGACGAGTTCCGTGTCCGGCAGTGTTGGAACGGCCACGGAGGGAAATTATTGCGCCGCAAACTACTTCTTGGATATCTTTGCCCGCTTCCTCAGAAGCCAAGGGCTGCCGGGAATCTCCCTTGGCCTTGGGATGATCTCCGAGGTCGGCTATCTGCACGAGAATCCGGAAATCGAGGCCCTGCTTCTCCGCAAAGGCATTCAAGCGATCAACGAGGACGAGCTTCTGCAAATCATCGATATCTCACTCTGCTCGCAGAGTAGCATAACCCCCTACGACTGCAACGCCGCCAGCCACGTCCTTACCGGCCTCGAGCCTCTCGGCTTGAAACTGCTGCAGAAGGCTGGATTCAGCGGCACTAATCCAACCCTGAACGACCCTCGGGCCAGCATTCTCGGCTCTGTCCTGGATAGTGACAGCGATAAGGACCTGCAGAGCAACTCCGGATTGCCCGCCGAACTTGCTGAAGCGCTGGCGAGCGGCGGGGGGAGCCAGTCGGTTCTTGAGGCTATCGTTCAGTTGATTGTGAAGCGGTTCTCGAATCTCGTCCTGCAGCAGGCCGACAAGATTGATCCAGCGCGGGCGTTGTCAAAGTTCGGGATGGATAGTATGCTTGCGGCGGAATTCAGGACGTGGTTCTACCAGGCGTTCAAGGTTGACGTCCCTTTCCTAACCCTGTTGGCTGAAACAACGACTCTCAACGCGCTGGGAGAGCTGGTCCATGAGCAAATCACGAAGGAGTAGGGGCATAGTATGTTGTTTTGAGAGAGTTACATGTTTGTTATCAATTTTTCAATAGCGAAATCGAGAATACAGAATTTGAGATAGAGCCTACGCGTGAATGTAACGAGTTTCTGTAGCTGGATAGTCAAATCTTCGAGGATGCTTGCCTTGGCCAACTCAGGAAGTGTGCAAGGGATCACTGGATCTGGGAGACGAAGCGATCACAAGGAGATATCGACTCCAACGGCGATGGATTGCAACAAGAAACTCAGACCTCTGATGACGTCGGTTCGCAGGAGACTCTTTTGGCAGAATTGGGGATTGTTGGACAGTTGGAAGGGGCAGAGGATCTGGCGATCGCGACGCTTCACATGATGTTTTTCTCCCTTTCAGGAAGGTGCTCGGAGTTTCGCCGAAGATTTTCATGCCAAGCCGCCGCATCACGTGGCTTCGACGATGACTCAGCCCCCGCGCCGCCCTCCATCAACACGGCCAGCACGAGCAAAGGGACCAGAACGGCTTCATGAGATCTCAGGTACCCTTCGAGAGGTCGGAATCGATGAGGAAGGCTGGAGTTCGAACTGAACCCACTCTTCAAGCCAGCAGTCGAGCCAGCGCGAAGTAATCGAAATCCGACTCGCGAAGATATATTTTCTCCAACATCTCCAACTCGACCTTTTTTAGGCTAAAGAGCGAAGCATGAAATATCCGTCCGGAACCCCGCGTTCTTCAACACTTAAACCAGGGCATCCCTCGCCTCATGGCTTCGAGGATTGCTAGCAAGCAACAGAAGATAAGTTAGTTACCAGTATGCCACTTGTACGCAACCCCATCATCCCCGGCTTCAACGCCGACCCGTCCATTCTCCGCGTCGGGGATGACTACTACATCGCGACGTCGACCTTCGAGTGGTACCCCGGTGTCCAGATCTACCACTCGAAGGACCTGGCAAATTGGGATCTCGTCATTCGCCCTCTCGATCGCAAGAGCCAGCTCGATATGCGTGGAGCCCCGGATAGTTGTGGTATTTGGGCGCCGTGTTTGACTCACGATGGAGACAAATTCTGGCTCGTTTATACCTACGTCACACGCAAAGACGGATCCTTCAAGGATGCTCACAACTACATCGTACATGCTCCTTCGGTCGAGGGACCCTGGTCGGACCCGATCTATGCCAACTCTTCCGGCTTCGACCCGTCGCTCTTCCACGACGACGACGGCCGGAAGTGGTTCGTCAATATGCTCTGGGACCACCGAAAACGTCCCCGTTCCTTTGCGGGAATTGCATTGCAAGAATTTGACCCCGTGGCTGGGAAGCTCGTCGGACCCTGGAAGAATATATTCAAGGGGTCTGAGCTCGACCTGGTAGAGGGCCCGCATCTCTACAAGCGCAACGGCTGGTATTATCTCCTGACCGCGGAGGGAGGGACGGCCTACGAGCATGCCTGTACTCTTGTCCGGTCTCGAGATGTCTGGGGTCCGTACGAAACACACCCCCAGACACACATCCTCACGTCCAAGGATACACCGTTCGCGGCTCTGCAGCGCGCGGGCCATGGCGATATCGTCGACACTCCGGACGGCAAGACGTATCTCGTCCATCTGACGGGACGTCCGGTAGGTCAGAGACGTCGGTGTGTCCTCGGACGCGAGTGTGCCATTCAGGAAGCATACTGGGGTGAGGATGATTGGCTCTACGTTAAAGGCGGACCTGTTCCGTCGCTGTATGTGGACTTGCCGGGCGCTCGTATTGAGAGCAATTACTGGGCCGAACACCATTACACCTTCAAGGATGGTCTGCACAAAGATTTTCAGTGGTTGAGAACCCCCGAAACGAACCGGATATTCTCTGTTGCAGACGGCACTCTGTCTCTGATAGGTAGAGAGTCGATTGGATCTTGGTTCGAGCAGGCCTTGGTCGCACGGCGACAGACACACTTCTCCTACGATGCCGAGACAGTCATCGATTACGCTCCTACCAATGAGCGGCAGTTCGCTGGCCTTGTCGCTTACTACTGCCGATACAACTTCTTCTACTTGGCGGTTACAGCACACGCGGATGGGCAGCGAGAAATCAATATCTTCAGATCCGAAGCGTCTTACCCAGAGGGCAAACTGGACACGCCCGCACCGGAACCGATTCAAATCCCCAACGAGGGGAAGGTGAAACTGGGCGTTAGCATTCGCGGGGGCCTCACGCTGCAGTTCTTCTATGCGCTCGAAGGCCAGGAAATGCAGAAGGTCGGCCCAGTCTTCGACGCTTCTATTCTCTCGGATGAATGCGGAGGACATCTCGCACATGGAAGTTTCACCGGCGCCTTCGTCGGCATGGCATGCTCGGATGTCAATGGTACGGCGTTGCCGGCAAAGTTTGACTATCTCACGTATCGGCCGGTGCAGGATCCTACCGATCGATATGAGGTAGCGTAGGGAGAGTGCTGTCTCTGCCTCCGGCTCTCATTGCGATGGCTCGCTCGTTGCTTTGAGACTCGACCTGCGTGGTGCTGTAAATAGAACGCTCTAGGACAATATTGTTTACAGTTCGCCCGCAGTGAGGGCAATGAATCTTCGAGAAATAGTGTCCATAGTGGCGTAGCTACGAATGCTTTGGTCGATTAATTCCGCGGTAGTCCTCAGACAGGCGACGTAATAGCCACCCCTCCACCTCCGATTGTGTCCATGATTGAATACGTCCCACATCGACTTTGCTATTCCTCGAGAAAGTGTCCTTATCCAATCTCCAGATCTCCTCAATGATCTTTCTGCTGTGCCCAAGAATGATCCTTGGAACAAAGTTCACCCGATCAGCCTTGTTGGAAGACGTGGTTGTGTCCAAAGCCCACAAGGGCCTCCCTCGCGTACCAGCAACGATGAAGAGGCCATTCAATACGCACGTTGCCCTTGCGCCCGTATTTTCGTCATTGTTTTTTGGTTACGGACAAGGCAGGCCTGCCATATCTCAACAATCCGCCCTTCACTGCGTCTAAATCAACAGCCCCGATAACGAGTGCAAGTCGGGTCTTGTACGAGCCTATTGAGAGCGTGGAACGACTGGAATATTATCAGCAGGGTGGCTATCATCCTGTTGAAATTGGAAACTGCTTTCACAATCGCTACCATGTTGTTCACAAACTCGGCCATGGCACATACTCAACAATCTGGCTGGCTCGGGACGAGATATCGAACCGATATGCTGCTCTTAAGATTTGCACAGCGGATTCCAACCCTCTCGAGGCCAATGCACTGTCCCAGCTATCAGAGCCTCTAAAGTCGTCAGATATAGGCACAACGATGATACCGTCGATTTTGGATCGATTCAACATCCACGGCCCCAACAGTGGCCACGCCTGTCTGGTGACAAACCCGGCAGGGATGAGCTTATCTGAGGCAAAGAATGCATCATGGATAGGCCTTTTTCAGATTGATGTTGCTCGCGCGTTGGCAGCACAGCTCGCGATGGTGATTCCTATATGCATTCAGAAGGCTTCATGGAGACCTTCATCGTGGAAACATCCTCCTCCAACCCCAATCAAACTTCGATAAGTTATCTACTCAGGAGCTATATGAGCTGTATGGAGAGCCGGAGTTTGAGCCAGTCAATCGATTAGATGGCCAAACACCTTCGCCAGGAGCCCCAAATTATGGCGTCGTACCTATCTGGCTTTGTAAATTGGGTGAAAAAGTTACACTGCCAGAGGCCAGGATCATTCTTGCCGATTTTGGCCAGACATTCTCTCCAACAAGAGAGAAGAGATTTGAGTCACATACACCCCGTTCAATAAGACCTCCCGAAGCTCGATTTGAGCCGACAATGCCGCTCACTTTCTCATCAGATATTTGGACGCTTGCGTGTACTATCTGGGATATTGTAGCGCAACGGTCCCTGTTCGAAGACTTCCTCACAAACGAAGACGACATGACTTGCCAGCAAATCGCAGCACTGGGCCCGCTCGCGACTGAATGGTGGGAAAAATGGGAGGGCCATGGAAACCACTTCACCGACGACGGCGAGCCAAATAACCGGGCCACATCCCAGTATAGGTCCGTGGAGGATGCCCCTCGAATTAAATATCCAGCAACGGCGGAATCAGGCAGGGACGCTGCCACTTGAATTGAGTGAGCAAGATGCTCTCTTCGCGATGTTGCGTCCAATGATTTCTTTCAATCCTAAGAATCGTTCGTCTGCTCAGCAGGTGCTTGAATCAGAATGGATGGTGAAATGGGCTATTCCCGAGTATGAGAAGATCCGAAGCTTGCAGAACAGCTATAGAGGTAGCAATTTTGCATAGGAATCTCTTTACATCGTCGTTGCTGTTTTGAGCCCAATATGATGGACGCGGAGTGTCGCGTGGAAGCGAGTTCAAAGTGACTGCATTCAGCACGGCTACAACTCCTTCAGTCTACCTGCCTCCTGCTCGAGCTGTCGAGTGTACCAGAAGCAAACTCCATACAAGCTATCCAGCACAAAGAACGCCCCCGAAAACCACCGCATGAGGATATTGTCCGACCAGCCCCATACCTGCGGCCAGTAAGACGACCGAACAAACAAGCTCGCGACCGCGAAGATCGACGCGATAAAGCGCGAGAGCCTACCTCCAAGTCAACTATCCGACATCATGCCCAGAGCACGCGAGAAAGACTTACCACATCCCGTAGGACGCCCCCCTCGTGTGTCCGCGCTGGACCAGGATCCCAAGCGCACTTGCGCTCATGGTCACCAAACACATCATGCCGCTCCAGTAAAACGCTTCGATAGGGCTCAGTTGCACGGACAGAGCCCAATGCGCAGAAGCGAAGCCCAAGGTGCCCCCGGCCACAAAGACAGGGAGGTAGCGTTTGAGAAGGGGCGAACTGGCCGAAGCTCGCGCGAATCTAGTCGTGGTGTATAAGACGAAGATATCGACAAAGAGCCACGAGCGGACAATGACCGTTGCGATGAGGAGCGGCGGGGGATGGAATATGGCAAAGACAAGCTCCCAGGCCAGGTTGTTGGTCAGGGCGATGAGGGACACGCCGGGTGTGCGGTCGCGAAACGCAGTCCGAATGGTCGTGAAGTAGTTGATCAACCAGCCTGTGCCAGAGACAGCGAACAGCCCGATCAACACTGGCTGCACCTGCTTGAACTCGGGGGGAGCCGAGTCGAAATCCCAGCTTTCTTCCATGGTGGCTCTCCTGTGTTGGGTTGAGTGTCTTGAGAGAATAGCTTCGGCACTGAGTCTTTATTTCAATCAGAACCGGTGGGGAGTGGGCGGCCACTGTATGGACTCTTTGCAAATTGGTTGATTTACAGAATACATTGCTCGAATTACCAGTTCGCTCAACTGCTTGGCGGTAGCTTCAGATAAGAACAATCCCCACTACGAACAGTCAAGTTTAGCCGGGGATAAACCTGGACGACAGCTGCAGCTTCATGCATGGCCCCCAACATCGCGGCTCGGACCACCCTCCGTCCTGCAATAAGCTGCACTGCCACGAGCGCATGAGACAGCTGAGCACTAGTATCGTTACGTTGGCTGTTCTTGTCACTTTCATTCTCATGTCATGACATTCTCTCAACGGCGGCTGACAGTCTCGACCAGAGATGCGATTCGAACCCAGGCCACCACTCCTCTCGGGTGCTGAAGGAATAGACCGGTAGATAAGATATATAATGGAAGAAATAGGAGGCGCGATGCCGGCTTTTCAGGCTATCTAACTGTCACTGAGTATGCCCGTCACGATGCTGTCATTCGACACTCTCAATGCCCCCCAGCCCTACCAGGAGCGTTATCCACCGCGGTGGAACATACATCTCCCTCGCATTCCGGATACAAACGGACACTCTACACCACATGTTGCTTCTGTGGACGTCTCCGTATCCGCCGTAAATGGTACAAGCACAGCTCCCAATGGAACGGATACCCATGGCCATCGACAAACGAGCGAGGAAGAGGTATGTGGATGTCTCCGACTCCAATCGGGAGGGCTTGTTAACTGAAGAACATGTAGATTATCTCCGCCCCGGTCCAGTACATCACAACGCTCCCAGGCAAAGACATCCGCGGGAAGCTCATTTCAGCCTTCAACGAGCGGTACCAAATCCCCGATGAACAGTTGGAGATCATCAAGCGTGTTGTCGGACTGCTTCACGTGGCTTCATTGCTGTAAGTCACTCTGCCTTAAAATCAGGAAAAATATTCCTGGTGAATCGTGGTTCGGCTAACAAGATGTAGGATCGACGACATCGAAGACTCCTCCAAGCTCCGTCGCGGCTTCCCCGTCGCGCACAGCATCTTCGGAATCCCACAGACCATCAACGCCGCCAACTACGCCTATTTCCAAGCACAGAGCGAGGTGTTCAAGCTGCGCAAATGCGACAAGGCATTCGCCATCTTCACAGAGGAGCTCCTCCGCCTGCACAGAGGGCAGGGAATGGATCTCTACTGGAGAGATTCTCTCACCTGCCCTAGCGAAGAGGAGTACTTGGATATGGTAGCCAACAAGACGGGCGGCCTGTTCCGACTCGCGATCAAACTGATGCAGCTGGAAAGTGAAGTTGACGACGACTGTGTGCCCCTCGTCGACCTGCTGGGGATCATATTCCAAATCCGCGACGACTACCAGAATCTACAGAGCGACCAGTACGCGCAGAACAAGGGGTTCGGAGAAGACATCACGGAGGGCAAGTTCTCGTACCCGATTGTCCATAGTATCCGAAGTCGCCCCGGCAGCGAAGGTGGTCTGCAGCTGGTGAACATCCTGCGTCAGAAAACGGAGGACGAGGCTGTGAAGCGATATACGATTCGGATTCTTGAGGGAACAGGCAGTTTTGAATACACACGACAGAAACTGAAGAAGCTGACGGCGAAAGCGAGAAGCATGCTCGATGCGCAGGGGGAGTGCGGCGGCGTGGAGGCCCCTCCAGGGTTGCTTGGGATCCTGGACTTTCTGGAGCTCAAGGAGTAAATCCTCCATTACGTTACGTGTACTGTTCGTAATTCAAATACATGTAATCAGCAAACCTCAGCCCAGACCACAGCGGTCGCTAGCGGAAGGCCCAAGGAGATCGGAGATGCAGTCCGCTTACCATGCGGAATAGCCTGAAGAACTATAATATAGTCTTGTGAAGACGGCACGCCTAACCGGACCCACCGCACAGGCCAGAACATCGCGCACAGACACTCGTGGCTTGCATGGGAGCTGGAACCCTGATAGATAGCTTCAGGCGTTCCGCATGGCCTCTGGATATCGTGACTCCAACTCCAAGCGCTGTTGACATCGCAGGGTATGTCCTAATCAGAAGCGGAATATGCATAATTCGACCGTGTCAGTTGAAGAATCGAAACCATCCTTCCATGGCTGCAGGAATGTCGTGATCCTTCAAATACAATCTGTCATGCTTACCGGCGTGTCTCTCTGGAATGGATCTTTGCGCGCCTTTAGCCTATGCAGGCGGGGTGCTCTGGCTGGACATGGCGGAGCTGTTGTTGGCAAGACGTATCTCTGACGTAGAAGGTGGTTGGTGAGGTGTTGGTTGGATGATAAGCCCCATCCGTCGGTGAGCATGGAAGGAGTATGGGGGCTGTCGTGTAATCATCTCAATATTTTCAAATGTATCACGTATTGCTGTTCTGCTTGGAAGTCCCCGGCCAGTTTTACCCTGTGCTGCAAAGACAACGGGCGTTGGCCTTGGGAATAGACCGGGATTCCTTAAATACATCTGGCCGTGTTCTAACGAAGTAGCTCTCTCACACTTACCACAGCTCGCATCCATCTCCAGCAGAACCTGAAGCCAGCTATCACCAACGCCATGGCACACACCAAGCGAAGCACGAAGCGACTAGCCACTGATCTCCTCATTCTATCTAGATTCAACCGCTACAACCCGCTCCTGGCCACCTTTTCCGGAGGTATTCCGCCAGGACCTAATTCGCCGAGTGAAGGCTAACTCTTATCGTCTCTGTATAGTCTGGGCGACGCTCCTGGCTGGCGCCGACAGAATCCGCAACTCAGACGGTGACTCGATATCATGCGAAGATGTTCTGAAGCAAGCCCTGCTTTGCTTCACCTGCAGCTTCATCTTCTGCGGCGCTGGAATGGTCTGGGATGACTGGGTAGACCTAGACATTGACAAACAGGTAGCTCGGACCAAGAACCGTCCGCTTGCGAGTGGAGCAGTCACCACGTCGGAGGCGTTGGTCTGGATGGGAGTTCAGTATGTAGCCAGTTGGTGGTTGGTTTCGTGGATGCTGGAGGGGGAAAACGTGTATGGGCCCTAAATCTAACGGATGGGAATCGTTACACATAAACTGACTCGAGCGCCACAGACCAGCAGCAATGCTTCCGGTAACCCTGAGCACGATCCTGTATCCCTTTGCCAAACGCCCCATCTTTCGCCAGCTACACATCTACCCACAATACCTCCTCGGCTTCACACTCGGTTTCCCCGCTTTCATCGGCGTTCTCGCCATAAAGGGTAACTTACAGCCTCTATCCGAGTCAGTAACTGAAAGCCTCCCGCTAGCAATCATGGTCTTCACCTGGACTCTCTACCTGAATACCGCATACAGCTACCAGGACATAGTGGATGACCAGAAAATGGGGGTCAATTCGTCCTATGTGCTGGCAGGATCCTACATCCACTACTTGCTTGTGTTGCTTGCTTTTATGGCACTCGGCGCTGTGGGATGGCAGTTGCACGTGCAGGGGTCGGAATGGCTGTGGGGGAGCTGGATGGGTGTTTGGGTGTGGTCGTTCCTAGGGCAATTGGCAAGATTTGATAAAACGAAGCCGGAGAGTGGAGGATCGGTGCATAAGGAAAACTTTATGCTGGGGGTTTGGACTATCTTCATCTGTGCGGTTGAGCTGGTGATGTAAATTGTCGACTGGAGCGCTTTGATAAGAGGATAGCAGGACGAGAGATGCGGCAATAGTATATATGACTTTCTACTTGAGTGATCACATCCAACTTCAGATAATACGAGTGGCAAGCCCTGTCACAGGGTCTTCTTAGTCAGTGACCAGTACTTGAGTACATGATGCGGAAATCATCCAGAAGTGGACTGCCTGAAGACAGGACCATCTGCGACAAAGCCATTGCATTCATTCCCTTACACCACTATCTAAATCTGAATTTCCTCGTTTCTCCTCCGCACCTTCAACTTCGCCTTCTTATCTCTCCAAATCATCATCCCGTCCGTTTGTGCCCTCGCACACTCTGGATTAGCCAACTCGAAATCATACTTGAGAAGGATATGACACAGTGCAATCTTTGTCTCCGCCCCGGCAAAGAACCGCCCAGGGCACGCATGTTTCCCATACCCGAAGCCCATATGGTTGGAGCTTACGCTGACAAACGAGAGGCCGCTCCCAGGAGCAGCATCTTTGTCTTGCTCTCGGAGCTTCACAAAGCGATATCCGTCGAATTTGGCGGCATCAGGATAGATGGAGGAGTTCCACATGTTATCGGTTGTTAGGCGCACTTGGGTGCCTTTGGGAATGCGAGTGCCGTCGCTCAGGACAACAGGCTCGCGGGCGATGCGGGAGAGCGTCACTATACCTTGTGTGTTAGTGACCGCGTAAATAGACACGGATGCGTCGGTAAAGGGAGGGAGGTTTACTGCTAGCAAGAGGCTCCAGCCTCTGCGTCTCCTTCAAGACACTATCCAGCAGAACCATCTTGGCAAGCGCTGCCTCCGTCCACCCATGCTCCTTGATAACGGCAACAATCTCCTCACGAAGAGGGCCGACGAGCTCCTCGTGCTCGCATATCGCTGCTACCACCTTTGTCATCAAGTCGCTGGTAGTATGAACTGCCGCATATGCGAGTCGGAGCTGGGTGAGAGTGGCATCGTATCTGGTCCCTGTCTCACCAGCAACGCCATCAATCCACGACAAAGCATTGATGGACTTCTCTCTTTCTCTCTGTTTTTCATCCTTGCCCTGATTAGGGTTCCGCCTTTGTTCTTCCCTACGAGCCGCTAAAACACGCTCAACAAACGGCCTGCCGGCCCGAACACAGGCTCGAAGGGCCCTGCATGATGGCAGAAACCAGTGTACAATCGGGACGAGGGGCCCAAAATAAACCAACTGCTTTATTGCCGCTGTTCGGTGCGTAGTGTAGTCGATAGCAAGCTGGATCCAATTGCGGTCACGACAGAGCTCCTCGCCGATAAAGATGCGCGCCGTGAGCTGGGCGATGAGGAAGTGCATACACTCGTTCAACGGGATTGAGTGCCATTCTGCCATCTATATATAAACTCTGGAGATACGACTCAGACAGGGGCAAGGTGTGCATACCTGCGGTATCAGACCAATTCTCTTTCAAGAATAGTCCAGTCTCCATCGACAAGGGCTCAATCAGAGCACCTATTTTGCGAGAAAATGCGGATGCCGTGTCCCAGACGATATGGTTATGAAACGTTCCAGTGAAGAGCGCTTCGAGACCGGGGACAGTGGTGAGGAAGTCCTAGAGCCGGTCTCAGTCGATTCGGACACAGACACCGAATTTATGTCACTACGTACCTTCTCCAATCCATCACGAAAGTTGAGAATCTCATTGTTCCGGATCTCGTGCGCATAGCGATTAGGCAGGATCATGTTATTCCAAATGGTGAGAATTGGGGTTTCAGCCTGAGTAAAAAAACGATATAATTAACCATGGTCGTTGACGGACTGGCAAGGGATAACAGTACATCTTTTCGATCCAAGGCCGCTGGGTCGAACGGGTAGAAGGGAGGAGCAGCCTGGCCCTGCGTCTTCTTGCCTCGTCCCAGCCGCCAGAGGACCCAGGGCAGCGAAAGAGACAGGATACCAAGGGTGAGAGGAACCGGCCCCGTCAGGGCGGCGGGCATGAAAAGCGTATCCTGTATAGTCATGGTGGGATTCGTGATATTGTACGCTCGTGGATGACCATTGATCTGGAAATCGTCTTCATACATAATAAACTGTCTCAAACTTCCCCGTTTTCGAGAGGAGTTATCGACTAACACCCACGTCACAGCACTCTATAGCCAAGAAAACTACTCCCGGGATTAATCTCCAGAGTTGGGACGCTGGCCGCCGCGCGTTTCCTGGATTTACCAACTGAAAGGAAGCCCAGCGCTAACCCATACCCCTGTTTCTTAGCAGATCCTGCGGCCAAGCGGAGGGGGGGCAAACGTTGGCTAGTAATGCAAATTTCACAAATACCTTACGATCTGGCGAGTTATATATCGCTATTGATTGTATGAAGAGGGCGAAGCAAGCTGTCAGCTTCTACACCGCAACACTCGGCAATCTCCTGATAGGGAAGACGGCCCGTGTCTCCAAAGAACAAGCCGGAAGGATTGTTGGTTGATGCTGAAGAGCGTGCTGACAGTTGCAATCAGAGCATCTGCCGTTGTGTTGAGCTACAGCTGAGCTCGAAGTATACTGTGGTAGCTCTCTCAGAAGCGACCCTTGGAACAGTGTACACCATGGATTCCCCCCTCAAACGAAAGAACTTCAAAGTAATCATTGTCGGCGGCTCAATTGCAGGCCTCTCACTCGCCCACTGCCTCACAAAACTGGGAGTCGACTACATCGTCCTCGAAAAGCGACCAGATATCGCCCCCCAGGAGGGCGCCTCCGTCGGCATCTTGCCGCACGGTGGGCGCATCCTGGATCAATTGGGACTCTTTGATGAGATTGAGAGGAACATTGAGCCACTCACCACAGCTCATATTTGGTATCCGGATGGATTCTCACATACGAACCGGTCGCCGATGGCGATTCTTGAACGGTATGTGGGTGGTTCTACTAAGAAAGCAGATACTAACTGTACTCGGGAGAAAGGTTTGGGCTGCCACTCGCATTTCTGGAACGGCGAAAGCTGCTCCAGGTCCTGTATAACGCTTTACCCGACACCTCCAAAGTCCTTGTTGGGAAGACCGTTGTCTCTGTCGAGCAGACTGCAACGGACGCCGCTGTAGCTGTCCATACCGTCGATGGATCTGTGTACCATGGGGACCTAGTTGTCGGGGCGGACGGCGTGCACAGCCGAGTGCGTCGAGAGATGTGGCGTCTCGCTGAAGTAGAGCAGCCAGGTCTCATCACCTCTCGAGAGAAGGATGGTATGTCCTCTCGTATCCCGACTGTTGTTGACAGTAAGTAGATGGGCTAACCACGAACAGGCATGAAGGTGGACTACGTCTGTATCTTCGGCATATCGGACTGTGTCTCTGAACTTCAGCCCGGGGAGCAAGTAGCGAGCTTGCACAACGGAAGGTCATTCTTGACATTCCCCGGCAAGGATGGCCGGGTATTTTGGTTTCTTCTCAAAAAGCTCGACAGGCAATATTCGTATAGCTCTGCGCCTCGATGGTCGAAGATGGAGATTGAGAAAATGGCTGAAAGATACTCCAACGACCACATTTGGAATGGGATTCGGTTCGGTGATCTTTGGAAACGACGACAAAGCGTTGGGATCACGAATCTCGAAGAGAACATCTTTCCAACGTGGCATTGGGGACGCATTGTCTGTATCGGCGACAGCATGCACAAGGTAAGCCACTCGCCAGGATATCGTTGACCATCGGGCTGAGAGAATAGATGGCCCCCAACACCGGCCAGGGAGCAAACTGCGCGATTGAAGACGCGGCAGCACTTGCCAACGCCATTGAAACAGTGATGAGAGATGACCAACGCTCCTCCGAGGCTGCACTTCAATCCGCTCTCCATTCCTTCGCAAAGACCCGGTACGCTCGGGTGCAGGAGGTATACAAGTCCGCCCGCCTGGTTGTCCGTCTGCATGCACGCGAGAGCCTTCTGCTGCGACTGGTGGGCCGGTATTACTTACCGTACTCGGGGGATTTGCCCGCAGATACAGCCTCGAAGACCATCGCGGGAGGGGTTGAGGTGAGGTTTTTGGCCCCATCGTTGCGGTCTGGGCCCGGGTGGGAGAAGTATCGTCCCAAGCAGCGGCGTTTTGTAGGGCTTCCTGCGGTGCTGGGCGTTCTGGGCCTCCTTGCGTGTTTAGGCTATTTTCTTTTAGGCGCGGGCCGGACCCCCTCGTCCTGAAGGGGAGCATTCTGCGCTGGCGCTTACAATTATGACATAATGCTTGTAAGGAGAAATTCCATTGGGGTCTGACTCTGCGTCGTCCCACTTGGCTACAGGTCTGATAGCTCAATCTCCTCCTTCCTCCTCCGCACCCCAATCCCGCACCACACATTGGCATACTGCGCCGCCCCATGCTCAATAATATCCGGTTTCTGGTCGTCGAGCAGTTTCAGATCGTACTTTAGCACAATATGTGAAATCAGTACCTTGGCCGTCGTAGCGGCAAAGAACCTTCCTGGACATGCATGCATCCCGTGCCCGAAGCCCAGATGGTTATTACTCGTGGAAACCAGCTGCGTCCAGTTTTCTTGTCCCGGTAGTTGACGAAGTCTGAGGAATCGGTAGCCATCAAACGTTGAGGGGTCCTCATGTACCGACTCGGTCCACATGTTGTGGCAGGATACCAGGGTTCGTGTGTTGGGCGGGACTTGGAGGCCATCGGCGAATGTGACCGCGGAGGTTGTGGTGCGGACCATCGTACCTAAAACGTCAGCATCTGCGTCAGACATCGAACTGGTCAACGGGGACGACGGTACCGATTGAAATGGGCTTCAGCCGCTGTGTCTCTTTCAGCACGCTGTCCATGAGCTTGAGCTGATACAGTGCTGGCTTGACCCAGCCCTGTTCTCCAATCACGGATATCACTTCTTTGCGAAGATCTTCCACCAGCTCCGGGCGACTTGCCAAATTGAAAAGTGTCTGGCTGACAAGGTCCGATGTCGTGTGGATCGACGCCAGGGAGACTTTCATTTGCAGAAGCGCAGGGTCGTAGACGGCGCCGTTGGCGATTTCTTCGGCCCATTCGATCATGTTGCCGGCCGTCTCTTCGCCCTCTGCATCGTCATCTCTGAACTTCGTCTCTGTCTTCTCGGTTTGTTGCTGGCGTTTCCCTAGTCTCTCCTCCAGCACAGGAGCGATGATACGTCTCGCCTCTGCGGCCTCAGCACGGAGCTTCCTGCATAGCGGCAAGAACTTGGCTGCAAGTGGCCGGAGGGGGTGTGGCCACACTTTGAGAGATTCCGCCGCCTCGAAGAAAGTCACCGTGTGGTTCACGGTGATGCGGAGCCAGTCTGGGTTGCGGCATAGCGGGAAGCCTTGGAAGACTCGTGATGATTCCTGGGCTATTGTGCGGAGGACACTCTGATGGAGTGGAACATTATGCCATTCTATAGACATCGTCAGCTTGATGCTGAAGGAGGGTTGGGGACCCTACCTGTGTCCTCCGTCCAGTACTTCTGCAAGCCATCGGCAGCCTCTTGAGACATGGGCTTCACGAATTTGCCTTTGACTATTAGCCTTGGACTGATAAAGCACGGCTGTCAGAGCCAGGAAGAGAAGGCGGCTCACCAATTGCCCTTGTCAACTTATTCCTCACGGTCTCAACAAAGACCCGCTCAAGAACGTGGTCATTCTCAAACATTTCAAATCCAGCAATAGTCCCGTGGAACATGTCTTCGTTGTATTTGCCGATATCGAATCTCTTATCATTGCGCACTTCGGCCGCATATTTGGAATGCAGAATGAGCTCGACATCGGTGTCTGTCATGATATAGAACGCATTGGGACACTGGGCAAACGCCGCGTTGAAGAGCTCTCGAGCACCGGCCTGGAAGCGTTTCCTTGCGTTTGTCCAAAGGATCTCCGATTTTTCTCGGCTGTTGAATATCTTCGCTCCCTTGACCCGGAGGTATGGGGAGAGAATGGTGTAGGCTGTCCATGTTACGCTGGTCACCGCACCAAAAGCCACAAGCAGACCCAGCTGGGTCAGAAGGCTAGTTGGAAGTAGTGACTGGAGCATGCTGGCCTCAGAATGTAAGTCGAGCCCGGTCTGGTCGTTGGAGGAGTAATCTCTGGAAGGGAGGTAGTCGTGTCCGAAAGGTCCCGCGTCGTACTTGTAGGCAGGACTATGACAGTGAATACGTATCGGCCTCGTAAAGTAAACCGTAAGTGGAAAATATCAATCCGTGGTACACGCAGGATTGGAATGCATGCTGTAATTAAAGTGCCCCTTGTCGATAAGGGCTGGGCTTAGAGTGCATCCTTCCTTGGCCTGACGGACTATCTCACGCTTCGCTGTGTTAAGGGGACATTACCCGATAGGAAGGAAAAGTATTCCTTCTCGTTGTCAGTTGCCAATGAAGCTATACTTTGTAATGAGCAGGTTAAATTACTATCTCGAGCGGGTCCGCGGGCTGAGTACGCTTACTGCGGCAGCCCACGATGTCGTGACGCTGGCGAGCTCAGGAAAGCACCAGCTTAAAAGAATAGAGAAACTGTTTCATTGCTTTCCAGTACCTCGAGCACCTGCGCCACGATGCCCTCTTCAGCGCCATCCATGATCATCTGCGGCTCACAAACAACCCCTCCCACATCTGAAGTCCTGGGCCAACTCGCATCATACCTCAAGGAAAGCCCGGATCTCGCGCCGCTCCGTGAAGCAATCATAGCTTTACCAGAGGCGTGGGCTATCCTGAAGGTAGCCGATCCTCACCTTCAAGGGCTATCAGATGGCCCGGTTATCAGATTAAGAGATTGTCTCGCTCCGCCAGTTGAATCACACCGTGATGTCAACGGTGGGAGCATTGTTCCGGAGACGCTGGCGAATAGCCTCCTCGCGCCATTAACTGTGATCGTACATATTGTGCAATATATGCATTACTTAGACAGCCTGGATATTGACAATAAGGACGCCCACATTCATATCCGGGGCAGCTCTGTCTCCGCTACCCAGGACGCTGAGACTGTGTCGAAATTCCAAGGTCTCTGCATTGGTTCGCTGAGCGCTGCGGTGCTCGAGTGCTCCACAACAAAGAGGGCACTGGGACAAAATGCCGCAGCTGCTGTGAAGCTCGCTATGTGCATTGGAGCCCACATTGACTTTGAGAGACTAGCCAATCCCAGGTCCAATATGGTGTGCTTTATTGTGCGGTTTGGTGAGAGCAACCGTAGGGAGGACGTAGAGGCTTCGCTGAGCCGTTATTCCGAGGTATGTACGCCTAAAGCTTCAAACAGGGAGTAAGCTCAATATGAAATTCAGGCATACATATCAGTCGAGCTTGACAAAAACACCGTCACAGTCACGGCGCCAGAGAGCGACATGCCCTCTTTACGACGAGAGTTGAACAGCGCAGGGGTGAGAGTCGCAGATATCCCGGTGCGAGGACGTTACCATAGCAGGAAGAATGGGCCCATCCTTCAAAGGATTTTGAGATTATGCTCTTCCACCTCCAGCCCTTTTTGCGTCCCTTGGGAGGCGGAGAAGTTGGAGGGCTGTCTGCAGTCGATCCTCGTTGAGCCAGCGCACTGGTTCTCGGACATCTCAAAAGCCGTGAATTCACTTGCCTCGGCGTCGCAATCATCGATGACTACTTTGGAACTCGGCCTTGTGAGCTGCTTCCCACCGTCGCTGTCTGCAGATCCTTATCACCATGTCATCCGTGGCTCGCTACCGGACAACGATAGCTACAGCTACCCAGAAACGTCGATAGCCGTTATTGGGGCAGCATGCAAATACCCAGGTGCCGACAGCCTCGACCAGTTCTGGAACCTCATTTCGACAGGGCAAGTTACGTTTGGGCAGGCTCCTCCCGGACGCTTCAAAGAGACAGTGACTGGCAATTTCCTCTTCGATGCTGACAGATTCGACTGTGGACTCTTCTCGGTCTCTCCGCGCGAAGCCACGTACATGGATCCGCAGCAGCGCATTGCTCTGCAAGTCGCGTACCAGGCCGTTGGTTCGAGTGGGTATTTTGGGAGCCCAAAGCCCAATCGTGATGTTGGGTGTTATGTGGGTGTTGGAAGCTCCGATTACGAGCACAAAGTAAATTCAAACATGTCAACAGCGTATTCATTCACAGGTACATCTCGGGCATTCGTGAGTGGGAGGATAAGCCACTTCTTCAAGTGGACGGGACCCTCAATCACGGTCGACACGGCCTGCTCTTCGTCCGGCACTGCCATCCATCAAGCCTGTAATGGTCTGGCTATGGGGGATTGCTCGGTGGCTCTTGCGGGCGGGGTCCACATCATGTCGAGTGCCCCGGCAAATCGACATATTGCAGCCGCTGGGATGACGAATTCCAGTGGAGCGTGTCGCCCATTTGATGCAGATGCTGCAGGCTACTCTCGCAGCGAGGGATGCGCATTTGTCGTGCTGAAGCGTCTGTCCGCTGCCGTCGCCGATGGCGACAATATCCTCGGCGTGATAGCTGGGACTGCCACAAACCAGTCTGATGGCAGTGACTCCATCACAGTTCCTGTCATGCAGTCTCAGGCGAGTTTGTTCCGGCGGGCTTTATCTCGCGCCGCGATGGATGCATCCGACATTTCTTACGTCGAGGCACATGGGACCGGGACGCGGCGGGGAGACCCAGTGGAGTATCAAAGTGCACGCGAGGTGTTTGCTGGGGGGCAAAAGGTTCATGTAGGGTCCGTCAAGGCCAACATCGGGCATACAGAATCTGCGTCAGGAGTAGCTGCGGTGTTGAAGGTCTTGATGATGCTGAGGTACCGCCGCATACCAGGGCAGGCGAACTTTGCCAGTCTAAATCCCAAAATACCTTTACAGGAGCACGGAAATCAGCTGGTAATTGACACGCAGATGCAGCAATGGGATAGAGGATTTCGCGCAGCTTGCGTCAATAACTATGGAGCGGCCGGCCACAATGCTGCCATCGTCATCTGCCAGCCTCCGCGAAGGAAGGCTTTGTTCTCAGACGCGAGCCAAAGTCTCCAGCGCTATCCTTTTCTGATATGTGCCCAGTCTCAGAATAGTCTTAAACGCTACTGTATCGCGCTAGCCGACTACCTCGAGGCGACGTCATTCTCGTTGGCTGAAGCTGCCTGTCTGGTTGCACGACAGCAAGACCGCAGTCTTCGCTACCGGATAGTCTTTGATGCAGCCTCGATTCCAGAGCTTCAGAGCCTCCTGAGGGGGCACGCACATTCTGCTAAGGAGGTATCGTTGTCGGTGCCCGCGAACAGACAAGCACGGCCGACGGTCCTTGTTTTCGGTGGCCAAACAGGCTCAGCCATATATTTCAGCAAAGCAGTGTATGACACATCTTACTACCTGCGCCAACACGTTGACAAATGTGACGCCCTTGTGCGAGATATGGGACTACCCAGCTTGTTCCCCCGTATATTCAGCCGAGACCCCATCGACGATGTGGTGATCCTCCACGCCTGTCTGTTTTCTATACAGTACGCCTGCGCTTCAGCCTGGCTCGATGCCGGCGTTTCAGTTCGCCGGGTGATAGGCCATAGTTTTGGGCAACTGACTGCAATGTGTATCGCGGGCGTTATTACCCTCGACGAGGCGCTCAGGCTAGTCATTGGGCGAGCCCGTCTGATCCGGGATTGTTGGGGCGATGAGAAGGGCTCTATGCTCTCTGTCAGCATCGATCGGACGGGTGCAGAAACCCTTGCACAGTCAGAGCCGGGGATAGAAGTCGCCTGCTATAATGCACCCAACAGCCATGTTCTCGTGGGCTGCGAGAAAGCCATCACAGACTTGCAGGCACGAATATCCTCGCTATCACTACCTTTTCGACGCCTCAGAACCAGTCACGGATTCCACTCCCAGTTCGTCGAACCCCTTATGGCAGAGTATCTCGACCTTGCTCGCACAATTTCTTTCAGGGCCCCGGTAATCCCCATTGAGACCTGCTCTGATACCACGAGCTGGCAGACGTTCACGGCGAAGCTCGTGGCCGAGCATTCCCGCACACCTGTGTACTTCTGCGACGCGGTTCGGCGGATAGAACGAGACCTTGGGCCTTGCACCTGGCTGGAGGCGGGGTCTGGTTCGGGCGCAGTGGTTCTGGCTAAGCAATCGCTCAACGGCGAGTCAAACTCGCTGTGCCATCTGCAGTTGGGTTCATCAAATGGAATAAATCCACTCGAGTCGGTTGTAACCGCTACTATAGAGCTGTGGCGGCAAGGATCCCCTGTGCAGGGTTGGATGTACCATCCGACAGCCCGCGTTGACTCCAGCAATCTGGTGTGCCTGCCTGGTTACCAGTTTGACACGAGTTCCCACTGGCTTCCGTCTGCTGGACCTGATAGCAGTATTCATCTTCCGCAAAAGAACTCCTTATTGGAAGGAGCAAAGCTCATTTCAATGGCCTGTCTCTCGCATCCGGAGCCTCATGTTTGCTGTTTCGACATCAATCAAGAAGACGAGAGCTTAGCACGAGTTCTAAGAGGACGCGAGGTTCTAGGGGAACCTCTTTGGCCGCTCACACTGTATATGAGCGTCGTTGCTGACGCGGCCGCCCTTTTGACGCCAGGCATCCCACCATCTTCTCTGCGGCTCCGACTTGCTGCATTGAAGATCCGCGCGCCTCTTGGAGCCCGGCGTGTAGATGGCCTCCGCTTGCGGATGAAGCAGACTGAGATGCGGACTTGGGAATTCTCGCTGGAGAGTGATTTCGCGGAACATGCAATAGGCACTGTTATCGTTGATGATCAACGCAGTCATGCCGTCAACTACACGGAGTATGCCAATCTCCCAGAAGCTCACCCCACAACCATGTTCTCGGTTCCCGGATGCATTGCCTACAAGCTGCTTGAAAAGGTAGCGGGGTACGACCCTGCGTACCGCGGGATCGAGTCAATCCGGATGAACAATCGTGACGCCATAGCCCGGGTGCACATGCCATCAGAGGCTGCGAAGTACAGTGGTAGGACAAGTTACAACCCAATCCTTCTCGACCAGTTCTTAGCGATTGCCGAGATCCACGCTCTTAGCATGGAGGATTGTAATCGATCGGATGTGTTTGCCTGCTCCGGATTCAGCGAGGCAATCATTCGGACTAGCGCGGTAGAGACAAACAGAAACTGGTTGGTATATACCAGGCAATCATCCAGGCACGGCCGAGAAATTCTTTACGATGTCTTCGTACACGAGACCAGCGAAGACGGGGGAAAGGACCGTTTTGTTCTTGCTGTGCTTGGTGCGAGGTTTATGCGAACTTCGACTCGTGCCCTAACTCGGATTGTGGAGCGCGCCAACGCTGCACCAGTATCCCCTGAAAAGACCAACAGCTCTCCCCGAATATCATTACCAGAAGACGGCTCTGCCAACGCCCGGTCAGTCACGGTGAATCTTCTGCAGCAGTTTGCGAGCTGCCTTCCTCAACAGATCTTGCCTGATACGGTGTTGGCAGATCTCGGCATGGACTCGCTAGCCATGATGGAACTGGAGGCAAGGATCAAAACCGTGTTTCAGCTCAATGTTCCTTGTCTCGTGGAGCGAGACAGCACTGTTCATACCCTCTGTGATAGGATTGCGGCAGCACAGGCGGCCCGTGGCCTCTCAGCATCGATCTCCCCCTCACTGGTTCCTACCTCAGAGTTAGGTTCAGGCACAGGCTCGCCGTCGTCTGAATCTGACAATGAAACTCAAGCCACTGAACTAAGCTTAAGTCCAGATGTTTTGACAATGGAAAAGGTGACCAGGCTAGTTGCCACACACCTCTGCAACGGGGGGCAAGTACTTCCGTCGTCGAAACTCCACAGTCTTGGTCTTGACTCGCTGGCTATCATGGAGCTGCAGTCAGATATATATGCCAACTTTGGGGCGAGCATCAACTTGGCTCTACTGGCTGACAATACGACAGTCGGTGACTTACATGCCCTCATTGGGGCGTCAACCGTCTAGTTGATACTAGGTAATATACATTGATAAGAGTAAGTAGACGTGGCGAATCTATTAGCAGTTTGCAATAATTTTAAGACATCTTGAGTTTATCTCAGGTTATAGACTAAGTAGATTTACATAAGTCTCTTATTTAATAACAACCTAATTTATTACAATCAACACCTCTCTCGATATATATATATCATAAAATTCCATACTTGTATTGAACTGGGTACTGAGCTTGGATATTTTGTAGTGGATGTGAGGGATAAAGTTATTGGTCCAGGGAACCCATTCTACCCAACAATTAAAGGCGCACCGGTGGGCGTCTTGACAGAGTATTACAATAAGGGTTGTTAATATAGACTATTCAATCAGGCTCTATTAATTAAATCATCTGCCCTTGGCTTGGAAACTTAACTTTAACTTCCAGTCCATGGCAATGGGCACTTCTCTGCACTTCTATATCCCTAACAATCTGCTCACAGTTCATCCAAATCTAGTGCCAGTTCCTCAGCCCCTTAAACTCAAGATTCTCATTATCAGGCTCCTGGCCAGGAGACATATAAAATTCTCCTAGAAAGTATATAAGCTTGTCAAACTCGACCCTACCTTTTACTATACCATTATTATAAGTAGTCTAGATTTGCAATAAAATAATATCTACGCCACATAGAATGTCAAAGATAAGACAAGACTTCCAAAAGCTAGATGGGAGGTGCTCTGCGCAATATCTAAAGTCAGGGCTTGCAAGAAAGAGGTTTAGCACAGATAAACTTGGGAGAAGTTCCAGGATGCTCAGCTAGAGTTCGCGTGGGAGTAATAAGAGGATATTAGCATTGGGCTTGAGATGCAGGTAAGGTAATACATTTGCCCGAGCGGGCTTGATGCCAAAGCGGAAAGAATATCCTGGTTAAATACTAGCAGATACATGGTCAAACAGAGGTTGGCAATCAAACAGACCCTCAGGATCTATTACCATCCACTGAGATAAAGTCAAGTCAGACAGTGCTTTTAGGCACGTTTTATACCTCTATAATAATTAAACAAATAGAAGAACCTACCATAGACCCCTTGACTGAGATCCACTCCTAATAGATAGAATCAAACCTCTGGCCCGGCCAATCTGCACCACTGTCATGGAATATATTCCCAAACCCCCAATCGACACGATCATTATTGCGATCCTCCAAACCGGACTGGAGCCAATTCCATAACCATCCCAAATCAAGGTCCTGAGTTGAAAACATCACGTGCAAGTATTTATAAACATCCTTCAATATGTTGAAGCATGTATCATATACCAAGTACCCGTTATCATTGCAATACAAAACATTGGTATTCTCTGGGTAGTGGAATGCACTGATGTTAATGTTGACATACCCTGCCTAGGTAGCACCATCGTCAGAAAGTGGGAGTAAGTGTAGTGGTAGAGATGTACTTACCAGCGGACTCAACATTGGCACTGGGGACTCTGTCTTTGTGTAATTGACTGTGTCCGCGATCTTATTGGTGATAAGCCGCGCGGCGTCAAGCCACCTGATATTCCTTGGACAAAGTAGCCTTGCGTCGTATCCAACGTCCCGCGTGTCGGGCGAAACATCCGCATACCCATACATCTCACGGTCGAAGTCGTCTTCTTCCGGGTGGAGGCGTTGGAGCGTGGATTCCGCGAGCAAACCGCGCCATGTTGGGGGTGCGCCGCAGATGTGGCAGAAGAATGGCCCGTCTCTGAGAGGCATTACTGGCCGATAAGTCTAGCCGGCCGCCATGATGGGAGCGGGGACGGAAGAAGTAAAAATGCGAGGGGGAAGCAGAAGGAGTACAGATAGCTTGGCGGTTACGGGCATCCTTCGTCACCAGACGCGGGGTTGTTCACTAACTGGACAGTGGATGCATGGTATGCCGTGGCAATAGTGAAACACTATCTGGCTGCCGGCAACTGTTCTCTCATCCTTCATATTCGAATTATGTACATACAGTCCCAATGTAGCATTTCCTCATCCAAAGAGATCACCACAGGATATTAAAAAGCAAAGAAGAGAGAGGCACGAAATGCACCCAAATCATCTCCATCCCTAATTTTAATATCATCATTGATACTACAGCTAACAATAACATCATGCTAACGCAGGCTGCATCCTAAATAATAAGGGTCTTGCAGCCCCCAATCGTCTAATTTTACTCATCCACCCGCGCAAACGTCACTGCGTACGTTGACACAATAGTCGTGCTGGATCACCTGCTTCGACAGTATTGTATTTCGTGCACGCGGCCCCAAGTCTTGCGTGGAGGCGCCTTGGCCGGTTGGTGTGGTTGCTGCGGTTGTCGCTGTGGACGTTGGACCGTCCACGAATACGCCTAGCCGAGCGACGGGTTTGTGCAGTTCGCGTCAGTCTCAGGGTTTAGGGAGTAGAAGTCCTCTAAGGAGAGAAAGAATTGCACGGAGATTAGGGGTACTCAACGAACTTCAGCGGGTTCCTCTGTACAGCATGCTCCATGTCCTGGGCGCGGATGGGGTTGCTGTTTGGGAGGGAGACGGAAGATGCCTCCCCAGGGACGAAGAACTCGAAATGTACGTACATTTAAGGGATAGAGTCTCGGTGAATCGATCTATTAAGTCCTAAGAATGTAAGATCTAATGGTGCCCTAGTGGGATTCTGCAGTGCGAGTAGGTACCGTACAACATTTCGGAGCGTGGAGCAGAACACGGGAGCTAGCCTGGTAGCCAAGTACAAGGAGACGCAGAGCAAGGAGAGATTGAATTACCAGGCTAAAACCCAATCATCATGCCAGGCACCCCTCTTCGTGAGCTGGCGCAGTCCAGAGACTGTAAGGACCTGGGATGTACTGTTGTAATGCGCCGAGCGGATATGGTGATGGTTAAAGTGGACACGGTGTGGCATCTCTGCAACGCCCATGATCGTCACTTTGTCCAGGTGGTTGATCTCCCTCCAGGATCCGGACGTCGTCGCCGTGAGCCGGGAGTCACCAGCGATGAAATTAACCACCAAGGTCGCATCCGGCTCGACACTCTCTCCGTCGTCCATGTAGAGGGTGCCAGAAGCAAGGCCATTCGCATCGAGTGCGACCAGTAATGACCATGGTGTTCTTCGGGCTTCGCGGGTGGTTAAGGCGGGCGACTGCAGGGGGAGGACATGCCCGCCGCGGACGAAGACGGGAATGTGGCCCAGCGGGGCGGCGATAGTGGTATTCACACCCGCTTTCGCCACGTCATCCACAGCCATCCCAACATACCAGTCGTACCATTTTTCCCCCCTGTCGAGGCCAGGGAAGACACCATGGACGGTGTTCGCCTGCGGCTCCAACACTGGCACAACCATGAGGGCAGGACCCAGCAGGAACTGTGTCTCAACAGATGCAAGGCTGGGGTCGTTCGGGAACTCCCAGGCGAGTGCACGCATCACGGTCGAACCAGTCGTATGGGCTTGGTACATGAGGGTATAGAGGTAAGGCAAAAGCGCGTAGCGAATCTCCATCGCATCCTGCGAGGCCTTGATAACAGAGCCCCATCGGTAGGGTTCCTGTGGGATGGCACCAAGGCGGTTATGATTCCGGTAGAAGGGGAAGAACGCCGAGAGCTGCATCCAACGGTTGCACAGCTCTTCGTCAGTATTGCCGTCAAAGCCGCATGTGTCGGCTCCGAACATGGGGATGCCATAGAGCGAGAATTGCAGCGCCTGCGGGATTGTGTAGTACATGTATCCCCACTTGGAATAATTATCGCCACCCCAATGGCCAGCGTATCTGCCTGATCCGGCAAACGTGGACCGCGCGATGATAAAGGGCCGCTTTCCCGGGTTGACGGCGAGTAAGCCTTGGTATGTTGCGTTGGTGATTTGAAGTCCGTACAATGAATGAACGTCATACTCCAAAATCCCGTCCGCGTGGGTTGCGTTGGGAGAAAGAGCATGCACTGCCAGATCATGCCCGGTCTGAACGTGATTGAGAACGTATGGAGGCCAGTTGATATCGCGCACGCCTGGGGTGGGAGTGGTGCGCCGATAGGGCGCGGTGGTGGTTGGCGCGGGAGGCTGTGTGGCAGAGTTGGCGGCATCTTGGCTGGAGGCCGCGGCAGACGCAGAGGCCGCCTCAGTTGCATTGGTGATATTGAATCCTTCTGGATAGTCGAAAAGGAGGTATCCAGGATCTCCAGGCAACTTGAACGGCGGGTGCGCGGGGTTCAGGTGAATAGAGTTGGACCCACAGCTGCCCACGCAAAAGGAGGACGCTTCATTCATATCCATCCAGATGCCATCGAAGGCAATCTTCTCATGGTACGTGACCAACTCGGATGACCAGAACTCAACAGCATCGGAGTGGTGGAAGTCGGTAAAGACCGTGTAGCCTGGCCACACCGACCCAATGTAAGGGCTGCTGTCCGGATTTTGGAGCCAAACCCCATACTCCGTCCCTCGGTTGTAGGTATCATATCTAGTACTCGTCGATTAGGTATAGCACTGGATTGATTTGAGCAAAGAGGGCGGCCGCGCCACTTACGTATCGGAGCAATTCTCAGGATTTGGAACGTATATTCCCGTGTCAAGAATGGGCACGTAATGACGGCCAGAACGATGCAGTTTCTCCAGGAACTGCTTCCCCTCTTCATAGCAGAAATTCACTGGGTCATTATCGAAATTCCGGTACCCTTTCATGTAATCGATATCCGTCCTGGAGGAGAGGGAAAATTAGCTGGAAGAAAAGCAAATCAATCAATTCCAAAAGGCAGTCCTCACCAGATGGTTTCTAGTGGGATGTTGAACTTTTCAAAATTGGCAACCACATCCTCCAGGTCAGCCCAGCTCCGGTATCCCCAGCGGGATTGATGATATCCCAACGTGAAGTACTGCTGCATGGCCGGCAGACCAATCGTGCTCGTTTGATAGCTCTGCGTCACTGCAGCCTGGGATGGACCAGCATAGAAGTATAAGTCAATGCTGCCGCCAATTGTGCGCCATGTCAGACTCCGAGGCTGTAGGTTCACCTCCTGGCCATGAGCATTGCGTAAGAACACCCCATGCGAAAAGGAAACATATTCTTTGGATCGATCGACTTTATCATTACTCAGGATGAGGGTGCCTGGCATGCTGTCCGACACTTCATAATAGCGAGTGTCCAGGTAGAAGGAGTGTGAGCCGTAGAGGTTTCTGGATAAGGAGAGCGTCAGCGTGCGTTTAGGATCATGGGCGGCTCCTCTTCCGGAATTGACTCACCTATCCAACGGATCAGCGATATCTGCAGCGTATGTCGTCAAGGTAGCATTATGAGGGAGTCGTAAACCCTGAACTCGCTCGCCTAGACCGTAGAGGTTGTAATCTTCAGGCAATGCAGTGATAAACTCAATGAACTGGTTCTCAAACACCAGTTTGGTTCCCTTTGTGTCAAACAGAACGTCACCGGTCTCTTTGCGGGTCACCTTGAAGTTGAAGGTGGGTTCGTTTGACCAGGTGACAGCAAGGTCGCTCTGGTCCAAACACATGCCCTCCTCCGTCTTCGGCCTGGGGACGAGATTCTCCGGGAGGACATACCATGATGAGTGCGCAGGGTCGATGTAGGTTGGGACGATTCGAACGTTCAATCGATCTGCAGCCTGATATTCCACAGAGAACGTCAAGTTCTCTACGTCCGTTCCGTACACATTACATGGGTCTCCGGCCAGGCTGAGCGATGCGCTGAACCCTGACTTCGTGGACCGTACATTCAATGCTTTATAACCAGGGCAGACCATCTGTGCATCCACTGCCTCCGGGTCGTCGAGGTTGGCAATCAGATTCTCGCCGTTGGTGACGGCTACAGGGATGGTATACTGCGTCGGCGCGGCGGTCCTGGCAGGCGTTGGAGCAACCCGGCCATGGGCGCCCAGTGCGAGTGCAAGGGTAGCAAGGATCCGGAGGGAGTTGATCATGGCAACAGACTGTTCAAGGTACATCTCAGCGGGGAAGGGAGGATTCGAAAGTCGTCCGCCCTGGAATCCAGGACTTTATACCTGCCCGGCTCACAAAGTTAGCCAGTTGACAGTGACCTCGAAAAGACAAAGGTGTGCATCGTCGTTCTTGCTCATTGAAAACCTCATGGAAATCTCCGTCAATTCTCCGGCGTAGATTGCTGTTCCGGAACGCCCACTCACTCCAACGTTCGAGGTGCTGGAACATTCTCTGGCTCTCAGTGATTCTCGCGTTATGTCTCTCATTTGGGGAAAAGGCATCTCTTTCCCACCAGACCAGGATTCGTCTTCAAGTTGGCCGGTGAATCGGCCAATAAAGTGTGAGCAGATTCTCCCGGGCCCCCGAAGATGAACAACATCCCCGAGAACCTCGATCACGGGTTCGCCCAATGGATGGGCCGAGCGAGATCCCACTAGCCAACCCCTTCTCGCACAAAACGCCGTCTCGTTCCTGGACCTTGATCGCCTGACGAACGAATCAGGAGCCCCCCGTCAGATTTCGCACTTCAGATGTGGCGCTCATCTAGACCCATGATTCGCCCACTCGCCCAGTAAATATCCGGAAAATTACTTGCGTCGAGCCGGCCAGACTGGTCAATCAAACCAGACGCACTGTCATCCCCAATCTGCCATGATCATGTTGTTCATCTGACCACGGAGTTCCGAGAAAAGGATTCGTATTTCCGCCAAGATGAGCCCTGTCTGCATTCTGTGAAGGATTGTGGTGTTCTTCTGTGTCAGGGTTGAGGAGGGCTACTGATCGTTCTATTGGAGCAAACTCGGCCCGGGATGCCTCAATTCGATTCGAGACGCCGTTGAGAGCAGTTCTAAACCCCGGCCAGCGCTTCCCCCCCCCAACACAGTCTTTCGCACATCACCGCCCAGATGCGCAACAATGGAGGTGACTGACGGGACCTGAAGGTGCTCCCATGTTCCCCAACTCCTGCGAGGCGAATCAAAAAGTCCGCAATGGGTTATTCAGGCCAACAAGAAGCAAGGGAGGAAAGATGCACAGCATTCGAGATGTCAAGCGACGAAGGTGCCGGACTGTCGGCGCGAACCATCATTATAAAAGGACGTCTCCTGGCCATTTGTCTGGCTTGCTCCCATCAGAGGGGTTCCTCGGAACCCATCTTTGCGTATGTTGGCCCTTGCCGCTGCTACGATGAAACTTCCTCAACTGATGATCGCTCTGCCGCTGCTGGCGATACCTGCGCTTGCACTTACTCCAGCGGAGTGGCGAAGCCAGTCCATCTACTTCTTGATGACTGACCGATTTGCACGCACAGACGGGTCCACTACTGCAGCCTGTGATCTCAGCAAAAGGGTAAGCTCGCTATGAGGCTCTTTCTCACGTGTGTATCCTCTGACGTGAGCTTTCTTTTTGGCCAGGCGTACTGTGGTGGGAGCTGGCAGGGCATAATCGACCAAGTAAGCCTCCATCACACTTCGGACATTATTCTCACCGAGGGTTAATGAGTGTGTTCCTAGCTGGATTACATTCAAGGCATGGGTTTCACCGCCGTGTGGATCTCTCCGATTGTTGAACAAATCCCAGAGACGACAGGAGAGGGAACCGGCTTCCACGGCTATTGGCCGCAAAACATGTCAGCCAAACGTGCAGACACACCGGATGCCGCTAACATCACTTAGATACAATGTCAACCCTTATTTTGGCACTGCTGATGATATTCGGGCCCTTTCCAAAGCACTTCACGACCGGGGAATGTACTTTATGATGGATGTCGTAGCAAACCATATGGTAGTGCTCCTCCCTCCCGCGCGAGGAATGGCGGAAACGGTGACTGATATACCTTTCTTAGGCTTATAAAGGGCCTGGTGCTGTGACCGACTATAGCACTTTCACCCCCTTTAATTCGGCATCTTACTTTCATTCCTATTGTCCAATTAGCAACTACACCGATCAATCACAAGTGGAAAACTGCTGGCTGGGGACTGACGTGGTTTCTCTAACGGATCTCAACACGCAAAGCCCTTTAGTTCGCAATATCTGGTACGATTGGGTGACGGATACTGTGGCAAACTACTCTCGTATGGCACCCGGATACTGGTCTATTGGCCTGCGCTTCCTGCGAGTTTTAGTGGCTAACAATGGATCCAGTGGATGGTTTGCGCCTCGACACGGCCAAACACGTTGAGAAGGACTTCTGGCCAGAGTATAACCGGGCTGCAGGGGTATACTGCGTTGGCGAGGTCTTCCATGTCGACCCGGTATACACTTGTGCATACCAGCAGTACATGGATGGTGTCATGAACTACCCTACGTCAGCTTGTTTCATTCCATCTTTATCAGTGCAGGAATGCTAACATTGCACAGATACTACCCCCTTGTTGAAGCTTTCAAGTCACCGAACGGGAGTATCAGCGATTTATATAACATGATCTCCGCCGTGTCGTCGCAGTGCGAGGACCCAACACTCCTGGGAAACTTTGTCGAAAACCATGACAATCCCCGATTTCCTAGGTAGAACCGCTCTTCGTTCCAATGCGGAAACGATGATATTTGCTAACAGTCAAAGTTATACGGGTGATGTGTCTCAAGCCAAAGCCGTGATTGCCTTTGTTTTCCTTACCGATGGTATCCCCATCATCTATATGGGCCAAGAGCAACACTACTCGGGTGGGCAAGACCCATATAATCGCGAGCCGGTCTGGTGGTCCGGCTACTCCACCACATCGGAGCTGTATAAATTTATCCAAACGAGCAACAGGATCCGGAAACTGGCCATAGCCAAAGATTCCAACTATCTTACGGCGCGGGTGCGAACCTTGAACCTCCTGTAATATGTCTTGTGTTTCAATTCGGGGTACTGACATTAGGATTAGAATAACCCCTTCTACACAGACAGCAACACGATTGCTATGAGGAAAGGCTCTGGGGGCTCGCAAGTGATCACCGTACTCTCCAACTCGGGCGCTGACAGCGGATCGTATACCCTCACGCTGGGCAATCACGGGTATTCTTCCGGAGCGACGCTGGTCGAGGTATATACCTGTACCTCCATCCAGGTCGACTCCAACAGAAATGGAGCGGTCCCGATGGCTTCAGGGCTCCCTCGTGTCCTGCTCCCATCGCCGTGGATTACGGAAAGTGGTCTCTGTGGCGGTTCATCCACCACCACATGGCAAGCAAGATTCTAGGTTTTTGAACTATGGTGAAGTTGCCTGGGACATTGATATTAGAAGGTTTTTTCCCTATAGTTAGAATCCCTAGGTTATGGTTGTTATCATGGTTGTTATAGTTACTCGTAGGGTGCCTGTTAACTAGACATATCATGCAGGCTGCTAGACAAATATTGAGGAACCCTTGAAATGCATCTGCATTTTGGGCCGTTCTATATCTTCAGGCTTCGAGCCAGCCCTGGAGACACAGGTGCAGCCCACATACCTATCGTGTCAACAGCTTTGTCTCTAGTCCCTAGGCTTAAATGGAATGGAGGTTAATCCCAGTTCCTTGCCTGCTGATTAGTTGGTTGGTTGGTTGGTTGGTTATTACTTATCTATTGTTATGAACCCCTCTGAGTCATAAGCAAACAAGGCGGAAATACAACGTAGAACCTAATAGCATGCGCACAACTAAGATATACCTATAACCCGTGTATATCTACACCTGAGAAAGTACTAGAAACTATCCAAGAGTATATATAGGAAGAATATATACTATTTAACGATGTGACGGTTGGCAGGCGGACGGAAAGGGCTACTTCAGCGGCTGTTTTAGGTGTCTCTCTAACCAGTCCCCGTCTTGGCATCACGTGTGCTTATTCCCACGACTGCACGCTTTCCTCCACGCAGAGCCACACTTTTTGGTACCTGGCGCTAAAGTTTTAAAGAAGCTCTTTTGTTCAACATTACCTACCTAGCGAATGGCTCTCGCTGCGGTCGCAGCAGGGGGAGCCATTTTTGACTCCCCCTCTCTCTTTTAACCATCATGTTCTCTCCAGTTCCAAAACTCACGCTGACCGTGTGCTTTCTTTCTTACTCCCTTCCCCCCTCCTACTAGCAACTCTTGATAGCTCCTGTCCTTCCTAACCCGGTTTATCTTTCCAAGCACTCTTATCCTCAACCTTTCTGGTATTGCTCCAAGTCTTTACTTCGTTGCCCGTTCCACGTGGGCTGTCTCAATCATGGTAGCTTGCTCCTGACCAGTCGGACGTGGCAACAAACGGAGTCAGAGCGACAATGATAGCTCTGACGTGAGCGAGATCTTCTCAGACAACAAATCTGAAAGTGACTCCAATACCAACCCGGAACTTGACAGCGAGGATTTAGATAGCGATTCCAATGGCCCCGACAATAAGTCCTTCAACAACGAGGGCTAGCTGCCTCTGGAATACTACCTAGCTCAAGCAGAGAGTCTAGATGTATCATAACTTTGATAGAAGTAGTATACCAACAAGACCCAGGAGAAGCTGGACAAGACCTGTGTGTACTGGAACAGGTAGGCAATGCTATTAATACTTATATCCTGTTAGGTGCTTACTGGTTGCTTGCTGCTAGGTACTGCTAGCATATTCGCGTTAACCTGGTCCTATACTGGAACTCAATCTTAGACTTGGACAAGATAGTTTGTTTCCTATATAGATTCTTTTGCTAGTAGTATAACATCTATTGCAGCAAGAATAGTTGGTATTACCCAGTTATCTAATCTAAGAGCTTACTACGGATGTTCTAGAAGTAGTAGCATCTTGTTCTTTAATAGGAGATAGAATTGGGACTAATAAAAGAAATAATTGTTAAAGTAAAAGATATGAACAATTAATACTCTTGTTATTCAATCTAAAGATAGAATAGCTGCTAATCACTTGCAGGTTGTTACCTTTATTGCCTAGGAAAAAGACCTTGACTTTGCAGGGCAACTAAAAAAAAAGAAGATATTACCAAGTTTGCACGTGTCTTCTTGACCACTACTAAGATAATATTTGACTACGGCTGGTAGTATATTTAGATACTTTTCTTTTGCTAGCTCGCGGCTATTACTATAAGCTATCTAGGGGCACTCCTATACCTTTGCTACCAGGACATAGGACTAATACTAATTCAAGACCTGGAAAGCAGGCGCCCCTAATTATTTATCTTCTTAAAGATGGATTTCACGAAGAGGTTCCTTGGAAAGAAAGCCCTGTAGGGATTGTTAATTCCTTTTTAGTCCCTTGGGAGCTGGCCAACTAATAAATATTGTTAGAAACAAGTTTAAGATTCCAGAAATTATTTTTGATCTAATCTTAGTTCTTAGTCTATATATATCTCTACTAAGTATGCTTTTTCATATTAATAGCTTTAAAAGAATATCTAAAACTAGACTAGTGCTAGATTCTCTAGAGAAACTATATAGCCTAGTGTCACGGTCGGTGCCTGAACCGGCAGGCATCAACGACGACCCCGCTCTGACCCCGCTCAGATGGCTGCCTGACAGTGGCCCAATGGCTGATTATATAAGGATCCTGACTCTTGCATGTATCCTAGTTCTCTAAGCAATTTATTCTATTCCTCTTGTAATATATTCCTCCATATAAACCTAAGCAAGTTCCTTTATAAAGACTAGGCAGCTTGATGCTTGCTAGTACCTGGTATTATAATAGCTAAATACTTTTACTAAATCCTAATGCCTTATAGTTTAAATTACTTTTTTTAGTAATTTTTAAGATACCTAGAATAAGAAAAACCAAAACCTTGCTATTAGTAAAGTACCTAGCTATTATAATCCTAATTTTGCAAGATACTACTATTATTTAAGACTCCTAGCCTGCTAGAGTAGAAATACTTAATTAATAGTAGATAGAGGAGACTAAGAAGAAATACAAGATATTAGATATTTAGACTAATAAAAATCTATTATTAGCCTAAAGCAATCCTATAAATATAGATCTTGCTATAAGAGCCATGTAGTAATTAGCTAATACCCTTATATTAGTAATATAAAGGACTACTACAAGCAAGAAGGATATAAGCCCTAAGCTATTAAACCCTGCAGTTTTTTAAGGCAAAAGTATATAAGAATATTAGAATTTTATTACTAATATAAAGCTATACTTTAAGGTACAGGTAACCTACTATATAACTAATAGTAATAAGATTGCTTATACTACTAGCTATTTAAGTAAAAAGGTCAAGTAGGTCTAGAGGGTAAAAAAGCAAGATAATAAAAGAAGACTTATATAAAAAAAATTTAGCTACTTTTTATATTTCTATATTAAGCTATAGGCTAACTACTAGTAGTAGATAGCCTACTAGCTCTTTAACAAGTAATAAAATAGATAAAAGGGTTAAGATTAGGGATCTTAATGCCTTAAGATTTAGTAATATCTTAATAATCCTATCTTTTATATATAGCTCTATATTAAAATACTAGATAATAATATTTAAAAGGAATTTATATATGTACTACAAGTACTATATATAATATCTAATATTATTAAGTAAACTACTTGCTATTAAAGTATATTATTCTAAAAAAAATTAGAGTAAGTAATAGGAGTCTATGCTCTAGCAAACCTCTAGCAAGCTAATACTATTCTTAAGCTAGCTAATATTATTATTAGGCTAGTAAGATAATCCCAAGTATAAATAGAAAGATAAGAAGCTTGAAGCTTGGCTTCCTAAAAACTAGTCTTCTACTAGCTTATTATTAATAAAGTACTACTACTAAAATAATAGCATGTAGTTAGTATAGGATAAGAAAAGGGAGATCTAGACTAGGAAAGAGTAATACTTTAAGTATAATAAAAGAGGGTATCTATTCTATAACTATTTTTTATATATTAAAAGTATAGTACTAGGTAAGGAGACTTTTTAAGAATAATAGGGGTTAGTAGCCTTGGAAATTCTAGTCTTATACTAGCCTAGTAAGGCTAAAGCCTTTCTAATTATAGGGACTATAGTACTATAGATATAAGATAAGCAGCTTATAGTTAAGATACTACTAAATACTAAGGCTAATAATAACTTTATTTCTTACTAATATTTATATTAGTAAGGAATCAAGTTAAATTTATAGAAAATAGATTTACTAATCTATATATACTATATTAATAGTATACTAATAGCTTGCTATAGCAAGCTTGTAATAATATTTTTTATTATTAACTAGGATAACAAGATAAGAGAGTATAATATTAAGTATTATATTACTAATCTCCTGGATTCTAAATACTAAGTTATCTTGGGATAGAAATAGATAAAATATATAGATCCTAATATTATATTATTAATAGGTATCTAGTAGTATTACTAGGGAATCCCTAAGCTTACTATTAAAAATCCTAGATAATTTGTAAAGTTAATAAGGATAACCCTTACTATAATAGTAATATTTTAATTTAAAAGTAATAGGGGGCTGCAAGTGCTATCCCTATAATACAAGAAATAGGTATAGGTTTTTTTAGAGAAAGAAGCTATAGAATTTCCTAATAAACAGGCCTTGTATATAATTCCCCTTATTAAAGGTTATATACTACTATATAAAGCCTTATATAGCCTATTCTAGTACAAGCTAAAGATGCTATATAAATATCTTAATAAAATACTTAAGCAAGGCTAGATAAGATATTTAACTAGTACTACTAGAGTACTAGTACTTTTTATTTGCAAGACTAATAGGTCCCTTTATTTATATATAAACTACCAAGGCCTGAATACTATTATTATTAAGAATTAATACCTGCTACCCTATATTAATAAGCTAATAGATTAGCTAGTAGGAATAAAGTATCTTACCAAGCTTAACCTGTAGGATATTTATTATTAGATTTATATCTAGCAAGATAATAAGTAGAAGATAATATTCTAAACATGCTATAGGTATTACAAATATATTATTATACTTTTTAGGCTACATAATACTCTTGTAATATTTCAAGCCTATATTAATAAAATAATATATAGGATTCTAGATAAGTACTATATAATCTATTTAGATAATATTCTTATCTACTCCTAAACTAAAAAAAAATATAAGTAGTATATTAGTAAGGTGCTAGCATGCCTTTAGCAGGCTAACCTCTATATTAAACTTTTAAAATATAGCTTTTATTAGATAAAGGTATATTTTCTAGGATTTATTATAGGATAAGATAGTATCTATATTAACCCTAACTATATATAGACTATTAGTAAATAGCTAGAGCCATAGTTCTATTATAATATTTAAATATTTCTAGGATTTACTAGATACTTTAGGTACTTTATTTATTAATATATAAAGATTACAAAGCCCCTATTAAATATATTAAAAAAAATAAAGCAAGGCTAGAAGAAAGATTTTATCTACCTAGTAGGGAGCATGTAGAATACCTTTAAATAACTAAAGGCTATATTCTAGAAGCCTTTAACCTTGTAATATTTTAATCTAAATAGACTAATCCTAGTAATTATAGATACCTCTAGTTTTATAATAGTAGGAATTTTTTATAGCCTATTAACAGGCTAGAAAGCTTATAATAGTAGACTAACTAGTAACTAGTAGCTTTCTATTTAAAAAAGCTATTAGAAGTTAAAGGATAATATTTTATCTATAATTAGGAGTTACTTGTTATTATTAAATATTTTAAGATATAAAGATATTATCTAGAAGGTATATTACAGGCTATTTATATATAGTATAATCATGTAAACCTAAAGTATTTTTATTTAAAGAAAATCACAATATTAGGCTAGATAGATAGAGCTCCTAGTAGTATATAATTTTAAAATAGAATATTAGCTAGGGTACCTTAATCCTACTAATATACTATTATATAGAAGAGATTATAAGCCTGCCTATATAGAATAGATTACTAGGCTTTTATTTATATTTTAGAGTAAGCTAAGAGGTTATAAAGATAGTTAGGGTAATATTACTCTACTAGTATTAGGAGATGCCCTAATTAAGAGAAGTAAAGGTCTAGAATTTTTAGCTCTTTAAATACTAGCTAGAAAAGTAGCTAGCATAGAAACTCCTTGTAAAATAATTTTGTAACCTTTTTAAGATATAATTCTTTAGGCCTAGCATGGGGATACTTATACTAGCTAAATTCTTAGTAGCTTACTATTAAAAGAAAGAAAAAAGGAAAGTAGAAAAATTATTAATCTTAAAAATACAAGTAGTAACCAATTAAATAGATAGTATATTAATAGTAGTATACTATATTATAATAAGGCTACTTATATATTTTTAGGTACTATACTAAGGCAAGAGATCCTAAAAGTATACTATAATAACTTATATACTAGATATTTTAGCTAGAAAAAGACTTTAGATCTAGTTAAATAGAAGTTCTATTAGAATAGCCTATAAACTAATATTAAGATATATATCTAGAACTGTCCTATCTACTAAAAGATAAAAATACCTAGATAGTGTTATGAACCCCTCAGGATCATAAGCAGCAAGGCGGAACCACAAGGCAGAACCTTGAGGGCATGCAGAACCTTGGGGAGCACACAAAGAGCAAGGACACGCACTAGACATGCACACCCGCAACCAAGAAATCCTGGAGGGGCCCACTTGGGGACAGGCACAGTAGAGGTATGCGCAAACAGCATAGGGACACATGGCCAATATATACCCAACTGCCACAACTCTATAGGACTCGGGAAGAACTATACATAACCCCTAGGTATATACACGGGCAATATACACGCACTAATAATATATATACAACCACTATAATTCTTAGAAAAACCATGCCCTAGTATATGCATACCAGGTATATATACCTAGCCAAGACTAAAAGATATAATAAATTATTATATAGTATAATTACAACTTGCTAAAAAAATACTAAAATCTAAAGTAATCTAGTAGAGGGACCACGTGACTATATACTATCTAGTATACTATTTAATAGTAGGAGAATAGTATACAGGACTATGTAACCTGATTAGATATACTATCTAGTATACTATTTAAAGGTAGGAAAATAGTAAAAACTTAGGAATACTTAAGGATGCTTATTACTACTATATCTAGCTTTCCTATCCTCATGATTAATACTACTATTATTTTAGAGTAACTAGTTCTAAGAATCTTTATAAAGTAACTTGTCTAATACTTACTCTACAAGCTATAGTATATATACTATAGGCTAGCCCTGCCCTTTTATCTTAACTTCTACTTGATTATAACAAGTCTCTATACTTGTTAGATATGATTGCACTAGATAAGATAAGTTAATCTAAACCCTTTAGAAGTCCCACGTGAGAGCCTGGGGTTAGAGGCACACAAGAGATTATTACTTTAATAATAAATTAATCACCAGTTAGTACAAGTTATATCTTGGATTAACTTAAAGCTATTAATATAATATCTTAATGCTAGTACCAAGCTACTATACCCCTAGAGGGTGAAACCCTGCAAGAGACTATTACTAGAATATAAGCATAACTTAACAAGCAAACTAGGGTTATTAATCAGGTTACTAGTAACCTAAACCAGCAATCTAATATGCCCAAAAATAATAAAACTTCTAAGAAGTATCAGGAGATGCTGGAACAGTTCCAAGACTATATCCTTATACTTGAGACCAAACTTAGGGCTAAAGCCTTGAAAGTCAAGGCACCCAAACCTTTTAATAGTACTTGGACTAAACTATACTTTTTCCTCACGCAAATACAGACCTTTATCAATATTAATTAGGACAAGCTGGTTAGCGAGACTAACAAGGTTATGTTTGCATCTATCTATCTCAAGAGAAAAGCATACAAGTAGTTCAAACCTTTTATGAGAGAATAGTAAGAAGCTAGAGAAGACAGGGACAAGTTAGCTAGCAATACCAAGCAGCTATTTACAAGCTATAACCACTTCAAGGAGCAGCTTACTTGTGTCTTTAGAGACATTAATAAAACCTGCAACACTAAAAGGCAGATTAGGAAGATATACTAATCCAGAAAGGATATAGGCATACTCATCTTGGAGTTTTAATAAATCATGTTATACCTAATATGGGAAGACAATACTTTTATATACCACTTTAAAAGAGCTCTAGATTATGATATCTAGGAGAAAATGGCATTTTTACCTAGGCCTGATATCCTGGTAGGGATATACAACCTAGTATCTAGGATAGGGAACCAGCTCAAAGAGCTAAGGGAACAACAGGGCTAATAAAACCATGGGGAATACCATTCTAGAAAAAATTAGGGCAGACATAATAGCTATCATACTAATAATAACTAATAACTCTAGACTAGACCCTAGGGAAATAGTAATTTATATAGATCTTAACCTATAAACTTGGACATAATAATCTCCAAGGCAGAACAAGATTATTGCTAGAAGAAAAATCTGTGCTTTTCCTATAGTAAATCTAGTTATAGGATAGCAAACTGCAAGAAGTAGAAATAGCATGGCTAGAGACCCCAAAGGAGAGCTAGATAATATCAACTAAGGGCCATGCAAGAAGTCGCGATACTAAACACAACTAGGGAGTAGGATAATAATACCAGCAAGATACCTACTATAACCCATGATTCCCTAGAAGAGGCTAAAAGGGCCTTAGCTTAGGATAAGCATGCTATAATAAACAATACCCAAGATGCTGCTAGAAGAAGGCGAAGCACACCTCTAGTAGCTTGGAATAAGCTTAGACAAAATACTAGAAGACAGGATCTAAACCTTATACTAAACCTGCTAGGGGCAATAGCCATATTACCTAGGGATACAGGAATGGATATTAAAAGATATATTAAGTAGATTGCTAGTATCACTAGCAAGGTATGCAAGGAAGAGAAGATGCTTAAGATAATTACCAAAATTCTTGCAAATATTAAGAAAACAATTAAGTAGCTAGATAGAATCCTCCAAAAAGAATTACTATACTAGCCAAAACATTAGCTTAGCACTATGATTTCACAAACTAATAAAAAAGAAACTAAGAGGATAGGTGGGTCCTACCACAACAAAGCTACTAATAACAAGCTAGTTTAGGAGGGAGAGTACAGCAACTTTCCTGTAATTATATGGAAAATTAACCTGCTTGATAAATGATATAGAATATAGCTAGAAGGCCTTGAACTTAGCAAGAAGGGATCTAGTAATAGGTTTATAACCCTAGAAGAAAAAGCCCTATAAAAAGATAATACTAAAGAGTGTAAACCATGCTAGTATTAGCTATAGGCCACTAGGCTACATAAGAATAAATAATATTAGAGATAATAACTTGAGTTTTTAAAGACTAGTAAAGACAAGCTTGCCTATTAGATAGATAATATTATTGCAGCCATGCAGAAAGACCCTTGAAAACTTACTAAGGGCTTGAGAGATTTCTTTAATTAGTGCCTATATCAGGACCTAATATGTTAGGAAAGAACCAAGGATTATTAGTAGAAGCATATTAAAACTTGTGACAAGTACCTAGAAACCTGTACTATTTATGGATAGAATAATAGTAATTACCACTTGTAATTATATAAACTATCTAACAAGCAGTTCTAGGAATCTAGAAAATATCTACCATGCTAGCAGGATTAGTATAAATATATTAATATTAATACATGATATCCTAGGTATAATAATATACCATAGCTAACATGCTATAACTTATACTATATATACTATAAAGATACTAAGCAAATTGCATGCTACTAGCTAAAATAACTAAAAATAATTAACTAGAACAACTTGTATCTATACTAAAAAAAGCAATACTTATACAAATTATACTAGCAATATCTAGAGCATGGGATATACTATTAGATAGCTTGCTATAAGGACTACTATATTATATACTACCAGGCCAAGCTTGGAAACTACTTTCTATACCTAAAGCAAGAAGAACAGGCACTAAAATGGGAAGAATAGTACCTTGCAGCTACTAAGACTTGGATAAAAAGATACTTTACCTAACTTGCCAAAATATAAGGAAGGCAAGCCTATATCTTAATTAACTTAGGAGCTACTAGAAATTATATTAGCCCAAGTTTCATAAAAAAACTAGGGATTAGGGATATTTAAAAGAAAATACCAATACCTATAGCAGGACTAAACAGGAAAAACCTGGGAAATACCTTGTTAATAGTTAAGTTAGGACCTTTACCTGTTATAGTAAAGGAAAGAACTTTTAAACTAAGTTTTAATATTATACCCTTGGGCAAGTATAATATAGTATTAGGGATCCTATAGCTCAAGAATCTTAACCTAGATATTAACTAGATCAAAAGGGAGATCTAGTAGAAAAATAATAAACAGCCTAAGAAACAAAAGGGACTAGGAGGGGCTAGTATCCTATAGCATGCTTATATAGCAAAACATGAAGCCAAGCAATCTATGGGGGGATTAAAGATTAGTAGCTAGTTTACAGGCACTAAAAGTCTAGCAAAATAAATCATTGTAGCAACATCATGACTATTAGGAAGGACATGGCTAATAAACCTACCTGGTTAGGCTACTAGTAATATTATAAACAGTAAAATTATTATAAATAGCAAAAGAGTAAGATTTTAGGGGATACTAGCTATAAATAACCAGGTCTATAAGAAACTAACCATCCTAGATAAGTATAGTTAATTCTAGGACATGTTCTAATAACCTAACAAACTAGAGTTACCATCTTATAGGCCTTATAATCATACTATACCTATTAAGAAAGGTATTAAACTAAACTACAAATAGATTCTACTATTAAACAATCAAGAATCCAAAATATTAAAGGAATATATTAACAACTAACTTAAGAAAGGAAATATCTAGCCTTTATACTTACTAATAAGGCATGAAGTCCTATTTGTACTAAAAAAAGATAGAAATAATTAACCATGTATTAACTTCTAACCACTTAATAACATGATTATCAAGAACCAGTACCTGCTATCCTTGATTTAGGAGATCCAAGACAAAATCTAAGGGGCAGCATAGTTTACCAAGTTTGATATTATTAATACCTACTACCATATTAGAATTGCAAAAAGAGAAGAATAGAAAATAATATTTTAAATAAAATTTAGCTTCTATAAATACCTAGTAATACTATTCGGGCTTACTAACATACTACCAATATTTTAAAGGTTTATTAACAAAGTACTGAAGCCCAAAGACAAAAAAGATAAAGAAGAGGAAGAGGATGACAGGGAGAATTTACTATAACTAATAAATAAATTCACGCTTGCATACCTTGATAATATATTAGTCTTCTTAAAAGATAGGAAATAGCATGTAAAGCATGTTAAGCAAGTTCTTAGAAAAATAAGGAAAGCCAAACTATAGTATAAACTTAAGAAATATAAATTTTATGTTCAGGAAACTAAATTTCTAGGCTACTAGATTACTATAAACAGGCTAAAACCTAAAACCTCTAAAGTAATAGCTATTAAGGAATGGCCTGCACTAAAAAACCTAAAAAAACTATAATAATTTCTAGGACTCTTGAATTACTATTAAAGATATATTAACTAATACGTATTCTATATAGCACCTTTATTTAAGCTATTTCAAAAAAAACAAGTATATAAATAGACAAAAGAACAATAGAAAACTTTTAATATTATAAAAGAGGCCATCACTATAGCACTAATCATGCTATAACACAACCTAGAGCTACCTATAATATTAAAAACCAATACATTAGACTATGCTATTGGGACAAGAATGACCTAGTCAGGACTAGACAGTAAACCAAGACTAGTAAGATTTTAGTCAAGAAAACTAACAGGGCCTAAAATAAACTATAACATCCATGACAAAGAATTACTAGCTATTATAGTAGTATTTAAATATTAGAAAGTCTACTTGCAAGAAGTAAGATATACTATTACTATAAAGTCTAATTATAAAAACCTTACTTACTTTATAATAACTAAAGAGTTAACAAGAAGACAGGCAAGATAAGCAGAGTTACTTTTATAATACAACTACAAGATTAAGTACTATAAGGGCATGGAAAACAGCCAAGCTAATACTTTTAGCAGGCAACTAGATTATAAGAACAAGACTAGGGAACCTTGACTAGCAATCCTAAAAAGAAACAAGGATAGGATACTTAAAAATAATCCTATAATCCTAGCAGCTACTATATAATTATTAGGGACCATAATTAATATAATTAAAGAAGCTATAAAGGAGGATAAACTAATATAACAAGTCCTTGTGTTAATACTAGAAGCACTAGAAAAAGACAGGATTCTTTAAATTAAGAGACTTATCTATATTCTACTAATACTTGTTCCACGAGTTATTAAGAAACATTATAATACACTAGTACATGGATATTTTAGTATAGACTAAACATGCAAATATATTAAATACAACTACTACTTCTAAAATATAAGAAAGAAGGTTAAAAACTATATTAACAATTATAAAGTATATCTATAGGACAAACCAAAGCAGTATATACTATATAGGAAACTACAGAACCTAGAGATCCTACAGCAACTATAGAAATAGATTATAGTTAATTTTATTAGACTATTACTAGAGATATAACAAGGAAAAGAAAAATATAACTATCTTGTAGTAATCTTAGACTAACTAATAAAGTATATCTACTTAGAACTAATATAAACAACTATAATAGCAAAAGAAATGGCAACTACCTTTATTAACATGATTATTATAAACCATGAAATACTAAAATATATTATATTAGACTAAGACAAATTATTTATATCCAAGTTTTGGAAATCAGTAACTAATATTATAGGAATTAAATTATATATAACTACTATATATAAACTATAATTAAATAGACAAACTAAAAGGATTAACTAAATAATTAAGCAATATCTATAATACTATATAAACTATATACAAGACAACTAGAAGGAACAACTACTTATAGCCTAGTTTGCCTATAATAACTTAATATATAGTATAATAAAAATAATACCTTTTAAAGCAAATTATAAATATTACCCAAACTTGCATGATAAACTAATCTAAAAAAAACTAGTTATAGAAGAAGCCAACTATTTTATGTAAAAACTTAAAGGAATTTAAATATAACTTATCTAAGATCTTAAATTTATTAACCTTAAGATAAAGCTCTACTATAATAAAGGGTGCTAGAAGGTACTAGACTTTAAAAAAGGAGGGAAAGTATTCCTATTCTATAGAAATATTAAAATTAAGCAATTAAGCTAGAAACTTGACCATGTACAAATTAGACTATTTAAAATTAACAAGAAATTGGGACTAGTCAACTATTAATTAAAGCTACCCAAATTTATAAAGAAGATATACCTAGTATTCTATATATTACTATTAGAACTAGTATTAAAGAATGCTAAAATTGCTAACAATATTAAAATTAAAAAAGAGGAATAGGAGTACAAAGTTAAAAAAATCCTGGATTACTAGAAGGTTAGCAGATGCTTATAATATCTTATATAGTAAAAGGGATATAATACCTTAGAAAACACTTGGGAACCTATTAAGAACTTGATAGGCTGTGCCTAGAAGGTCCAGAAATACCACTAGCAGCATCTAAAGTAGAAAAGTTGATATTCTGCTAGAAGAATAGCAAACTAATTATCTAAGTTAGACTAGGATTATCTAATATAGTAGCAAGTTAAGTAGTAGCCTTATACTTGTTGGCAAGATACTCTAGTTCTTAAAGATCCTTGATAGTTAAAGGATCTTTCTCATCCAACTGATCTATCACGGCCATGTTGTAATCCAATATTTTGACACCACGATCTTTTAAGAATTTCCGCTGTTTCCAAAGATAGGTCAATTTAGCGAACAATCAAGTAGAAGCCTCCTTGGCTTTAGCAATCTCGCAGTTAATCTATTCTTTATCTTGTTTCAGACTTTCCTACTAAGTAGTGCTGTAAAAATACTTTTTGTATTTCTGGCCATGACAAGTGCATAATACATAATTTCAACTTTTCAAATCTATTATATAAACCAAGCTGTGGGCAAGGCAATATTTGCAAGGGTTATTTATAGGAAAACCATTCCTAGCAATACTCTCCAACTAGGTGATTTGGTTAGCAAGACAATTTCGCTTAGGAGGCATAATGAACCATCACGAAAGAATTTAAAAAGGAAGGCAGAAACTCACCTTGGGTAATAGGGGAGCTCATGCTATTTATACTTCCGAGGACAAAAGCTGAAGGAGGGGGAGATGGTGTTATAAACCCCTCAGGATCATAAGCAGCAAGGCAGAACCACAAGGCAGAACCTTAAGGGCGTGCAGAACCTTGGGGAGCATATAAAGAGCAAGGACATGTACTAGACATGCACACCCGCAACCAAGAAATCCTAGAGGGGCCCACTTGGGAACAGGCATAGTAGAGATATATACAAATAGCATGGGGATACATGGCCAATACATACCCAACTACCACAACTCTATAAGACTCAGGAAGAACTATATATAACTTCTAGGCGCGTGTATGGGTAATATACATGTGCTAATAATATATATATAACTACCATGGTTCTTAGGAAAACCATGCCCTAGTATATATATACTAGGTATATATACCTAGCCAAGACTAAAAAATATAATAAATTGTTATATAATATAATTATAACTTGCTAAAAAAATACTAAAACCTAAAGTAATCTAGTAGAGGGACTATATAACTATATACTATCTAGTATACTATTTAATAGTAGGAGAATAGTATACAAGACTATATAACCTAATTAGATATACTATCTAGTATACTATTTAAAGGTAGGAAAATAGTAAGAACTCAGGAATATTTAAGGATACTTATTACTACTATATCTAGCTTTCCTATTCTTATAATTAATACTACTATTATTCTAGAGTAACTAGTTCTAAGGATTTTTATAAAGTAACTTGTCTAGTACTTACTCTACAGGCTATAATATATATACTATAAGCTAGCCCTGCCCTTTTATCTTGACTTCTATCTAACTATAACAAGTCTCTATACTTGTTAGATGTGATCACACCAGGTAAGACAAGTCAATCCAAACCCTTCAGAAGTCCCGCGTGAGAGCCCGGGGTTAGAGGCGCACGAGAGGTCATCACTTCGATAACAGATAGCTATCTTAGGGAAAGCTATTCTTACTTTTTTTACTAAAAGAACTATGGCAGGACTTATTAATAGACTTTATTATAGGCTTGCTACTATTAACCTATAAGAATTAGATCTATAATACTATATTAGTAGTAGTTAACTACTATACTAAAACTATAAGATATCTATCTATTATAAATATAATTAATACCAAGGAACTTACTAATCTTTTCTTAATAAAGATTATCTATAAGACTAGCATGCTATATAGCTTAATAACTTATAAAGAAATATTATTTACTAGTAAATACTAGACTTAATTCTATTAGAGCCTGTAAATTAAAAGCTATTTAAGTACTATCTTCTATTTATAGATAGATAAGCAAACTAAGCACTAGAATTAGATACTTGAGATATACTTATAGATATATATAAATTTTTAATAGAGTAACTAGGCCAATTAGCTCTTGATAGCTAAATTTATATATAATAATACTAAACATGCTTCTATAGATTACTTATTCTTTATAGCCTAGTATAGCATAAACCTAGTAGTATCTAGGCTAGAAGTTATTAATCTAAAAATTATAAATATATTAGTAGAGATAAGACTTTAAGCTATAGCTAAGATCTATACTTAATTAAAAGAGATCTTGTAGAAAGCTATTATATAGCAAGTAGTATATTATAATAAGTATTATATATTAATATAATTCTATATTAGTTAGAAAGTCCTTTTATTAACCAAGAATCTAAAATTATAGTAGCTAAATAAAAGGTTGGATCTAAAATATAATAGTCTATTTAAAATTATTAATACTATTAAAAAATAGGTATACTATTTATAGCTTTTAAAGATATATAACAAGATATATCTAGTTTTCCATGTCTTGCTATTAAAAGAGTATTACTAGTAACCTAGTGTTAAGCTAATAGAGACCTAGCTAATTATTATTAATAATTATAAAGAATAGAAAGTTAAAAAGATACTAGGCTACTGCTATTATTATAATAAGCTTTAATATCTTGTTAAATAGCAAGAATAGCCTAGTTATAAGAATTTATAGGAACCTATTAAGAATTTAGAAAATACTTAGAAGGCTATATAGGAATATAAGAGAGCTAGTAAAATACTAGCTAAGCCCTATTAGTCAAGATATAAAAAGTTATAATCTTTTATTTTACTAGGTTTTAATATAACTAATATTAAGCTAAAGGTATAACCCTTCCTTGTTTTTCTATAAGATTTTAAGGTTTAATAAGAATATCCTAAATCTATATATATCTATAAAGGAGTTTTATTAATAAAGGAAAGGATTTCTTTATTTTAAAAAAAAGAACTAAACTAAAATACTTGAAGATATAATATAGCTAACCTACTAGCAGGCTATAAATTATATATCCTAAAAACTAGACTAATCTTAATACTTTTTTATAATAACTAGAGCCTTGCTATTAGTATTCTTTAGCTTGTTAAGTATTAAGAAAAGACTATAGTTTAAATCATGTAATACTAAGATAGAGATATTAATCTTGTCCTGCTATCTAAATATAATATTTAGATAGTATTTAAAGGCTCTAGTCTTTGTAATAGCTAGAAGACTAGTAACAAGACTCTAGAGATAAATAATATTAGGGAAGCAGGGAGGGGGTAGTAGCTAGCAGATCTTGCCTAGGCAGGCATACTATACATATATAGTAGATCCTGGCTACTACTTGTATATTAATAGATTTATAACCTTTCTAGACCTCGTAGAGGTTTTTTTCTAGGTATGCTTTGCATATTATATATAAGAACCCTTCTCTATATTAGTACTTGCACTTTTCTGGCATACTAATAGTATATACTTATAGAGGGGGGTAGAGGCAGGAGTAAGGATAGAAAGACAGGAGAGGATAGGGTTTAGGCTAAAGCCTATAATACTTGTTAGCTTCCTAAAGATATCTTAATAGCAAAATAAATAATATTTATCCTAGAAATAATTAAAAAACTACTTGAAAATAGTAAAGAAAAAGAAGGAAGAGACTATTTAAGAAATATTAGAACCCTATTTCTAAATGCTTGAAAATCCTATATATAAGAAGGGAGGAGGTAGTAATAAAAGAAGAAGGAAGGGAGGTGTTAGATTAGGTCCGCCGATCCTTCCAAAGGTAGGAACCTAAGGGTATTCTGGAAGTAAATGAAGGGAGTATAATCGTTAAGGGGTCAAACAAATATAGAAAGAGGCAGATGCTTGGGGTTTAGATTAGTAAACAATATGGTATTATTAATCTGGTTAACAATAGACAGAGAATAAAACTTCTAGGTATAGGTAATGATAGTTCTTATATAATTCTCCCTATTATAGCTATTATATCCCCTAGCTAAGTTGGCTATGCCTATTATTATACTTATTATAGTCTATGGCTTGGATGGCTATGATTATATTTCTTGGTATTATATTAATACATCTATATTGCTATAATTAGGTTGGTATAACATGCTTCTATTAATATTATGGCAGGCTGCTATAGTATATTAGATTTATTAGCTACTAATGCCCAAGTTCTTTAATAATCCCCCTTTTTTAAGGTCTTTGTCCCTAAAGACATAATAAATAGTGCTCCCCAGGCGAGTTCTATTGTAGTTCACCTTGTCTTCTTTTTTTAATATCTTGGTACTAACTTGTGATATCTTTAAAGTTAAGTATTAACAAGAACAGGCTTAACCATTATCTTAAGGAAAATAGCTTTATAATAGTTATTCCCTATATCTGCTATAGTCAACTTAACAAATCTTACATCAAATCTAAAGGTTCTTCTTGTTATAATAAATGTGTTTGGTTAGGTTAAAAATATATTGCAGGTTAAGAGATATTTTCTAATAGCAAGTAGAGGTATCTTATTAATACTCAAAACAAAATTTATTTTTAGAAAAGGGAAGCTTGAGCTATAATAGCTAAAGTAATAGCAAAACTAGATTATCTTTAAAAGCAAGATAATTTGCTCTAGAAACAAGCAGGTAATTTTATTATTTATAATATTAAGGAAATCAAAGAGTTAGAAAGATTAGAAGAAGAAGAGCATAAATAAAAGGAAATTAAAGAGGCGCAACAAGCATTAGTTACTTTAAATAAAATCTTGCAGGTTTTTGTTGCCCAAGCTACTAATACTTTCTTATTATCTTTTTTAGAGGACTTTTCCTTTAACCAGTTTGTTGCTAGAATTCTAGAATCTTCTTAGGGTAATTAAGGTGCCTAATTAGTTCCCAAGAGTTATTCTTAGGTAGGTAACCCTTCTATTTAACAAGGTACTAAATCTAACCTTTTTCCATTTGTTAGTTTAGGATTTTTTTAACTTTATACTCTTTATTAACCTTAGTTACTTTATTATTAGTATTTTCTAGATTCTTTATTAGTTTAAGTAATAAGATATAGAATACTAGGTAAACTTATATTCTTACTAGTAGTATTAGGTAGTAGTTATTATTTATAAGTTTCTTTTTAATTTTAAATAGTCTATATTTTACAGTATTAAGTTTGTTACTTGATTATTTGCTTTTAATATTAAAATTCTTTTTTTTTATTATTTATTATAGCAGGTAGACTTTCTCTTTTTTTTAAAATTATAGTATATTTTTATACTTCTTGTTATAGTAAAACTTTATTTTTTTTTTATCTATTTAATATTATTAGTTATAGATTAATATAATACCTTTATATAAGTAATATATATTAATACTATATTTAATTATCCTTTAGCTAGTAGTATTTCCTAATATATTCTAGGATTTTTCCTAAAATTTGTATAATAAGGTATAATATCTATTATTATATTTTTTTGTATTATTAATTATAAATTAAGCTATAGGTAATAATTCTATCTAATTATCTTAGTTCTAGTCTATATAATATTATAGGTATTATTTAATTAACTAAATTATTCTTTCCATTTATTTATTGGTTTATTAGTAGTTAGTAGTAGATATGTCTTGTCTTGTTCTACATACTTTTATAAGTATTTTCTAAAATTTTAATATAAATAGCTTGTCTTAGTTAGAAATTATTTATCTTAGTAGTCTAGTCTAAATAAATACTTTTTATAGTATTAAGTATACTAATTTTTTTATAGTTATATCCTTCTATATGTTATGAACCCTCAGCCTATAATCAGCAGAGCGGAGTCACAAGGCAGAAAGTCAAGGCTAGGGAGCCTTGGGCCACAGACTAGCTACCAAGAGCCACTTTGGATTTAAATCCAACCTTGACAACAAACCAACAAACCTGAGCATTGCCTGACTCTAAGATAAGAACAAGTAACACTACAAGAATACAACCCATGGACCATATACCTACACAGACAATAATCACTATCACAAGGAAATACCGTGTACCCTCCAAGTACAACAGAAAGACCATGGTTTGAAACCATGGCTACCACGTGACTACTATAGCCTACTATAGGGACAAAAAAAATAGAAATTATTACAAGGGAGAATTTTGAATTACTCCAAGGACACGGTAAATAGAGTTACCCTAGTAAAAGACCACATGACTATATACTATCTAGTATACTGTTATGAACCCTCAGCCTACAGTCAGCAGAGCGGAGTCACAAGGCAGAAAGTCAAGGCTAGGGAGCCACTTTGGATTTAAATCCAACCTT